>NC_040036.1:40010513-40344284 GCF_003713205.1 Coffea eugenioides | reverse complement strand
ACAACATGATACTAGGGCGTCCAACCTTAAACGCACTCCGAGCTGTCTGCTCAACTTTGCACCTAAGCATGAAGTTTCCAACGCCTGATAGGGTGGCCGAGGTGCTGGGAGACCCGGAGGTAGCACGAGCCTGCTATATCGCAACCCTCAAGGGTAAGGAGAAGCTAGTGGCGCAGACAGTCCTTCTGGAGCCCTGGGAGCCTATTGAGAAGGAGGAGAGGTTGGAGACGGACGAGAGTCTGGTTGAAGTGCCCATTTGCCTAGAGCGACCTGATCGAGTGGTCAGGGTCGGATCGGGCCTAAACGAGCCAGCGCGGAGAGCTCTGGAGTCCCTTCTGGAGGAGTACGAAGAGATCTTTGCTTGGAGTGCAGACGATATGCCCGGTGTCCCTCCCGAGCTGGCAGTTCATAAGTTGCACGTGGATCCAAACGCTCGACCAGTAAAGCAAAAGAAAAGGAATTTCGCGCCTGAACGGAATGAGGTCGTCAAGGAGGAGGTCGGCAAGCTGTTGGAGGCCAAAATTGTGAAAGAGATCTACTACCCGACCTGGCTAGCCAACCCAGTGCTGGTGAAAAAGGAGGACAGGGCGTGGCGGATGTGCGTAGACTTCACCGACCTGAATAAAGCCTGTCCCAAGGACTGTTACCCCCTCCCTCGCATCGATCAGCTGGTCGATTCAACTATTGGCTGCGAGATTTTCTGCTTTCTGGACGCCTTCAAAGAATATCACCAGATAGCCCTGGACGAGGAGGATAAAGAGAAGACTGCCTTCATCACCGAGTACGGTACGTACTGCTATACCACCATGCCATTCGGATTGAAGAACGCCGGCGCGACCTATCAACGGCTGGTTAACAAGTTATTCAAAAACCAGATCGGCCGCAACATGGAGGTATACGTTGATGACATGCTGGTGAAAAGACGAACTCAGGAGCAGTTCGTCAACGACCTCAGAGAGATCTTTGACGTCCTACGGAGCTCGCGCATGCGGCTGAACCCTAAGAAGTGCACTTTCGGGGTTAGGTCGGGCAAGTTCTTGGGGTACATGATATCCAAGGACGGGGTAAGAGCTAATCCCGACAAGGTAAAAGCTATCATGGACATGGCTCCTCCCCGAAACATAAAAGAGGTCCAACGGCTAGCTGGCAGGATGGCGGCCCTGAGCAGGTTCTTGTCAAAATCTGCAGTTCGGGGTTCCCCCTTCTTCAGGGCCCTGCGAAGAGGTCCCCAGTTTGAGTGGACCCCCAAGTGCCAGCGAGCATTCGACGAGCTAAAAGCCCACATCGTTCGGTTGCCAGCCTTGACCTCTCCCGCACACGGAGAGATCTTATTTATCTATCTAGCAGTAGGGGAGGAGGCAATCAGTGCGGTGCTAGTTCGGGAAGAAGGCAAGATCCAGAAGCCCGTATACTATGTCAGCCGAGCCCTGCAGGGCGCGGAGCCAAGGTACGCCTCGATTGAGCGGTATGTTTTGGCATTAGTTCACACGGCTCGGAAGCTTAGGTCGTATTTTCAAGCCCACCCCGTGGTGGTTATGACCGACCAGCCGCTCAAACAAATTCTTTCCAAGCCTGATGCGTCAGGGAGAATGGTGAGGTGGGCTGTGGAGCTGTCTGAGTACGACCTCAGCTACCAACCTCGCACGGCCATTAAGGCCCAAGCCTTGGCGGATTTTATAGCCGAAGGGGTCTCCTTCGGGCCACGGGAATCACAGGTCGAACGGACCAGAGACACAGCTAAGGCCAAGCAGGTCGGAGAAGCTGTCGAGGTCGCGCAAACCTCCAAGGCCCAAGACGCAGCCGAGGCCAGTCAGGCCGGAAAAGCTGCCCAGGTCGAGCAAGCCACCAAGACTTCCGAGGCCAAGCAGACCATAGATGCAGTCGAGGCCGAGCAGGCCGAAGGACCTGCCAAGGTCGGACAGGCCACAAGGGAATCCCAGGCCAAACGGATCGGAGACGCAGCGGAGGCTGAACAGGCCAAAGAGGCTGTCGAGATTGAACAGGCCACTGGCAAGGTCGATCAGACCATTCCGACTTGGACACTGTTCGTAGATGGGTCATCGAGCCAGGAAGGATGCGGAGCGGGACTTCTCTTGACTAGCCCCATGGGGGATGAGTTGGCCTACGCCCTGAGGTTTGATTTCAGGGCCTCCAACAACGAGTCCGAGTACGAGGCCCTGGTCGCGGGGATGGTGATAGCTCGAAAGCTGGGGGCCGAATCAATAGAAGTCTACAGCGACTTGCAGCTGATAGTAAATCAGGTAGGGGGAAGTTATGAAGTCAAAGAGGAGCCACTAAGAAGGTACGTCGCAAAAGTGCATGAGCTGAGAGCTCAGTTCAAACTGTTCACGCTCGAGCAGGTCCCGCGAAGCCAGAATAAGAGGGCAGACGCACTGTCCAAGCTCGCCTCCACCTCAGTGGGCACATTGAACAAAGAGGTCTTGGTGGAGGTCGTCAGGAATCGGGCATATGATCAGGTAGACGCGGCCGTTATTCAAGTAGTGAGCTCCTGGATGGATCCCCTCATGCGATACCTGGCCAATGGAGAGCTCCCCTCAAGTCGGGTGGAGGCACGACGGATCCTTCTTAAATCGCGGGGATACGAGCTCTCGAATGGGGTGCTTTACAAGAAATCCTATCTGCGTCCATGGTTGAGGTGCGTGACTCCGGGGGAAGGAGAGTATATCTTGCGTGAGCTGCATGAAGGTATCTGCGGGAACTACGTCGGACCAAGAGTTTTGGCCAAAAAAGGAATGTTGTCTGGGTATTACTGGCCCACTATCTTCTTGGACTCTGCCGAACTAGTAGCTCGGTGCAAATCCTGCCAACTGCACGCTCCGATCCACCACGCCCCAACTCAGGAAATGGCGCCTCTTCAGAGCCCTTGGCCTTTCTTCCAGTGGGGGATAGACTTGATGGGTCCGTTCCCCCGAGCTCCTGGGGGCTATGAGCACGTGGTGGTGGCTGTGGACTACTTCACCAAGTGGGTGGAGGCCGAGCTCCTTACCACCATCAGCAGCAGGTCGGTTCAGAAATTTCTCTGGAGAAACATTGTTTGTCGATTTGGTATACCTCGGGTCCTAGTCTCAGACAATGGACGACAGTTCGCGGACAATTCTCTCCAAGGTTGGTGCACGGAGCTCGGAATCCGGCAGCACTTCACCTCGGTAGGTCATCCCCAAGCCAATGGGCAGGTCGAAAACGTTAACAGGACTATCCTGCATGGTTTGAAGACGCGGATGGAGTCCGCTCGAGCTGGGTGGCTGGACGAGCTGCCCACCATACTATGGGCCTACCGAACCACTCCCCGAACTGCCACTCAGGAGACCCCTTTCGTTCTGACCTATGGAGCAGAGGCTGTGATCCCTGCAGAGATAGGCTGTGATCCCTGCAGAACTTCATAGCTCAGGACAATGAAGACGAGCTGCGTCTTAACTTGGATTTGCTGGAAGGAATGAGAGAAGAGGCGGCTATACGCATGGCTAAGTATAAAGGACAGGTTGCGCGATACTACAATGCTAGGGTGAGGCCCCTATCTTTCAAGCCAGGGGATCTGGTCCTGAGGAAGAACAGCATAAGTCGGCTTCAGGGCACGGGTAAGCTGGATCCAAACTGGGAAGGACCCTACGTGGTGAAGGAGGCAGACCGAGCTGGATACTGCAAGCTAACTCACCTCAGCGGCGAGGAGGTCCCGCGTACCTGGCACAATTCCAACCTGAGGATTTTCCGTTAAGCTCGCGCATGACAGTTCGTCTCAAGGTCAAGACTTTGATTAATGTTAATGTATTTGGCTAATAAGTTATTTCATCTTAGGGAATAGCTCATTTAGGTCGGCATAGAGCCACACCGATGTGTCTGGTTATGAGAAACTTTGCGAAATGCGACTAAGTATAAAGCAAAAGGAAGGCTTTCATTTCATTCAATAAAAACTGTACAACGAAGAGCAGAGCTCATACAAAACAAACTGCCTACTGACAGTTCGGGTTCTACCCTAAGCCCTATTCTAGTTTTCACCCTCCTCCTCCTCCTGCTCGGATTCGGGGGTGGTCACTGGCAGCAGGGGGTCGGCAACCAGGTGGTCAGTTTCCGTCCGTGCGTGTAGCCCTCCACCAGGCGGTCGAGCTGCTCCACGGCCAGGGGATTGTAGCTGGGAAAGTTTCCCAGGTCGAACCCGGGCAGACCTAGCCCTTGCACTTCCTGCAGGGCCTGGGAATACCCATGCTGCAGAACGGGGGTATTCAGGATGGCCAGGTCGCCCCTGAATTCCTCGGACCTGAGGAAGGTCCGCACGCCCTCCTGGCTTCCCTCAGCCCTGGCTGCCTCCGCCTGAGCAGACAGCCCAGCTGCCTTCTGCTGTTCCTCTTTTAGCTGGGAGGTCAGCTCGGCGTTCTTCTTCAGTTCTAGCTCGAAGTTTGTGTGGACTTGCGCGAGCTGCTTCTTCAGGCCTTCAGCTTCGGCCACTGCTGCTTCGTTCTGGCTGAGCAGTTTCTCGTTAGCCGTCTTTGTTTCATTCAGCAGGGGAAGCAGGCTTTCGTAGCGCCTGGCTAGCTCGGACCCAACCAGGTTCACCTGCGCCGTTCCCGTGTAGAAGTAGTTGAGAAGGTCGGATGACTCCATGGCCTTGGTCAAGTTGTAGTCCCGTGGGAGGATGGCCCCGTGAGCGAGCTCCCGTGCCACCTCGGGGAACTGAGCTCGGTCATTTATGGATAGCTTCCACTGGGGGCAGAAGTGCGTGGGGTGCTGGTGCGTCGTCAACCGAGTCTGGGGGTCGAAGAGCAGGGAGCTCTGGCGTTGCCATAAGTTAGGGGGAGCTTCAGCTCGGGCTTGCTCTTCGGCTGTGTTCACGCCGTAGTGGCCGCCTTGAGCAGTCTCAGGTGTTGACCTCTCCTCCCAAGCTGGGGACGAGGGCGTTTCCACCCTGGCTCTCTTGGCAGTTGTCTTCTTTTTCTTCTTCTTCCCAGCCTCGATCGCCTTGGAGGATTGGGCAGGGGCTGGCTGAGGTATCGGAATGGGCGCCGAGCTGGCTGGGTTAGCCGAGGGATTCTGAGTCGTAGCGCCCGGGTTGCTGGTGCCGCCAATGGACAGAAGTGAAGAGAACCGCTTCACTGCACAGGCAGAAGCCCAGGAGGTCAGTAGATGCCTAAAAAAAAAAAAGGAGGCGGAAGTGCAAGATGGATACAGGTGTCCAGCTCGTCCAGTGAGAGTGGTTTATCTTCTGGTGAGGGATCCGAAGAGCTAGCTCGGATCAGCCCCGCCGCCCAAAGCTGGTCGTTGCTGAGTTCTTTCACGTCCAGCTTCGCGTCCGAGCTGAGTAGGCGGCTAAGCTCGGACACGGGGAGCAGGGACGGAAGGGGATCTGAGACTTGAGTCTCTGCTCTCCAGGTAAGGGGAGGAAAACCTAGGTTCTTCACGAAGAAGAATTGAGGCTTCCAGTCCTTGATAGAGGAAGGTGCCCCCGTGAACAGCTCGCGGGTGGGGGTTTTCGCTCCATTTCGTCGGGCAAAGTAGAACCACCCAGGCACCTTCCCGCTGACCTTCATCTGGAAGAAGGCCCCGAATAGGTCGAGAGAAAAGGGGATTTCGAGTGCTCGGCAGAGGATGAAAAAACCTATGATGGAGCGAACGGCATTGGGGATGACCTGAATTATGCGAATGCCCCAGAAGGTAAGGATAAAGAAGAGGAAATTGGGGATGGGCAGGCGGAGACCAGCCATCAGCTGATCCCTGTAGATCGCCACGAAACCAGGAGGAGGTCGGCTGGCGACCTCCCCTGGGCGGGCGGCCCTGGGCTCGAATTGGGCTGGGATTTCATATTTTTCCGCCAGCTCGTCAACATCTTTTTGCTCCAGGGCTGGGGGGATGGTGTCGACTTCCCTAAAGTCGCCATGCGGCCCCCCTGAGGTCCCTGCCACCGTCTGATCTGGAGCTACCTGTTCAGCAGCTCCGACCAGAGGTTGGGCAGGTTGCTTGGCTGGGTTCATTATTCTAACAGGAGACAGGTTGGGAGAGACTACGGGTTCTGGCCCAAATGAAATAGAAGGAGTAGAGCTGAGGGAATCTGAAGAGCTGCTATCTAGGAGTATAGGGCTAGCTGTTCTATGCCTATGGGCTGAACTGGTGACGTCAGAGCTATCAGAACTGTAAGAAGACATAAAAAGAAAAGGGGACTTACTGGTGAAAGGTGTGAGGACCCAGACCGTTCATAAGTGGATATTAGGGTTAGGGCTAAGAAGAAAACCCTAATTTATGAGTAAATATAGTTCTTAGATGATTTTTCTAGTATTAGTTAGTTTTTGAGAAATTAAGAACGTATATCGGATGTGGGACCCACTAGTGTGGGAAGGTATAGGATAGGTTAGAAACCCTAAGTGAGCAAAATCCCTAATGTTATGATTTATTAGAAGTTTTAAGTGGGTTTAAACCTAATTTTGTCCTTGACAAAAAAGTTATTGTTTAACTACTTTTATGTGGGATAAAGTATGCTTAAGTGTAAGTGACTAAGATGAGAAAGTGATTAGTGAAATAATTAAGCGTGATTATATGTTTTAGATTAGATTAAGTTATGACTTATGGAGTAAATTGAAAGGTTATCAAATGTTTGAGGGAAAATGTATATGAAAGAGAAAGTTGAAGTGCAAGGGTGAAAACAACAAATAAAGCATTTTTGTGATTGGTTAGCTATAAGAAATATCTCCCAAAGCTTTGACTATATGTTGTCTTACAACTTATAAGAAACAAGAGAAAACAAAACTAAGAAAAAAAGAAAGGAAGAGCCGAGAGAGAGAGTGAGAGCCGTGAGAAGAGAAGAAAAAAGAAAGTTTGCTTTGGTGCATCATTTTGTTCTTCAATCTTGAGTTTGGACCTTGGAGAAACAACTTGAGCACTTGATTGTTGTGGGTGATCATCTACAAAGCTTGAATCAAAGGTAAGAAAGTCTATTTGAAGACTTAAGTTGATTATTGTTTGATGAACTAGTGGTTATTTTTGGCATAGGACCCTAGTTGTGCTTGATTGTGGTACCTCTTATGCCTATCACATGTTTTTATGGAGTACTTTGGTTAATTTTAGTGTTATTTGGTTGCTGAAAATTCGGTAGCCAGGAAGTGTCGACCCGTCCTGTACTCCTGTTTTTTGCGTCCGACAGCAGGCAGTGAGTTTGAGAAATTTTCTTCATTCCTATCGGACGTCCGGTGCAAGCTCTTTGTGCGTCCGACAGCAAACAAAGAGATTTGAGAAATCATCTTGTTTCTATCGGACGTCAGGTGGAGACATATTCAGCGTCCGATCGAGGTCAGTGATCATAGAAGACTTGGCTTATTATTTTCGGACGTCCGAGTGTGAGTTGCTCATGCGTCCGAAGTTACTCAATGGTTGTCGCCCGTCCGATATGGTCCTTTTGTGCGTCCGACAGCTATTAGCAACCTTTGTCTTCTTTCAATTGCACTTGTTCATGGAATCAAATAACTTCATAACTGAATGTATATCTTGAAGAGATATTAGTATCATCCATTTGTTTTGTAAACATCAAAAGATAGGGATCAATATCAACATTCTCCCCCTTTTTGATGATGACAAAACAGTGGATGGAAAGAAACAAAAATAAGTATAAGCTCCCCCTCAAACATCGCATCCAAAACTATTAAGAGCCAAATTCATAATCTCAGAATAACTCCCCTCACACATAGCATCCATTTCTCCCCCTTTTTGTCATCATAAGATGAGAGTAAAAAATCACATACCGTAATCCGGCAACAATAAAAGCGAATCCAATATTCAAAACAAAAACAGAGAAATGATACCAGAATTCAGCAATCACCAACATACCAACATATCGCAGAGAGTTTAACAAAACAAATCATCATTAGATCAGAATAGTTCTTTTCTCTCCCTTTTTGACATCATACAAATTCAGTAAAAAATATCAAGAAAAACTCAGTTCAAACCATCAGAAATACAAAAAGAGAATTACAAAAAAAATATTATGAACAAGAATGTCATCAATCTTACCAATATCTCCTACTTGTTAGAGTTATCATGTCTAACTATCCACCTGGATTTCATGCCTCTACTCATGTTTTTTCTCACATAACAGTCACTTTTCATGTGACATTTTTGACAGCAAAAATTACACATAACCAAAGAGTAATTTACTTGAACCGGTTTAATAAATCTTACTTGTCTTCTTTTATAAATAGCAAATTCGTTGGAGTTAGAATTCAACCTATACTTTTGAAAACAGACATGTTTCTTGTGTTTAAACAACTCATTTAGACCATCCATTCTTCTTTTCAAATTACCTTGTTCCATTTCGAACAATTCACCAAGATTTGTTTTTCTATCAAACTCAAAGTGTAAAGCAGTCTCACTCTTTTTTAAGAAATCACTTTCAGTTTTCAATTTTTTGTTTTCTTGAAAAAGACGTGCGTTGTCCTGAAGAAGAAAGCCAACTTTATATTTTAATTCCTTGTTTCTAGCATAAGATTCTTTCAAACTATCATGAAATTTTATAATAAAAGATTGAAGATCGTCATCACTATCAAATTGAGAGTTAGAA
Source organism: Coffea eugenioides (assembly GCF_003713205.1). Classification (NCBI taxonomy): domain Eukaryota; kingdom Viridiplantae; phylum Streptophyta; class Magnoliopsida; order Gentianales; family Rubiaceae; genus Coffea; species Coffea eugenioides. The sequence goes on along the minus strand of NC_040036.1, from coordinate 40,335,730 downwards.
GATGTTATCTCATCATCTCCAATGGCCATGAAAGCCAATTGAGCAGATTCTTCTTCCTCTTCAATTTCACCTTCGGAGTTGCATTCATTCCATGTGAACTGGAAGTTGTTGAATATTGGTTTGCTTTCACATTTTCTCTTCTTCACTGGACACTCACACATGTAGTGTCCAGGTTGGCCGCACTCGAAGCATTTATCAGTTTGCTTTTTATTGAACTCTTGCTTCCCTTTGTTTCTTGTATTACTGAACTGATTTGGGAATGAGTTACTGTTTCCTCCTTTTCTGAACCTTCGTTTGTTGAGAATTCTCTTGAAACTATTTGTGATGAGAGCTAAATCACTATCATCAGCTTCCGCATCTTCTTCATCTAGGGAGGCAGAATAATCTTCATCTTGAGATGCTTTTAGAGCAGTGCTCCTTCTTACTTTCGCATCCTCTTCCTCTTGCATTTTGGACTTAAGCTTCAGCTCATAAGAGGTTAGAGAATTAATACGAGATTCAATAGGTAAGGAATTTAGATCTCAAGCTTCTTCAATGGCAGTCACTTTACTCTCCCAATCCTTTGATAAATCATTCAGAATTTTTCTGTTTTTCTCGCCAGGAGAGTATTCCTTTTCCAGTACTTCTAAATCCTTAATAAGGTCATTGAATCTACAATACATCTTATCAATATTTTCATGAAGTTGCATCTTGAACGATTCATACTTGGTAACCATAATAGACTTATTTTGTTCTCTCACATTCTCACTTTCTTCACGAATTTCTCTAAGTTTGTCCCAAATTTCTTTAGCGGACTTACAACCCTTGACTCTAAAGCATAATATGACACATTCATAGTTTTGCATTTAAGGTGAGATGAGCTCTATCTATAGCAGTCAGTTCACTTCTTATTTTTGGTCTAGATCTTTGAGTATTTTCGTCTATAAGAGAGGCATCATATGGACCTTCACTAATAATAAATCACAATTCAATATCAATAGATTGCAAAAAGATAATCATTTTTTCTTTCCAACTCACATAATTTGACCCATTAAACATAGGTGGTCTAATGACAGAATGTCTGTCACGACCCCACCTCCCCCTATGGCGAACCAGAGGGTTCGGCGGGCCGCCTGCCCAGCTCTCGCCAGGACTACGGAGTCGAATCACACAAATCCGATATTACACGAGATAGGACCCAAAAGAATTGAATGATTGAAAACCGCCAAGCTTAACAGTAACTTACCAAAATCACATGGAAAAAAAACATTTTCATATATACATGTCGCTAGGTTTACAATTCAGATGGAACCAGTGAAACGAAGTACATTTAGAGTTTGCTTCCCCTCGAGGAGCTATACAAAAGAACAAAAGATTATCTAACTAGCTCAACTCGCTTTTCAAAATCATGATTTCCAAAAGAGGTTCATGTAAGGAAAACAAAAGGAACAGAAAGGGGTGAGCTTGCACTCAATGAGGTACCAGACATATAGCAGAAAAATCATGGCATTTCACATTTAACAAATCAGATACACATGCTAGATGTAAAGTAAAGTAACTAATGATTCACATAGGAAGGATACAGGTGGCTCTCAGGAGCCAAATTCCCATTTGCGTCACCGAAGCTTGATCGAAGTTGACACTCCGCCAACGTATATAGAACCAACGTCCGTAGACCCCTCTTTACACCGAATCCCGTTCACCAAACACCCCTTTACCGGGCCCGCTCACCGTAAACGAACATAAATGCTAATACTCGAGTATACTCGGAATCAAGGGTCTCAATACCCAAAATCCCCGAACAGACTACCGTGGTTCGTTATCTAATCGTCCAGGCCCTTGCCGGCCCGACTCGAATAACTTAGCCACAGGATTGAGCTCATAGGTCATAGAAATCCGAACAGATGCAGACACAGATAACAGATTCAAATTTTGCATGGTAAATTGGCATATGAACAGACAAGAGAACGAGTGTGATAAAGTACACTCTCGTCTCAAACAAATTAAACAGATTGCAGAGCAGAAATCAAGTTAAACAGCAATGGAGGGGAGTGGTACACTCACCGGCTCAACTTCAAAAGTTTTCACTTCAGATTGGCCTTAATCGCCAAGAAACCCTAAAATAATCAAAATAAACCAATTGAAGGTTTCATATCCAAATCGAGCAAACGGAATGCACAAGTGAGGCTCGACTACACGTCGTATGCCTTGCCAAATAAATACTAATGCAAGGGTGCAAAAACATGATTTTCTTGGAAACAAAAAGGTAACATGAAGACTTAGGCGCAAACAACCCAAAAGCCTTTCATTTCTACCAAAAGGCAAATCCAACTTAAAGGAACCAAACGGCCTAGAAAATCGGGCAGCACTTCCCCTAAATTTCATACTTTTCCAGCCCTTAAGGCTTCACTATTACCTCAAATCAGTCCCAACATCTCACACAAAAGTCATCTCATTTCCCAAAAGCCGTTCACTAGGCTCAAAGTAGTACAAGTACAAAAGTTAGCTAGGAAATGATCGGAATGAAAACAAGCCTTAAAACTATTCAAATAAACACAATAAGATTCGTTTACAAGTCATAAACCAAGGCCAAGTATTACCAAAATAAGGTTCCATAAGAATATATAAGCATTAAAGGAAACCAGAAAAATCCGGAAATGGAAATAAGCTTTAACCCAAGAAAACAGTTTTTGACGTCATTTTGCGGTTTTGGCACCAAAGACACTACGATTGTCGGATGAGGGTGCAAGACCCACCATTTCGAAGCTAAAAGACAGGGCTACAACATCACAGAAGGTCACTCAGCCCAGTTTTGAGTGCAAATAGGTCAAAAATACAAGATACTTCATCAACAACGTAAAACAGATTCACCAAAACGCATTCAAGCGGAAACATCATAACTCAGGCTCTACAAGTCCAAATCCAGAAATTTCAAAACCAGTTGAAATCTAAGAAACAGGGATAAATTTCATCAGAAGGCCTCAACAACCAATTCGGAAGCAATTCCAGCCAAAACAACCAATTACAGTCGCAAATCCCAATTTCGGGTAAAACCAGAACAGCAATAGTAATTTCGACTTATCTCACTCTAAACTACTCCGATTGACCTGAAATTTTGTAGGTACCTCTAAAATGTCATTCCCTACAACTTTCATGTTTTGAGTAAAGGCCAATTCGGCCTCTATCTATGACCTAAAAATTCGGACAGAATGAAGAACCAAGAACCCTAATTTTCCAGATTTCTTCCAAAACAGAATTTACTGGCAATCTTCCACTTTTTCCACCTTCTAGAATCATTAAACATCATTTCCAATCATCATATATAGCCACACAACCATGTTCATATTAAAACAGAAAAATCCCCAAAAATTATAAAAGTTCATCAATTCAACCACAAATCAAGAAATAATCCATAAAACCATCTCTTTAGCCATCACAAGTCTCTAATTCACCATTATTGGAAACAAACAATGAATCTTTACACACCATACCTTGATACCTCACAAAAGATAGTAGCTTAGTGGTTCCTTCTCAAAAATAACTCCACCAAGACCTTGGAATCTCCTTAGTAACCAACTTTTATGGAGTGATTTGCAATTCCATCGGTTAAAACTCAAGATTGAAGTAAGAAATTGGAGTGAAAGATGAAGGTTTTTCTCTCTCTCTTGCTCTCCAAGTTTCAGCCATGAGAAGGAAGAAATGGCTTGATTTTTGGTCAAATTTTGGTTTTAGTAAAGTTAAGGTAAGATGGTCAAAAGTCCAATAGTGAATAGGATGGTGACACTTGTCACCTTTTGATTTAAAACTTATCTTTTTGTCTCTCCAATACAAATATCTTAACACTTTGTAAAATAATATCACTTAATACAAAATTCCAACAAGTTGTCAAAAATATAATGCATTTACCGCACTAGCGGGTCCCACGTCCAAAATACGCTCTTAATTTCTCAAAAACTAATCGATACTAGAAAAATCATTTTTAAAACTATCTTTGCTCATAAATTTTATCTGGGGAATTTTTCTAATAAAGAAAATGTAGAAAAGACGGACGATTAAATAAAATAAACACTAGAAAATTAGAAAATTTCCGGGTTCTCAAACTCATTTTTTTCTTCCGGGCGTCACATTGTCTATTCCCGCGCCCACGCCCCCTTCCACTTCGTGTGCCTTCCATAAGTTCTATTTGATCTAGACAAACGTACTAGAACAATAAAATGACAATGCATGTAAATAAACTCCCAAAAACGTTTGCAAACAGATATATACATTCCAAACAAGGCAACAACACACTTATCAACAATCAGGCAAGTCAAGTACAGTTAAGTCAAGTACAAGTATGGACAATCGCTAAGGGAATGGCCTAAACAAAAGAAATATACACGTAGCTAATCTAAACGTACAAAACGATTAGCTAAGGCTCTTTCCCTATCCGCCCTATATACAGAAAACAAAACTATCTCAAAGCAAACCCTAGGAATCGTGACCTAGACCGACGACGAGCTAGTAGACCCATCGGACGGAGTGCATCCAACCCCAGCCTCGGCCCCCGCACATGAGTCCTCGTCGCTCACGCCCTCGACCACGTTAGTACAGAGGTTCAGGATCGAGGCAGCTCGATCCTTCACCTTTCGGGCTCTCTTGGACTCGTGCTCACGGACTTCCCTAAGCTGAGTGCAGAGGTCATCCACTCTATCCTCTGCCTCTAGCACGTCGTACTTCAAGCCCTTAATGCGCTCGGCCTGTCTCTCATTGGCCGCCCTCAGCTGGGTCACCTCGGCCTCGAGTCTAGCATTCTCTCCGGCCAACTCCTTACGCTCCTCATCCACGGCAAACACTAGAGCGTTAGGGTAAGCAAACTTATGGCGGCAGTCACACCGTCTAAGGCGGTTAGACGGACTCCAGCGCACGACGGCCCCTCCTGGCCGTATCTGGTATGGTATCACGAGGAGTGCTCCACGAGGTCTCTCACCCGAAGAACTAGCACTAGGTTCACCCTGTCCGGCCATCCTACACCAAAAGAACAATTAACCATAAATACGCTTAAAGGCCATAAACAAAGAACCCTCAAATCGAGCATTTCTATTACGCCCAGGCTAATTCAAACCTAGGCTCTGATACCACTTGTGACAGCCCCACCTTCCCCTAAGGCGAACCAAAGGGGTTAGCGGACTGCCTACCCAGCTCGCGCCAGGACTAACGGTGCAGTTTAGAGCGATCTATTGCGTTCCGAAACTTATAACGTGCGTAAACAAGTCAAACTGGCAAAATAACCCAAAATAAAAAAAAAAGAAATCTGGAGTCGGCCAGGAATAGTAACCGACCAATCAGAACCCAACCAAATATCAAGCAAACATTCACATCTTGAAATTTAGCATTTACAAGCCAAAATGGCATATGAAAATTACTCAAAATTAATACATGTACGGTTGCCAAAATAAGAGTGAAAACGGCCCCAATGGCACATTTAGGGTTTCAATTCATAAACTATACAAAAGAGATATTCATCTAGTTCATTCGGCAACCAATTATCAAAAGTCATTCCAAAAGCAGTCAGATTCCTGTAAGGAATACAAAAGGAACAGGGTGAGCTAATTGCCCAGTGAGAATACTACCCAAGCAACAAAGTTCACATAGGCATAAAGCTTTTCATTTCAATTCATCAAAAGTAAGCCAAGGCACACGTCAATAATGAGGATAAAAGGATACGGGTGGCTCTCAAGAGCCCTTTTTCCTCGTTTGCATTCTTGATCGGATCTCATTGACTCTCCGTCAATGTTCAAAAGTAACCAACCGTAGACTCCACTTTACTTCCATTCCATCCACCTAACATCCCCCTACCGGGCCCGAACTCCAAACACTTGCACTGTAGTATTACTCGAGTATACCGGAATCGAGAGTCTCTCATACTACAAGATTCCATATAACACTTTCCCCAAGGATCATTAATTGGCACGACCAAGCCCTCGCCGGCTCGATTCAATCAACTACCAATGGGGTTGAGCTCAATGATAACAATTGTAGTCGTTGGATACTCGTCCAATCGACACCAAGTCAAGTACTTTCATTTCATGTAACATTCCAATAACATGGTAAACAATAAGTGAGAGTGATAAAGTATGCTCTCACTTCAATCAATTCACATTCAATTCACTTCAAGCAATTCACATTCAAAGCCATATAGTAACACACAAGTGAGTAGTACACTCACTAAGCTTGCAAATGAGGTTTCATGCACTTCCGTCAAAAGAACGTCGTGCACCAACGTCACGCCCTAAAACATGCAAACAAGTACAATGAGACTCGATAACGAGTCATAAACCAATGCCAAATACGACCCCAATAGGGTTCCATAAGCATATACAAGCATTAGAGAAAACCAGAAAATCCGGAAATGGATTTAGCTTTGCCCTGAAAAAAACAGTTTTGACCTCTTTTTGCGGTAATGGCACCCAAGGCACTACGATTACCGGATGAAGGTGTAAGATACACCGTTTCGAAACTAAAAGACAGGGATACAACATTACAGAAGGTCACTCAACCCAGTTTTGAGTGCAACCATGTCAAAAATGCAAGATACTACACCAAAATCACAAAAACAGATTCACAGAACGCATTCTAGCAGAAACATCATAAATCAGGCTATCCAAGTCCAAATCAAGAAATTCCAAAACCAGCTGAAAGCTAATAAACAGGGATACATTTCATCAGAAGGCCTCAACAACCAATTCGGAAGCATTCCTAACCAAAACAACCAATTACAGGCGCAATTCTTACATTCGGATAAAACCAGGACAGCAAGGATAATTTCGACTTTTCTCATTCTACGCTACTCCGATTGACCTGAAATTTTGTAGGCACCTCTAAAATGTCATTCCCTACAACTTTAATGTTTTAAGCCAAGGCCAATTCGGCCTCTAACTAGGAACTACAAAACCGGGCAGAATGTTCCCAATGAAACCCTAACTTTCTAAAATTTCTTCCAAACCAGAAATTGGTTGCAATTATCCACTTTTCCCACCTTCTAGAGTCATTATATACCATTTCCAATCATCATAGCCGATATTATCAATAAAAGTAAAAATGAATAAATAAATAAATAAAAATAAAATAAAAATAGAAAATAGAAAATAAAATAAATAAATAAATAAAGGCGGTGTCCTTATTTTATTTTATTTTTATAAATAAATAAAAATAGCCGATATTATCAATAAAAGTAAAAATGAAATAAATTAAAAATTTGGTGTCTACGTTCATCCAATTAAAACAAACAAGGATCCGTTTAAAGGATTAAAGAAGATTCAAGGGATCAATTTATTATTACTATAAAAATTAAGAGTCTAACAGGGAATAAAAACAAAATTAAGGACCTAAGGTGAGACCCCTCAATCAAATGATAAAAAAAACACACAAAAACAAATGAAAATCAATTTGCTAGGATTAAACACCAAAGATTCCAAAATTTTACTAAAAATCGAAATTAAAGTCATAAATCTCTTAAAAGCTATGAAAGCTCAAAAAATTCATCCCAAAAGCTCATGCATGTTCTGTTCAATAATCACATGAAAGCAAACCAAGGGAAAACAACATGTTAAAGGGGGCAAAATTGATTAACTTTCCAAAGTTTCTGGGCCATAAGGTGTGACGGCCCCACTTCTCCCTAAGGCGAACCAGAGGGTTGGCGGGTCGCCTGCCTAACTCTCGCCAGGATTCACGCAAGCAAACCGACCAAATACCCACGTATAACTTAGAACCAACACACAATTCGTCATCCGAACATGCCAAACCTTTAAACGACTGAAATTCAAAAAAAAAAACACATTAACTTCAGAGATAACACTACCATTGGACATCCCAACGTTCACCCTTAAGTACATCTCCGACTAGTTCAACACACTACCAAAATACATTACAAACCACACAATAATTTCATAGAGCCCAAACAAACTCATACAAGCTAGAACTTAGGGTTTGCACTTTTCCAGCTTCAAGTGACAACCCAAAACAAAAGATACAAAGACGTTTCGAAATAATATTTACAAAAGTTAAAAGCAAACTTCAACACTTTCGAACGCCAAAACCTGTTAAGGAAAAACAAATATCGTGTGGTGAGCTAAAGCTCAGTGGTGCCCAAAACATGCAATAATAAGAACAAATAGCAAATAACAGTTCCAAGCTTAAATTCAGCAAATAGAAAGGCGTATAACAGCACAAGGTAGGATACAGGGGCTCTCAGGAGCCATTTTCCCCGCACTTGATCAAAATGAACCGCAGTTGACCCTCCGTCAACTCTCACTCTCTAAAGTCCATGTAGATTCATATATTTTTTTCCTTAACACGCCCAGCCAACTTACTCCCACACCGGGCCCGCACGCCTCACGAGAGAGTTTGGTATTACTCGAGTATACCTTTTTATAAACTAGTCGAGGGATTCACCCAACGACGTCACAACAAGTGGTTACTAGGTCAAGATAAGAGGCCCTCCCACCCTAAGGTGTGGTACATTCCCCTGCCTGGTGGATTAGTTGACGAGTCCACGCTCTAGTCAACAAATTCAAGGTTTTAGTACTTGAGATAGGATAAGAGGCCCTCCCACCCTCAGGTGTGGTACATTCCCCCACTCAGTACTTAAATAGTGCAAGCAAGACATTCAAGAAAACATTTCAAGTAAGTCATCACTCGAAAGGGCTAGTGCGGTAAAGTACACACTGCCCACTTCGACGGATCAGAAAAACCACTTTCCAAATATCACATAACAAGTCAAGAAAGCACTTTAACAAGTTAATCATAGAACAAGCACAGACACTCACCAACAGTGAAGCTCAAAAGTCAAGCTGAGAATCGAAGTCCACGCCCTCGCTAAACCCTAGAAATCCAAGTTTTGAAAACTATAAGTTTTACTAAACAAATTCTTGGTTTATATATATAAAAGCTTATCTAATAGAAAACTAGTTTAATTCCTTGAAACAAATCAATAAATCTCTTAGAATTAAGGCTAGTAAAGGAATAAAATATTTCGTGTGATTTCTTTAAAGCTACTTTCTAGAGGTACAACCGGAACCAATCTAATTCAAACAAGTTTTCTTGCCAAACAAGTTTTTTTTTCAAGCCTTTTATTTGAAATTATTCAAATCTAGTGTTTTTAACAATTTTCCGCTAAAACAACTAGCCAGGAATAATTTTACGCAAAATTTAAAGTTTAGAAGTTAATACGATTATTTCGTAAAAGTAATAAAACTAGTTTAAGTAAAGAAAAGAATTAACTAGTTAGCAAGGTTTTAAAAATCCCAATATTTAAATTTTAATATCAATACATATATAACTTGATATTAGGACAAAATGTACCCACAAGGCTTGTTTTAAAGGTACTTGAATTCAAAAGACTAAATCGGACTTCACGATCCCAACTCATTTGCACATTACATTACAAATTGCCATTATAGTTAAAACACAGTTCAAATATAAATTTCACTAGGGCTTCATCAATCATTAGCCCTAGGTCTCAACAGATTCCATTCCAAACAAAATTCAATAAAGGAAGTCCAAGGTATCACAACAATTCCAAATCACAAACCCTGGTCCTTCTAAGTACGTTTCAACCAACCACTTGAACAAATTCACCAAAAATTAAATTCTTGCAAAAACTACTCAAATGGTCAAGAGCTTCGTCAATCATTAGCTCTTGCCAACATACAAACACTTTCAATCACAATTCAACCAGAACAAAAGAAAAACCACAGCCAACCTGACTCCCAAATAATTCTAAAAATTCAGATTTTCTTTTCTTGTTTTGATAGTCAGGAAGATTCCGGCAAATTTCAGTTCAAGAAGTCCAACTTTTATTTGCTAGAAACACTAAACGTATAGCTTATAGTCTGTCCAAACCAAACTAGAACAAATAACACACAAAGCCAGAAAATAATCTCACTCAAAAACCTCAATTAATTCGGCCAGCTATCAAATCCAATTTCCAGCAATATAGTAGTTCATTTATAGAGCTTTTGTCCCTAGTTTTCTTCAATTTTTACTCCAACCCAACATGCAAAAGATGATTAGCAAGTTATAAACAAATCTTAAGCATCCAATATGAAAGTCTCAGCTACAAACTCGAAGAAAACTAATCAAATGCTCAACTCTTTCTCTCGGCTGTAAATTTCAGATTCCTTTTCTTTCTTTTTTTTTTATCACGGTTCAACAGCTACATGCATGACCCAAAAATTAGTTATCTATCAGCTTTGATCCCTAAACAAGTTCGAACAACATCAAAACACTATCCAACCAGAAATTCAATCAATCCTACCCTCGGTTGGCTTGCATGCAACCTGATTTTGTATCTTTTCAATTTTTCTGACTTAATCAAAGCTAATTATCCTCATGCAAAGCTTAATCATCCAGATTCCAGTTAGTTAAACACACAGCCGAGTGAGAATCAAACACTTTCCAGCAAATTTCATACTAAAATACCCATACAACTCCCAAAACAACTCCATCGGCTAAGCTGGAAAATTGGTTTAGCAGTCCAACAGCTTCCAACAAAAATTTCCAGCCATGCAACCGAATTCCTGGCCGTAAAGTTCACATGCAAAACCAAATAAAGAGCTATCTATCAGATTGCGTCCAAGACTAAGCTCAGATCATCACAAATCAGCAAGTTAAAGCTGAAATTTCCAGCTCAAGCTCACGGCAGATTCAATTTCTTTCGAAAACAATTTTCTGGTAACTTAATTCTTCATCCAAACGCACAACTCTCGCATGCATGCCTCTAAACAGCTTCGTCTACGCATAATCAACTAGTTCAAGTCTGGAAATTACCTCAGCTTGGAGCTCAACGCACACCACTAGCGGCCGAAAATTTTCATTCTTCTCGGCAGTCCAAAACTGCAGTCCGCAACTCTCCCTCTCCCTTGCTCAAACTTGCGGCTGGATTGGAGGAAGTTTGGCTCTCGGTTTTCTCCACCTGCTCACGGCTAGAATGAAGAATGAGCAGCAGGCCTCTTTTTTTTTAGCCTACGGCCGAAAGAAAACAATGAGAAGCTCGTCTCTCCCTCTCGGTTGTTAATTCCAATGAAGTTGCTCACTCACGGCTCACGGTAGAAAGGCAAATGAAATGGAGATATTGTGGTGAGTGGTAGTTAATATAATAGTGTGTCATAATGGAAGATGGAGCTGGTAATAAGGATGGAAAGTGCTGGAATTCGAAGTGGAAAAGAAAAAAAAAAAAGGATTCGGCAGAATTTGGAAAGTGTTTGAAATTGCATTTGTTCAAGAATCATTCCATGGCTGCATGGTGAATTTGAATTGGAGGAGGGCTATTTTAGTCTTTTCACATTTCATCCGAATTTTCACTTAAGCTCTCAATCCCAAATTAATTCCAGAATTCACCCCAAACGTAAATCGAATGCCTACCAATATACTAATCTCGCAAAATTCAATTATCGAAATACAACGTCCAAAGTGCAATTATAAAAGAGCTTTAACCTAAAACGATTCGTCTTAATTCTAGTTTCCCCTTAACACCTAACGTTATTAATACTTAAAATTAGCTATTGAAATCAAGAAATTAGAATAAAAACAATGACACACTTATTTAAGATCAAATAAAATTTATTAAAAGTCTAAAATGCACATGCAACGCGTACATATATGTATATTTATAAATTCTAGGTTCTCACATAAGGGAACAAAGAGGGACTGGGGGGTTAAGAGGCAATTTTTGAAAGTTTTTCAAGCAATCTTCATGCAAGGTTACGAGGAAGCTTTCTGCAACAAAACCTTCGCAAGTCCTGGAGCTTTCTGAAATTCTATAACACACTTCAAGCAACAATAAAAAACCAGCTAAAACCAACTCTCAACACCCCTTAACAACTAGACATTTTGATTACCACAACCCAATCATAAACAACAAACCATTAAAGATCAAATGAATAACCAAATGGAAAGCATATGCTGCGGCAGCAAAAGAAAAACCAGCTTTGTGAGTTTCTTAAATGAAACTTCATCACTCAACTAAGAGGCCTATATGAAGTAACTTAAACGGATCCTACTACATCATCAATCGAATCCCAAATGCTGTAACTTCATCCCATCCTTGTTACCATTACCCAAACACAATCATCTATCCCCTTCCAACCAAAACAGCGGGACTTAATAATGCAGCAAAGAAGCAGTAAAGCATGAGAATGTGTGACAGCCCCACCTCCCCCTAAGGCGAACCAAAGGGTTCGGTGGACTGCCTGCCCAGCTCTCGCCAGGACTAACGGTTCAGTTCAGAGCAATCTAAGGTGCTCCGGAACTTACAAACGCACGTAAACAAGTCAAAATGTCAAAATAAAAAAAAAATGAAAACAGAGTCGGCCATGAATAGTAACCGACACGTCAAAATCCAACCAAGCATCAATCAAATATATACATCTTGAAATTAAGTATATACAATCCAAAGTGGCATACAAAAGTATGCAAAAGTTGATGCATGTAAGGTTTGCCAAATCAAAAGAGAAACGGACTCAAAAGTACATTTAGGGTTTCAATCAATGAGCTATACAAAAGATATGCCCATCTAGCTCAATTCGGCAACCAACTATCAAATCCAGTCCAAAAGGATTTATTTTCCTGTAAGGAAAACAAAAGGAACAGAAAGGGGTGAGCTTGCGCTCAATGAGGTATGTGACGCCCCGAAAGAATGAGTGTGAGAACCCGGAAATTTTCTAATTTTCTAAGGTGTATTTTATTTAATCGCCCGCCTTTTCTACATTTTTTTTATTAGAAAAATTTCCTAGATAAAGTTTATGAGTAAAGATAGTTTTAAAATGATTTTTCTAGTATCGGTTAGTTTTTGAGAAATTAAGAGCGTATTTTGGACGTGGGACCCGCTAGTGCGGTAAATGCATTATATTTTTGACAACTTGTTGGAATTTTGTATTAAGTGATATTATTTTACAATGTGTTAAGATATTTGTATTGGAGAGACAAAAAGATAAGTTTTGAACCTAAGGGTGACAAGTGTCACCTTCCTATTCAACCTTGACTTTGACCATTATTTCTTACCTTTACTAATACTCAATTTTGACCCAAAAATCATCCTATTTCTATGCTTCATGGCCGGCTCTCTCTCAAAGGAAAAGAAGAAAAATCTCTCAACTTTCTAGCTTCTCATCTCACTCAATCTTCAATTCCAACCGATTAAACTTGAATTTACTCCATAAAACCTCTTAGTTTGGTGGAGTTGAGCTTGGTTGTGAAGTTGTTTGGAAAGTTAAGGTGACTAGTTGCTCTATCTCTTGTATTGTTAAGGTGAGTTGTGAAGAACCACTTTCCTTCCTCTAATGATGTTCAATTCATGATTGGTGGTGGTATAAGATGCACTTTTATGGATTATATCTTGGTTTTGGTTGAATTGGTGAAGTTTTATAATTATTGGGGATTTTTCTGTTTTCATATGGATATGATTGTGTGGTTATATATGATGATTGGAAATGATATTTAAGGACTCTATGAGGTGGAACAAGTGGTAAATTGCAACCAATTTCTGTTTTGGAAGAAATTTTGGAAAATTAGGGTTCTAATGGTTACATTCTGCCCGAATTTATAGCTCCCAGTTAGAGGCCGAATTGGCCTTGGATTAAAACATGAAAGTTGTATGGAATGATATTTTAGAGTTTCCTACAAAATTTCAGGTCAATCGCAGTAGTGTAGAATGAGAAAAGTCGAAATTACTATTGCTGCTCTGGTTTTACCCGAATGTAAGAATTGCGCCTGTAATTGGTTGTTTTGGCTGGAATTGCTTCGGAATTAGTTGTTGAGGTCTTCTGATGAAATGTAACCCTGTTTCTTAGCTTTCAGTTGGTTTTGGAATTTCTGGATTTGGACTTGGATAGCCTGCTTTATGATGTTTCCGCTAGAATGCGTTATGTGAATCTGTTTTTGTGATTCTGGTATGGTATCTTGCATTTTTGACCTGGTTACACTCGAAACTGGGTTGAGTAACCTTCTGTAATGTTGTAGCCCTGTCTTTTAGCTTCGAAACGGTGTATCTATTACCTTCATCCGACAATCGTAGTGCCTTTGGTACCATTACCACAAAATGACATCAAAACCTGTTTTTCTGGTTTTGAGCTTAACTTTCATTTCCGGACTTTTCCCTAGCTTGACTTGTACTAGTACTACTTGGAGCCTGCTGAATGGCTATTGGATGAACTTGTTGTTGTGTGTGTACCTTTGGGTTGGAATGAGGAAATAATGAAGCCATGATGGCTGGAAAAGTTAGCAAATTCAGGGGAAGTGCTGTCCGAACTTTGAAGGGATTTGTTTGCATTGAGTTTGTGATCTAAGACTTGGATTTGAGCAAGGCAATGTTATATGCTGGATGATTTCTGAGCCGTGGAGGTGAGTGACCCTAAACTGTTTCCAAAGTACTTTTGAAATGTTTCTTGCATTATTTACTCGACTGCATATCCTGCGTGCTTGCATGTGAATTCATGATATGATTTTGGCTTCAATGAGTTCTGGGAAAGTCTTGTGCTGGACACCAACGTCTCCACCCTATTTATGGTTCATGTTCATGTTATCTGGAGCTCAAAAAGGGGCTCCCTCTCAATGTTAATGTTAAATGATCTATTTGAGCGTTGGGTGTTCAAGTGCAATGATTTCACTAGCTCACGAGAGCAATAAACGTACATTTGATCTCTGAATCATGACATCATCGAAATGATCGAAATGCAACATTGTGAAATATATTTGATTACTGATTTCACCGGTTACTCGCTGAGCTTCTAGCTCACCCCAAAAATATTTTATTCCCCTCCACAGGGCTCAAAGCGAAGGAAGGACTTGTTGTGCTTATTCACATGTCTGGATGGCCTATATCTTGTACAGTTTGGAATTGGAATCATTTTATGTATAGTTGGGAATTGTTTCCGCTTCGCTTATGACATGTAATTTTTGGAGAATTTGATGTATATTGGAGATTTATATTGTAATATTTGAGTTTTATCTTGTAATCTGTTTAAGGAATATAGTGAACGACTGAGTCCCGGCGAGAGCTGGGCAGGCGGCCCGCCGAACCCTCTGGTTCGCCATAGGGAGAGGTGGGGCTGTCACAAGGTACTAGACGGATAGCAGTAAAATCATGGCATTTCACATTTAACAAATCAGGTACACATGCCAGATGTAAAGTAAAGGAACCAATGATTCAAATAGGGAGGATACGGGTGGCTCTCAGGAGCCAAATTCCCATTTGCGTCACCGAAACTTGATCGAAATAATAGTTGACACTCCGTCAACATTACAGAAGTAACCAATACCGTAGACTCCACTTTCTTCGATTCCTTCCACCTCACATACCCCCACCGGGCCCGAAATCCAATCAGATCAGAAATGGTAATACTCGAGTATACCGGAATCAAGGGTCTCAATACCCAAAGATCCCAAAACAGACTACCGTGATTCGTTATCTAATCGACCAGGCCCTTGCCGGCCCGACTCGAGTAACTGGCCACAGGTGTTGAGCTCAGAGGTCACAGAAAGGTCGTTGGATACAAGCTTCCAAACGACGTCAGAACAGATACAGATCCAGATACAGATAACAGATACAGATACAGATAGCAGATTCAGATACGCACTCAAAATTGGCATATGAACAGACAAGAGAACGAGTGTGATAAAGTACACCCTCGCCTCCCTTTTATCAAAACAGTATTTGGCTCCAACAGTCATAAATCAAGTATTTCAGATATTCAGATATTTCACATAACGGGTAGCAGGTAGGGGAACACTCACCGGGGTCAGTACAGATACCTCCCAAAAGAGAGCTTTAATCACCAAGAAACCCTAAAATAATCCAAGGAAAACAATTGAAGGTTCCACTTTCAAAAATCGAGTATACAGAATGCACATGTGAGGCTCGACTACCAGTCGTATGCCTCGCCAAATAATTACTAATGCAAGGGTGCAAAACATGTTTTTTTTTTTAAAACGAAAAGGTAACATGAAGACCTAGGCTCAAACAACCCAAAAGCTCTTCATTTCTACCAAAAGGCAATTCAAACTTAAAGGAACCAAACGGCCTAGAAAATTGGACAGCATTTCCCCTAAATTTGCTTACTTTTCCAGCCGTCATGGCTTCATTATTTTTCCTCAGCCAGTCCCAAAGTCACACACAACATAAGTTCATTCAATAGCCGTTTAGTAAACTCCAAGTAGTACAAGTACAATTCAAGCTAGGGAAAAGTCCGGAAATGAAAGTCAAGACCTAAAATATTCAAATAAGCACAATAAGACTCAATGACAAGTCATAAAACAATTCCAAATACCACCAAAATAGGGCTCCATAAGCATACATAAGCATTAGAGGAAACCAGAAAAATCCGGAAATGGAGTTAAGCGTTAACCCGAAAAAAATAGTTTTTGACATTATTTTGCGGTTTTGGTACCAATGGCACTACGATTATCGGATGAAGGTAAAAGATACACCGTTTTGAAGCTAAGAGATAGAGCTACAATATTACAGAAGGTCACTCAGCCCAGTTTCGAGTGTAACTAGGTCAAAAATGCAAGAGACTACACCAGAACAGCAAAAACAGGTTCACAAATCGCATTCTGGTGCAAACATCATAAATCAGCTAACCTAAGTCCAAATCCAGAAATTCCAAAGCTATCCGAAAGCTAAGAAACAGGGATACATTTCATCAGAAGACCTCAACAACCAATTCGGAAGCATTCCCAACCAAAATAACCCATTACAGAAGCAATTCTCAATTTCGGGTAAAACCAGGGCAGCAAGGGTAATTACGTCTTTTCTCAAGATACGCTACTCCGATTGACCTGAAATTTTGGAGGCACCTCTAAAATATCATTCCCTACAACTTTCATGTTTTAACCCAAGGCCAATTTGGCCTCTAACTATGAGCTACAAAACCGGGCAGAATGTAATTCAAAGAACCCTAACTTTCCAATTTTTCTTCCAAAACAGAAATTGCTTGCAATTTACCACTTTTTCCACCTTCTAGCTTCCTTAAATATCATTTCCAATCATCATACATGACCACATAATCATATTCATATGAAAACAGAAAAATCCCGAATAATTATAAGACTTCATCAATTCAACCAAAATCAAGATATAATCCATAAAAGTGCATCTTATACTACCACCAATCATGATTTAAGCATCATTAGAGGGAGGAGAGGGGTCCTTCTCAACTTACCTTAGCAACACAAGAGAGAGAGCAACTAATCACTTTAGCCTTCCAAACAACTCAACAAAACAACTCACTATCACTCCCTTAAGGGTTTCTATGGAGCAAAAACAAGATTCAATGGTTGATTTGGTAGATTGGAGCAAGATTGAAGCAAAACTTGGAGAGCTTTTCCCTTTCTTTTTTTCCTTGAAGTAGCCGGCCAAGAGGAGAAGAAAATGGTGAAATTTTGTAATTTTTGTGATTTATTTGGGTCAAATGGAAAAAGGTGAATAGTGGTCTTCAAGTCCAACCAATCATTGAGTGACACTTGTCACTTTATTTAATGCATTCCTATCTTTTTGTTTCCTCTCACACCAATCCAAATAGCACCCTCTAATTATCTCTTAACACCCAGTAAATTAATTCCAGTATCCAAAACTTAACCTAGTTGGCCGAATTTTTCCGAACTTTTCGCCCCAGTGGGTCCCACGTCTGGTATACGCTCTTAATTTCTAAAAATCTATTCAATACTAGAAAAATCATCTAAAAACTATATCCGCTCCTTTAAAATATCTAGAAATTTTCCTAATCACGAAAATGCAGGAAACAAGCCATTAAAGATAATAAAACCTAGAAAATGGAAAAGTTACGGGTTCTCACAGAATGAATGCGGCTTATCAAGAACCCAGGAAACTTGCAACCCAACATTTATTATATTCATCATGAACACAAGGTTAAACAAGCAACAAAGGAAATTTCGGGTAGAGAGGGGCCAAAAGTATGCATTTTCCAAAAATTTTATGCAGCCTAGTCGAAACTCTCTTCCTCGCAGGAGCATCTGCAACTCTCAGACGCAATCCCAATGCACCATTAACATCTCAACCCAATTCAGTTTGAGCCAAACAACAAAATCACCAAATGTTCTTCTCATTTTTACCATAAAATTCTCATGTTTAAGCACCAGAAAATTCAGACGGAAGATCATACAAGCATCAAATAACAAAATTCTGCAATTTTTCAGATTCGATTTTCTACCATTGCTGCGTTTATTTAATGTAATTTTCCATCCAAACACTGCTAAAACTTCAACCAAACATCAAGCTTCGATCTTAAGCCAGAAAAAACAACATTCAACGTCCAAACATACCAAAATCAGTCCCAAAATGCAATCTTTTCTCAAAAAATTTTCTTCTTCAGTTCATAGGTTTTCAATATAATCACTTTCTGGGTTCGTTCATTCAGCATACGTACACCAGTCATGAACTCAAGCAAGAAACCATGATACAATCTTATAAAAGACCTAAAACCCCAGTCCAAACCCAACCAGATTCACAAATGGCAGCAAATATGACAAGAAGCATCGCGAAACAACTTCAACTTTCTGATGCAGACCCAACAGCATATGCGTGAAAAAGAAAAAAGAGAAGAAAGAAACTACCTTTTTCATATTTTTCCTCCCTTCCTTTCTCAGCCGAAACCTCCTTGCAACCCCAGATCCTCTCTTGTGTCTTCCTCGCCTTTTTCAGTACTGTTCCAGGTTCCCTTTTTCTCTCCAGCCGTCACCTTTCCAAGCTCTTCTCGGTTTCTTCCTTTTTGTTCAACCAAAAACCTCCCTTCTAATCTTTTTTCTACCTTGCTTTCTTTCTCCTTCAGCCGAAGACCCCAAGGTCTCTCCTTTTCACTCTGGTTTTTTTTACCCAGCGGAACCTCTCCTAATTCCTTCCTTTTTGTTTCAGTTTTTCAGTTGCCCTTTCTCCCTCAGCCCTTGTTCCTTCTTTCCTCTCAGTTTTCGTCTCCTCCACTCTCTCCCTTTTTCACTCCCGGTTCTCGTAGCTTTTTCTTCCTTTTCTTTCCTTAGCCTAAGCTCTCTCTCTCTCTCACTCTCCCCCCAAGCCCTCTTTTCTAAACCTAGCCGCCACCTCTATATGCTCTCTCTCTTAGCCGTCATTCCTTTTCTTTTTCCAGATTTTCCAAGCCCTTTTCTTCCTACAGCTGGCCAACCCCCAGCTCTCTCTCGCTCTCTTAGTTTCTTTCTCTATCAAAACCTAGCCGCTGTTTACTCTATTCTCTCAACCCTCAGCCGTCACCCCCCTCCTGCTCACTCCAAACCCTCCTTTTATAACAAACAAAAACACTAAACCCTCCTCTAAAGGGTTTTGATGGAAGCCAAGTCATTAGCTTTGTGGATCATCCGATGGTGAACAAAAAACAAGGAGTTGCGGTGCCTTCCTGATCTTTTTTTTCGTTTCTCATTTTCTGCTTGAAATGTTATATGAAGAAAATGGGCACGGATCCTGTGTAGCTCGGGTGCATGAGCTATTTTTTTTTTGTGATGATTTTCCTTTTTCTCTTTTTTTCCTTTTAATTAATTAAATAACAACGAACTTGAATCTAAAAACTAAAGCATATTTTTGTGAATGATTTTCTTTTTTTTTTTGATAAATTCTATGCTAAAATGACTTAAAAATAAAAATAAAAGGCTAACAGTAAATAAAAACTAATAGTAAATAAAACTACAATAAAATTTTGGTGTCTACAAGGTTCTAGGGTAACTACCCCCCATCCCAAAATGCAATCGCAAAACAAGTAAAAGTAAACAAATAAATGAACCATCCATTCATCACATACATAGTGTGCGAAGAGCGATTATGCGCGTGATAGATGCAAAATCCCTAAAAAGAGAAAAAGGGCAAAAGGGAACGAAGAATGCAACCCTAAACATCCAAATGCGATATATGAGAAGGTTAAAAGAAGAAAAAGATTGACTAAATCAAATTTGCTCGGACTCTCTAAGTCCCCAGTGGAGTCGCCAGCTGTCACGCCCCATTTTTTAAAAAATAAATAATGAGCTTAGAAAGATGGATTTTTTTATTTTTTGGAAAAATGAGTTTTGTTTTTAGAAAATGAATAAAGGAAAAGGGCCTAAATGGGGTTTGTAATGCGACGATTTGGGCCCAAATTATAGTTTAAAAAGGGTTTTTGAACAAAAATCGGAGTCGTCACTTGGTATAGAGTTGAGGTGTACCAAGTCACCAAAAAATGAATTTTTTTAAAAGAAAAAATAGAAAAAACCCTTTTTAAACGACTCCAAGTCTACGTAAATCAAAGAAAAAGGTTCGGGAGTCACATTTGAAGAAAGGGAAGGCAAGGATAAAAATCTAAGGCACCCTTTCGACCTAGCCAAGGCTAGTTGCGTGATTTAGTCAATGATTTTCTTATTCTTAACCTAAAAATTTATCACATTTGGATATACTATATGAATGCGAACCCTAGACCTAGGAGGGCGTCGAGGGATCGAAATGTATCTTCAAAGCTTATTTGGTACCAATCACATTAATTGTGACGCCCAATGAAGACTCTTCGAAGAAGTCACGAATAATGCAAAAATATGAGACTCTAAGAAAAAAAAGGAATAAAATAATTATACAAATATACATGTCTCAAAGGAGTGCATCATGTCGGGTACGAGGGACTAATGTTCGTGACTCAATTTTTCCTTTTAATAGAGGGAATACGAGCGTGCTAAGGTTAGAAAAGCCAAACTCGTCCATATCCCATATCCAAGGGGCTTTCCTATCTAAACAAGCAAATGATCTAACCTAGTTTCTAATTTTCCAATAAATGACATGCAAATCTAATGTCATGTTTCATGCAAAGGGGTAAGTAATATACGTATATAAGGAGAAATGCGGAATAGGGGATATAAATAGAAAGAAATATGGGATAAAGGATGTACATATATATAAGAAAAGTGTCATGCAACATGGAAAAGACCCTAAAAAGTGAAAACATGCATGAGATGAAGTGATTTTATCACACAATCATGATCTAACGCTTGAAGGGCTCCTAAGGGTCTAGCGTTGGACTAGCCCATATCTACAAATTCTCACTAGCATTGGACTAGCGGAAAATCGGAACAAAGAGCCACAACTAGCATTGGACTAGTGTGGTGACGACATGCATTTGTTACAATCAAATAAATCATGTAAGACCTAATAAAAGATTGTAAACACATAATATCACATAAATACATAACACATAATCATAATATCTAGATGCAAGACCCTAAGAAAGCGGTAACACATAGCACATAGGCATGCAAACCACACAAACAAGAAATAAAGCGAATATAAACCTTAACTATTACATTTGAGGGGGGCCTACTACAATCTAAAGGGGGAAATGAAATGAAATAATTAAAATAAATACCTAACTATTACAACTTGGCATTTAAATGCCTTTCAAATAATTGAAATTGAAAAGAAAATGAAATAAATATTCAAAATTTAAACAAATAAAGCAAACAAAGAAATTGGATAAAAAAACATTCAAAAGGCATGCAATTAAACACATAAAGTCATATAATGTACATATGGTCAAATAAAATGAAAATAAGGGATAGAGTGTACCTCCCTTGAGTCGGGACCCTAGTGACACGAACTTACTTATTTACCCTCCAAAATAAAAAAGGGTCAAGGCATCACAAATAACCACATAAATATGAAATTGAATCATTAAAAGCCTTTAAATAACTAGACAGTCCATGTTCACAAAATTAGGATCCAATTGAAAGGAAAAAGAAGGTTCAAGGGGTCAATTTGATTGATTTTTCCAATTGTTGGGCTAAATAGAATTAGACAAGAAGCAAGGGGTTAGATTGCAATTCTTGGAAACTTTTTTTCCATGCAAAGCATGCAAGGACTACGATATATTTCTGCAACAAGAAAGTCGAAGCCTCTGATGAAGGCTTTCTACAATCCAAAACAACACAGCTACAACTTCATGCACACAGATTCCGACAAATAACTCAAATCTAAACCCAACCTCGAGTTCTTACTCTAGGGAACAAACTCCTAGCAGAATCACTAAAATGTCAACAAGACTCTCCCATTTTAATTGAAGACAACCGATTTCGAGAAACACAATAAAGATGCAATGCTGCAAGAAAAATTCGGGAAACAAGACTCTCCCAGTTTTTGAATAACAAATGCTTTCTGCAATTCCTATGCAGAAATCTCGCACGGAAATTCAGACAAGACCAATTGACTTATCATCCAAATATTCCTTGACAACACTGAGCACTTCAATTAACAAGTGAACTCAGAGCTGTTGCCTGGAAACACAAGCTTCGACAAAACGTACCTTGCGGCCAAGCAAATGACAACCAAATAGAAACTGAAGTAAATAAAGTTTCAAATCTGCAACTCTAACCTAGCAAACCAAAAATTCATGCAAAGTAACGTAAAACTGGATAGATTTAACTTAAGTATTTCCATAAGATGCAACAAAACAACACAACCAAGTGACATGAATACCTGTCGAAATCTTAAACTCTAGCCCTTAAAGACATCAGACCCAAACCAGAAAATGAATACCCAATGCATGGTTAAAATTCAGGTCCCTTCCAGTTTCAAAATGCATTCACAAGAAAGCAATCTTCTTCACTAATTTGTTTCTTTTTTACAATTTTTGCAAGTGAACTGACAGCATGCGATGATCTTAAACTGGAAAACAATCCCAAATATTCATCAAGCTTCCTAAAACTATCACCAAAAAGTAACACTGAATGCACAACGAGGAAAAAAAACTGAGCAGAGGAGGAATTCCTTAGACCCCAGATTCGTTCATCAGTTTCAAAGCTAATGACTTTTCCAAACACAGCTTTAATATTAGATGTTATTCATGGCATTCCAATCAAAGTAGAGAACAAAAACAAGTCTATCAATCGAGCCACAGCTTCAGCAAAACAAAGAAAAAAAGAAACTAATATGCCCAAGATGCTGCAACAAGTCGAAAGATTCAATCTTGTTGCAGCAAAATCTCGATCTAAGGATTCTAGCAGGCGACCTACTTATTACCATGGATCTATGAACCAGAACAAGAGGCCATACTCACAAGACAAACATCACATCAGCCATCAAGAGCCACCGAACAAAGTCATGATTCTCATAGTCCTATCATTTATTAATAGAAACTATCTATAAGAAAAGGCGAAAAGAATGGCTTACAGTGCCGTTTCCGGTAAAGCTCTCGGCAACAATGGTGGCGGCGAGTTCCTCTTCCGTGGTTGCCACCAGTTCCAACTCTCTTTTAGCTCTCAGCCTTTTCTTTTTTCAGTTTCCTCCTCCCTATTTCCTTGCTTTGGTTCTTTTCTTCACGGCTTCTCCTTCCCAGATTTCCTGGTTCCCTCGGTCTCTCGGTTCCTCAGCCCACTCTTTTGCTTGCTCCACTCTCCCTGCTTTGCCGTCCCCATTTTACTCTTCCTTCACCTCTCTCTGCTCTCTCCCTTTCTGACCCACAAAACTCTCTCCTTTTCAACCCTGGCCGTCACCCCCTCTAGCTCTCTGGTCTCTTTCTTTTATCAGCCGTCCTCCCCTCTTTTCTTTTCATTTTTTCCTTTTCCATCTACAACCCTAGCTGCCATAGCTCCCCTCTATTTTTCTTCCTCTCTCAGCCCTCAACCCCTTTTTCAGCCCCGTTCTTGACCTCTTTTTTTTCCATCCGCCCCCTTTCCCATTTTTCAGCCGGCCCCCTTGCTTATTTCCTTTTTCCTTTTTCTAGTTTTTTGTTTTCTTTCAAAAATCCCTATCCTACAAGTGTCTAGACACCTCACCATCTAGATAATGTGTTGTCCAAGACAAAAAGGGACACTTGTCCCTATTGCATATTCTCCATTTGTCTAGCATGCAAACTTCCACCTATTTCACACATTATTTTGTATTTTTGTATTTTTCATTTTTCCCTTTTCTTGAAATTTAGTATGAAGACAAAAATAAATAAATAATAAAATTAAATGAACTAGAACAAAATAAAATAAAAACCCTAGAATTGAAACAAATAAAGCAAAATTAAATTAATTAAACCAATGAAGTTAAAAAATCAAAAATTTGGTGTCTACAGTTTGCCCCTCTTTGTCTGAGTTTTGGAAAAAACTTGAGACAAAAAAGTAGACACCAAATACTTACCTGTGTTATTCGGCTGTGAACGACTCGAACGACTGACGCTTTTGAAATGATGACTGATCTCTTTAACAAAACTTTAAAATAGGACTGACCCAGACGAGAATTTTAAAACGGGACTGACCCGCACAAAAATTTAAACCATGGGACTAACCCGAATGAGAATTTAATCCTAGGACTGACCCGAACAAAATTTAAATCATGGAACTGACCCGAACAAAATTTAAAATCATTGGACTGACTCGAATGAGGAATTTAATCATGGGACTGAGCCGAACAAAAATTTAAATAGGACTGACCCGAACAGAAAATTTAAAACGGGATTGACTCGAACAGAAAATTTAAACGGGACTGACCCCAACAGGAAATTTAAACAGGACTGACCCGAATAGGAAATTTAAAAGTGGACTGACCCCAACAGGAATTTAAATCGGGACTGACCCGAACAGACAATTTAAACATGGGGCTGGCCCGAACAGGAAATTTAAAAGGGGACTGGCCCCAACAGGAATTTAAATCGAAACTGACCCGAAGGGCACTGACCCCGACATGAAATTTAAATCGAGACTGACCCCGACATGAAATTATATCGGGACTGACCCGAAGGGGACTGACCCCAACATGAAATGGCGATGTAAAAGAAATGCTCACTAGTGGGACTGACCCAACGGCTAGTGGCGGTGCAAAAGAAATGCTCACTAGTGGGACTGACCCACGGCTAGTGGTGGTGCAAAAGAAATGCTCACTAGTGGGACTGACCCACGGCTAGTGGCAGTGTAAATGAAATGCTCACTAGTGGGACTGACCCAACGGCTAGTGGCAGTGCAAAAGAAATGCTCACTAGTGGGACTGACCCAACGGCTAGTGGCGGTGCAAAAGAAATGCTCACTAGTGGGACTGACCCACGGCTAGTGGCAGTGTAAATGAAATGCTGGTATGCATGAAGAAACTGTATAAGACTTGCTTGGAAAATTATCCAAAAATTTGCCCTAGTGTGATGCATTGGTCAGTGGGATTAAACCCGAGCCTGCCTTAGTTGGTGGTACAAAATCCAAGCCCAACATGACGTTTGTGATGTTGGTGGCACGAAATCCAAGCCCAACGTGATTTTTGTGATGTTGGCGGCACAAAATCCAGGCCCAACGTGATGTTGGCGGCACAAAATCCAGGCCCAACGTGATATTTGTGATGTTCAGTGGGATAAGACCCAATCCTGCCATCCAATTGGTCAAGAAATTAAGTGTGATTGTCAAGAAAGGGGGGATAGAAGGGTGCGCGGCATACGCTGAAACTTCGCCCACAAGAAATTAAATTTGATTTTTTTATTTTTTTTATTTTTTGATTTTTTGATTTTTGATTTTTTTTTTTGATTTTTGATCTTTTCAAGAGAACCTTTTCAAAAATAATTTGCCCCAGTGTAGGGCCTTTTTCCCTTCTTTCTTCTCTTTCTTCGGCATCGGCCTTCCACATCACCAGATGCTCTTTCGTCGATTTCAGCCATAAATACCTGCACAGAGGGCTTACCAAAGTATGACATGCACTTAAATTTCATGAAAATAGCAACGTGATTGATTCAAAAAATGTATTATTTGATTCTTGGACGAAAACCTCAAATGTATTACGAAAAATTTGCCCCAGTGTGGGCCTATTTTACGAAATCTCATAAACAAAAATTTGCCCCAGTATGGGCCCATTTTACAAAATCTCTCAAATGAAAATTTGCCCCAGTGTGGACCCATTTAATTGCAAAAATTTGTTTGGATGACTCTCCATTTATTTGAACAATGTAAGAAACTATGTTTCCTAACAGAAAATTTCATGAGGAATCTCTCGAAATAAAACCAAATCACAGAAGATTTCTTCCTCACCTTAGCATCGGTGCTTAGGGTAACGGGTCACCACTTCTTGTTGGCTCATCTTTCAGGACCAATCAAGTGGGCGTTATTTCTGATTTGGAAGTGGCTAAAGGAAATTGGAGGTCAAGATTTGTCTTATTTTTGTGCCCATTCGATATCACATCTTAGTGAAAGCAAAAAGTTTATTACCCTTATTCCTTAAGAAAACTTAGTCAACACATAAGCTTTGTGAGCTTGCAACAGAGGGGTAGAAACGATACCAAAACATGCGGAAACAGGTTATAATCTTATGATCATGAGTGACAGGTAGATTTCTTAGGAGCGTAACCCTTGCTTTAAGTTGTCATGAGCGATAAGTCAGCGATGGACTTTATGAGCTTGTAATGCGGCTGGAAAACGATAGTTAAAGAAAAAATTTCCGAGGGTATTTCACCGAAGATCGCATTTTTCTCAAAATTGCTCTCATTTCAAACTCAAAGATCTCGGACTTTGTTTGCATTTTTCTCATTATTCACCAGGGACTTCAGCGTTGAATTTTTTTTTTTTTTTTTTTTTGCATCTACTTTTCTTGCTTTGCTTTTTGCTTCTTTTTTCTTTTTCTCGACCTGGTGGGTTTTCACATGGTGAGTAGTGTCAACCCTATACCCAAGCAATTCAGAAATACAGCCAAAATTTCCTGGCATCAGAAATTTTCTTGACAGGGCCATTGCAAAGAACAGAAGTCAGGACTTTCGGCTTTTGTAATGGGGTCTGGTGGAGTGTTTAGAAAAGTTAAGGCTTGAAGGCAGATTTCAAAAGTGGTTTAAGTGATCTGAGATCGCATTGTTGCGCCAACCCTATTTTAGGATTAAATCAAAACTTGCCCCAGTTCATTCCCCATTGAGGCTTTTTCTTTCATCTTCCTCCTTTTCTTTTCTTTTCTTTTTTCTTTTTTCTGGCCTTTGGTCGTTTCATTCACCGAGGTTTTCTTTTCTTTCATTTTCCTTTCTTTCAGCCTTCCTTCAAAAATTAAATTTGCCCCAGTTTGGGGTTTTTCTTTTTCCTTTTTTTCAAAACTCAATTTACCCCCAATGTGGGGTTTGCGATTCTCAGGGGTTGCCAAACAAAATAGTTTATTCTGAAGGTTCAAAAGGGATAACTAGGGATAAAAATGTTTGATTGGAAAGGAAGACGGCCTGACTTTCGTTCCATTCCTCACATTGCCCCTGAAAGGAAACTTTCATTAATGTGAAATTTCTTGCATTTATCTGAATTAATTGACTGAGGAAGACTCTTGTTCATCCATAAGTGGTTCGTCGGACAAAACTCTTCCTTTTTCTTTTCCGTCAAAATTGAAGCCTAGATAGTAATGGTAGAATCAAAATTTTCCAATTTAATTTTGGCATTTATGCTTTTTCTTCCCCTTTTTCCAAATTCTCCAATCTCCTTCCCCATTGTGGGGTGCGATCATAAGTGCCTTTGAAAAGAACCACCAATTTTAGCTCAAATGAGGATGCAAGGGATAAGCAGTGTTTAGGTTGTAGAAATGATGGCCAAAGTATCATTCTTACGCCTCATGACAACCAAGTAAACGAATTGCTCGTTGAGAATCCATTCCCTTTTGAAAATCTTCCCAATGTAGGGTAGTGATCATTAAGGCCCTTATTTGAAACGAAATTATTCTTTTAAGGCTCAAATGGGAGAGCAAATGATAAAATCTGTATAGATAGAGAAACGAACGCTTGAAGTATCATTCCAAATTTTCAAAACAAAGAAGAAGTGATGTACATTTTTGCTTTCACTTAGATGTGAATTGAATCTGGTTAGACCAGTGGGCATTTTTCCAAGCAAAGATTGTCCCAATTTGCAATTTGTCAATCAATGTGACTGATTTTTAGGGGTCCATAGAAGTGGGCAAAATATGGATTGTGCGGTGAAGGAGAAAAGGTATTGCATTGGATATTTCGAGGCAGACCAATCAGTTTGAGTGCTTTCTTCTAATCTCGAACACTCTTATTGTATAGTTCGGATCACCAATCTAGTGTCAATTTTCAGGCAAGAGGTTGAAAAAAATCTCAATTTGAGCTTATTTCTTAAAATTCATCATGAAATCTTCAATGAGCAACAATAAAGAATGAAATGTACATGAGTATATACAAGACAAATAATTGTCCGAATAAAAGCTTCATTATTGCCAATGTTGAAATTTTTTTAAAAGCAATACATATGAGAAAAATTCTCAAGAATTCCTTTACACATGTATACACACTTTTCTCTCTTAATAATCCCATTTTTCCTTTGAGCAATGAAACCTCTTAAATGTTTTACACGAGCGCTTTCAGATGAATTTTCAAATTTACATTGTAGGGCCTGCCCAAGAATCAAGTAATATTTGTAATTTTCAGGATTCATTAGATAAAAATCGTTATTAGATATAGAAAAATATTTTCACCTTATGGAAACGTCTTTTATTAATGCAGGGGAGGGGGAAAATAAAAGAAAAGAAAAAAAATACCCAGAGTTAGTAAGCAAAATTGTAAAATCGGTATGCATGTCCTATGGGGGAGCCCTTTTGCGCCAAGGGTTGGCCTATCATGAAAATGCAATCCTCTAGGGTAGGCACTATACAATATCTGATGGATCCGATCAACTTATTGAGTGAAAAATAATTTGAAAAATTTGGTCAATTGGAGTGACGAGAGACATTTGTTAAAATGAGGACAACGTCCGAATGGATTGATCACTTTGATCGATACAAGAATTTGCAAAAACGCACCGGTTTGACCTTGACGGACTTTCTATCGGAGAGATTGATATTTGCTGACAAATTTTCTCAGTGACGCATGGGTCGAAACCCCAACCGACCAAATGGCTAGATGCAATGGATGGTTTTTTCAAAATCGACTAGGTTTCCCAATTTGAAATTCGACATTGAAACCCTAATTTGGTCAAATGGGTTGAACGAAATTGACAATTTATTTACAATTGACCGGATTACCCTAAAAAGGGTAAACTAGTCAAATGAACTGGATGAAATTGATAATTTATTCAAAATTGACCGGATTGCCCTAAAAATGGTAAACTGGTCAAAAGAATGAAATGGATGATTTATTCAAAATTGACTATATTGTCCTAAAATGAATGAATTGGCCAAATAAATTGGATGAATTTGATGGATAATTTGATCAAATGAATTGAATGGAAATGATGGTTTATTGAATTGTCTACCTATTGGTAGTTTCAAAAAAATCATTGCGATGCATTAGTCTATGAGTCTTCTAAAATCAAGATTTGGCCTCAATATGTTTATCATCTCAACAAAGAAGGACCATTTGTAAATTTCTTCAAATTAATGTCCTTTACGCAAGGGATTTTTACCAGTTTTTGATAAATGGCCAAAAAATGATTGTTAGATGTTCATATTCTAATGTGCAAAATTTGTTATACGATTATGGAAGAAGATCGGATCCTACCTTACCTTGTGCACTACCCCTTTGGAAGGTACAAGAAACATAAACATGCAAGTCTCATTGGACTACTTGTCCGAGACATAAGGTGGTTTATTCCTATCGTGGGATCCCCTAAATGGCATTCCCTTCTACGATTTATGCATGATGCCATTTTATCAAAGCAATAAAATATACAATTTAAACGATATCATGACCTAAAGGGACCCTTTATACACCAGGGTGGGCCTAGAATAATATGCAATTATTAAGCTATATATGCAATATACCAAAATCTTTAAACGTGCAATAACCTATCTAAAATGTAAGGTTCTAAAAAGATCATGCCAGACCTCTTATTTTCTAACGTTTGTGAATGCAAAAGCCAAGAAACAAGGAAAGTTAGTTCAACACATAACACGTTGTGGCAATCAAATAATAAAATATGGAAAGCAAAAAATAAGGAAAGAGGGTTGGAATCCCCCCTCTCGTGCCTAGTGTCCCTAATTCAGGATAAGGTCGACTCTACCCTAGGAAATTCTATTATGGATGCATGAGGTTTTGTTCACTAATGCATCTAGACTCGACAAGGCTTCGGCTCCCAAGCCTTCAGACCTAAAGGCGAAGGGTCATCACTCCCAGGGCCTTTGATCGGTGGCTCGAGTGATCCCTTAGGTAGCGCTATGGGCGCAGAGCACACCATCCGCCTACCCAAGGCAATCGATCCTAATCCTACAAGGAGGTGTGGGAAACACCCACGCAAAAGAAAAAAATAGGATAAATAAGACTATGCATGCACGTATGAGGTGCTTTCTTATTGAGGGGAGGGATTGTACCATTAGATGCGGTCGAAGGTTCTAGGGTAACTACCCCCATCCCAAAATGCAATCGCGAAACAAGTAAAAGTAAACAAATAAATGAACCATCCATTCATCACATACATAGTGTGCGAAGAGCGATTATGCGCGTGATAGATGCAAAATCCCTAAAAAGAGAAAAAGGGCAAAAGGGAACGAAGAATGCAACCCTAAACATCCAAATGCGATATATGAGAAGGTTAAAAGAAGAAAAAGATTGACTAAATCAAATTTGCTCGGACTCTCTAAGTCCCCAGTGGAGTCGCCAGCTGTCACGCCCCATTTTTTAAAAAATAAATAATGAGCTTAGAAAGATGGATTTTTTTATTTTTTGGAAAAATGAGTTTTGTTTTTAGAAAATGAATAAAGGAAAAGGGCCTAAATGGGGTTTGTAATGCGACGATTTGGGCCCAAATTATAGTTTAAAAAGGGTTTTTGAACAAAAATCGGAGTCGTCACTTGGTATAGAGTTGAGGTGTACCAAGTCACCAAAAAATGAATTTTTTTAAAAGAAAAAATAGAAAAAACCCTTTTTAAACGACTCCAAGTCTACGTAAATCAAAGAAAAAGGTTCGGGAGTCACATTTGAAGAAAGGGAAGGCAA
The DNA here is from genome assembly GCF_003713205.1 of Coffea eugenioides. Taxonomy (NCBI): domain Eukaryota; kingdom Viridiplantae; phylum Streptophyta; class Magnoliopsida; order Gentianales; family Rubiaceae; genus Coffea; species Coffea eugenioides. The sequence goes on along the minus strand of NC_040036.1, from coordinate 40,304,879 downwards.
GGATAAAAATCTAAGGCACCCTTTCGACCTAGCCAAGGCTAGTTGCGTGATTTAGTCAATGATTTTCTTATTCTTAACCTAAAAATTTATCACATTTGGATATACTATATGAATGCGAACCCTAGACCTAGGAGGGCGTCGAGGGATCGAAATGTATCTTCAAAGCTTATTTGGTACCAATCACATTAATTGTGACGCCCAATGAAGACTCTTCGAAGAAGTCACGAATAATGCAAAAATATGAGACTCTAAGAAAAAAAAGGAATAAAATAATTATACAAATATACATGTCTCAAAGGAGTGCATCATGTCGGGTACGAGGGACTAATGTTCGTGACTCAATTTTTCCTTTTAATAGAGGGAATACGAGCGTGCTAAGGTTAGAAAAGCCAAACTCGTCCATATCCCATATCCAAGGGGCTTTCCTATCTAAACAAGCAAATGATCTAACCTAGTTTCTAATTTTCCAATAAATGACATGCAAATCTAATGTCATGTTTCATGCAAAGGGGTAAGTAATATACGTATATAAGGAGAAATGCGGAATAGGGGATATAAATAGAAAGAAATATGGGATAAAGGATGTACATATATATAAGAAAAGTGTCATGCAACATGGAAAAGACCCTAAAAAGTGAAAACATGCATGAGATGAAGTGATTTTATCACACAATCATGATCTAACGCTTGAAGGGCTCCTAAGGGTCTAGCGTTGGACTAGCCCATATCTACAAATTCTCACTAGCATTGGACTAGCGGAAAATCGGAACAAAGAGCCACAACTAGCATTGGACTAGTGTGGATTGGGGAAAGGCGGCCACAACTAGCGTTGGACTAGTGTGGTGACGACATGCATTTGTTACAATCAAATAAATCATGTAAGACCTAATAAAAGCATGTAAACACATAATATCACATAATCATAATATCTAGATGCAAGACCCTAAGAAAGCGGTAACACATAGCACATAGGCATGCAAACCACACAAACAAGAAATAAAGCGAATATAAACCCTAACTATTACATTTGAGGGGGGCCTACTGTGAGAACCTTGAAAAAATATATATATATGTATATTTATATATACACACGTTGCATTTGCATTTTTGATTCTTACTAACTTTTGTTATTGTTGGTTTTTAAATAAGTATGTGATGATAAGTTTAAAGTCGCAAATAAGTTAATTGTGCAAAATATTTGATTATTTGAATTTCAATAGCTAATTTTAAGTGTTATTAGCGTTAGGTGTTAAGGGGAAACTAGAATTAAGACGAAGTCGTTTTGAGTCAAAACTTTTTATAATTACGCTTAGGACGTGAATCTCGATAGTTTAATTTTCTTTCGAGACTAGTATATTAGTAAGCTATCAAATTTCATTTAGGGTGAAATCTTGAAGTTAGTTTATTAATGAGAGCTTAAATGGAAGTCCGAACAAGTTGTTAAAAGACCAAAATAGCCTTCCTCCATTTCAAATTCATCATGCAACTATGGAACGTCCTAGAACAAGCTCCACATACAAACATTTCCATTCCAGCCGGTTCCCTTCTCCACTATAACAACTACCACTCACCACAATATCTTGGTTCCATTTGCTTTTCTGCCATGAGCCGTGAGTGACCAGCTTCTTTGGAGTTAACGACCGAGAGAAAAATAAAGTGAGGATTTAGCTTAATTCCTTGCTTCACCTTATGACCAACCGAGAGAGTGTGAGCAAGAGGAAGGGTGCAAACCGTCTGTCTTCACCTCCTCCACCACTGCCGAGCTGCCACTTCCTTCTTCATCTTCCATCAGCTGAGTTCAACCACAACCACCAACTCCACAACTTACACAAACCGAGCTCAGCCCAGCAATACCTGAGTTCCATAGCAAGCCGAGAAAAAAAAAAAATTTCGCAGCTGCTTGTCGTGTGAGTTAAGCCTTAAGCTAAGGTAATTTCTGGATTTAAACTAGTTGATTATGGGTTGATGAAGCTGTTTGTAAGCATGCATGTGGGGTTTGTGCGGTTGGATGACAAATTAAGTTACAAGAAAATCTGGTTGTGAAGGAATTGGAATTGCCGAGAACTTGATCTGGAAATTTCAGCTTTAATCTGTGAATTTGTGATGATTTGAGTTTAATTGTGGGTTTAGCTAGTTAAAAACTGATAGATAGTTTATTATTTGGTGTTGCATGTGAATTGTATGGCCGGAAATTGAGTTGTATGGCTGGAAATTTTTTATTGGAAGTTGGTTGACTGCTGAACCAATTTTCTAGCTTAGCCGATGGAGTTATTTTGGGAGTTGTATGGATATTTTGGTATAAAATTCGCTGGAAAGTGCTTGATTCTCACTTGGTGGTGTGTTTAGCTAACCAAACACTGGATGATTAAGCCTTGCATGAGATTATTTGGCTGTGAGTAAATCAGAAAATTGAAGGAAAACTGAATCTGCTTGCATGCAAGCTAACCGAGTGGGATTGAATAAATTTCTGGTTGAATGATAAGTTGTTGATGTTGTCCGCACTTGGTTTGGATAAAAAATGCTAGATAGCTAATTATTTTAATCATGCATGAAGCTGATATGAGTCATGGATAGAAAAAAAAAGGGAAAGAAAAGGAATCTGAAATTTGCGGCCGAGAGAAAAGGTTGAACATTTGATTAGTTTTTCTTCGAATTTGTAGCTGAGATTTTCATATTGGATGCTTAAGATTTTCTTGTAGCTTGTTAATCACTTTTTGCACGCTGAGTTGAAGTAAAAATTGAAGGAAATTAGGGGCAAAGCACTATAATTAAACTGTTATATTGCTGGATTTTGTTCAAGATTGCTGGCCGAATTAATTGGGACTTTTGGTGAGATTATTTTCTGGTTTTGTGTATTACTTGTTTTAGTTAGATCGGTCAGATTATAAGCTATATGTTTAGTGGTTCTAGCAAGTAAAAGATGGAGATTTAATGGATGTCTTGAATTGGCAATTGCTGGATTTTTCTTGACTATCAAAACAAGAAAAGGAATCTGAAATTCTAGAGTTATTTGTGAGTAAGCTAACCGTGATTTTCTTTCATGTTTGAGTTAAATTTCTAGTTGATTGGTTGCAAGAAATATTTGTTTGATGCCAAGAGCTAATGATTGATGAAGCACTTGGCCATTTGAATAGTTTTTGCAAGAATTTAATTTTTGGTGAATTTGTTCAGGTGGTTGGCTGAAATGTACTTGGAAGGTCCATGGTTTGCAATTTGGAATTGTTGTGATACCTTGGACTTCCTTTGTTGAATTTGTTTGGAACTGAATTCGTTGAGACCTAGGGCTAATGATTGATGAAGCCCTAGTGAAATCGATGTTTGGTTTGTGATTTTTCTATATTGGTGACTTGGAATTCAAAGTGCAAATGAGTTGGAATCGTGAAATCCGTTTTGGTCTGTTGAATTTGAGTACTTTTAAATCAAGCTTTGTGGAATTATTTTATCTTACTATCAAGTTATAGAGATTGAGAATAGCACGTTAATATTAAAATTTAAATGACAGGACTTTTAAAACCTTGCTAACTAGTTAATTCTTTTCTTTGCTTGAACTAGTTTTATTAACTTTAAGAAATAATTGTATTAACTTCCAAACTTTAAGTTTTTCATAAAATTGTCCATGGCTAGTTGTTTAAGCGGAAAATTGTTAAAAACACTAGATTTGAATAATTTCGAATAAAAGGCTTGGAAAAACTTGTTTGGCAAGAAAACTTGTTTGAATTAGATTGGTTTCAGTTGTACCTCTAGAAAGAAAAGTAGCTTTACAGGAATTATACGAAATATTTTATTACTTTACTAGCTTTGCAAGAGTTTTATTGATTTATTCCGAGTATATAAATTAGTTTTATACCAGATAATCTTTTGTATTTAAACCAAGGGTTGTTTAGTAAAACTTATAGTTTAAAACTTGGATTTCTAGGGTTTAGCGAGGGCGTGGACTTCGATTCCCAGCTTGACTTTTGAGCTTCACTTTTGGTGAGTGTCCGTGCTTGTTCTATGACTAAAGTGTTAAAGTGCTTTCTTGACTTGTTATGTGATAATTGGAAAGTGATTTTCCTGAACCATCGAAGTGGCAGTGTGTACTTTATCGCACTAACCTTTCGAGTGGTGACTTGCTTGAAATGTTTTCTCCAATATCTTGCAATTGTTGACTAGAGCGTGGACTCGTCAACTAACCTACCAGGCAGGGGAACGTACCACACCTTAGGGTGGGAGGGCCTCTTATCCTGACTTGGTAAAAACGTGTTGTGACGTCGTTGGGTGAATCCCTCGACTAGTTTATAATGTGACGTCGTTGGGTGAATTCCTCGACTTGTTTACAAAAAGGTATACTCGAGTAATACCAAACTCTCTTGTGAGACGTGCGGGCCCGGTGGAGAGTAAGTTGGTTGGAGCGTGTTAAGGAAAAAAATAGTGAATCTACATGGACTTTAGATAGTGAGAGTTGACGGAGGGTCAACTGCGATTAATTTTGATCAAGTGCGTGGAAAATGGCTCCTGAGAGCCCCTGTATCCTACCCTGTGCTGTTTTATGCTTTTCTACTTGCTGAATTTAAGCTTGAAGATTACTTACTATTTGTGTTATATGATTGCATGTTTTGGGGCACCACTGAGTTTTAATGCACCACACGATATTTGTTTTTCCTTAACAGGTTTTGGCGTGCGAGAGATTTGAAATCTGATTTTAGCCTTTGTAAATATTGTTTCGAATCGGTCTATGTATCTTTTGTTTGGGTTGCCACTTGAAGCTGGAAAAGTGCAAACCCTAAGTTTTGGCTTTTATGAATTTATTTGACCTTTACGAGTTTACTTTGTGGTTTGTTTGTATATGTGTAGTTATGTGTTAAGCTAGTTGGAGATGTACTAAGGGTGAACGTTCAGATGTCCAATGGCAATATTATCTCTGAAGTTAATGTGTCTTTAGTATTCCGGTCGTTTAAAGGTTTGGCATGTTCGGATGATGACAATTTTGTTTTGGTTTAAGTTATACGTGGCAAGGGTTTAGTCGGTTTCTTGCGTGAGTCCTGGCGAGAGCTAGGCAGGCGACCCGCCAACCCTCTGGTTCGCCTTAGGGAGAAGTAGGGCCGTCGCAGGTGGTATCAGAGCCTAGGTTAGAAAAATTATTTGGAAGAAATATTAGATATGTCAGAAACCCTGAACCATTTTAGAGTTGAGAAGCGAGATAATTAGACGCATTCTAAGTAGTACCTGAGCAAGTTAGCTATTAAGTATTAACCTTTGGATTTTGGTTATTTTGCAGGTATGGAAAACGGAAATGGACATAGTAATGGTAATGGAGTGGCTAATGGACATGTGGAGCCTCTTAGGTCTATCTCCTATAGGCCACAAGGCGGAGGACCTCGTATACGTTATACACCAGCTGATAGGTTTCCCCGATGCCAGTGTAGGGTCACGTATGCTTACCCCAATGAGTTAGTGCTATCTTTGGACGACTAGCGTTGCCAGCTGAGGGACGTTAATCATATTTTGACCCAGGATGTCGAGGAATTGAGCATCATGGTTGATACTCAGATGGATCGTATAGCTGAGCTCGAGCAGAGGTTAGCAGCCGAGAGGGCTAGGTCAGAGGCCGCTCGTGAGGAGTTAGGGAGACAGAGGTCTCGATTGACTCGAGTAGCTGAGGAGGTACGTGATAGGAGTGCGGGTATTAGGGCCGACGCTACTATGATGATAGACGAGGTCATGGGGATTATTTAGGATACTGCTCAGGCAGGTGTGGAGGAGGACCCGGAGGAGGACCCTGAGGAGGACGTTGCTCCTGGTAGCCCTGCCGAGGGTTAGACTAGGTTTGATCTGTTTGTATCTACATATCTAGGGTTAGTTAGGGTGACACTAGTTTAGGTCATAGCATTTTGTCTAGCTAGATGGCCTACTTTTGAGGCACTATATCCCTATTTTTGGTTTAAGGGATTGTTTGTATATATTTGCTAAACTTGTGTGCCATACTTTTGGAAGGCACCCTAACCTACTATTTGTATGAACTTTGGTGTGTGAATATATGTGTTAAGTGTTTTATTTTCCTCTCCTTAATATTCGTGTTGATTTTACTTACAAAAGAAAAATATATATAATAATAATAATAATACTAAGTAAATAAATAACAATAGCTTCGATTAATTGCTCTATTTACATATAGGCATAACTAGGCTATGGATCGACGAGTTAGAGGTAGAGAACGTGGGAGATCAACTAGACAACACCCCGAGGGTAGTGGTGCTAGGGAACCTGAGGTCAACCAAGACCATGGTCAGGGAAACGTGGCCGGAGATCCAGTGGCCACCGCAATCAATAGAATAACTGATGTGTTAGAGCGCGTGACTGAGCACCAAGCCCACGGAGTGGCGCATCACCAAGGAGGCCCAATCGATACTGAGGATCGGGCATTAGAGAGATTCCTGAAATTTGGACCACCTAAGTTCTACGGAGGTCCAGAACCTGAAGTAGCTGAAGGTTGGTGGGAGAGGATCTCTGACATTTTTGTCGCTCTAAATTATACGGAAGAGAGGCAAGTGACTTTCGCAGCATTCCAGTTTGAGGGAGCTGCTCGTTCCTGGTGGAACCTAATTAGGGTCAATTGGGACAGGAATCATATTCCTAAGACCTGGGCGAACTTCACAAGGGAGTTCAACGCCAAGTTCCTACCTCCTCTCATCCAAGAGAAAAGAGAGGACGACTTTATCAAGTGTAGGCAGGGGGCGGTGAGTGTCGCTGAATATGAAATTCAATTTACAAAATTGTCCCGTTTTGCCCCTGAATTGGTAGCCACGGAGCAAAGGCGTATAAGGAGGTTTGTGCAGGGACTAAACGTGGAAATCCAGGAGGGATTGGCTGCCGTTCGGATAGATACCTTTGCTGATGCTGTTGAGAGAGCTCAGAGAGTGGAAGTTGCTAGAGCTCAAGTAAAGTCCTTCCAGGCCAAGAAAAGATTTGGCCCTAGCAGCAGTCGGGAGCCGACTTATGCAAATGCTCCACCGGCCAAAGTGGGTTGAGGAACGGGTGGAGTAAATAGTTCTGGAGCACCACGAGGCGCTCTAGCAAGAGGAGCTGGGGCAAGAGGTACCGGAAGAAGAGATATCGGTACTGGAGGAGTACCAAGTGGAATGAATCAAACTAGGAACGCCCCCGCAAGGAGGTCGTGTGACCACCCCTCAGGTAACTTGTGGATATTGCAGGAGGGCTGGCCATACTGAGGACGGATGTTGAAGGAAGGAAGGGAAGTGCTTGAGGTGCGGAAGCAGTGAACACCAGATTGCCGGTTGTCCAAAAATACAAGAAGGTGGTACCCCAAGTGCTAGACAAGCCACTTTTGGAGGAAATAGGCCGAAAGTTTCTGCCAGGGTGTACGCTATGGACGATCAACCTGTACCTGATTCCTCAGAGGTTGTGGAAGGTACTCTTCCAATCTTTCACCGATTAGCTAGAGTACTAATTGATCCTGGCGCAACTCATTCATTCGTGAATCTAATTTTTATGTCCGGAATTGATGTACAACCTGTTAAATTACCCTTCGATCTTGAAGTTAGGACACCTATGGGTAATAGGAGTATAATTACTAGCCTGGCCTATAAGAACTGCGAGTTCTGGGTGGGAGAGCGTAAGATGCTAGTAGATCTAGTCAGTTTGGACATAAAAGGATATGATGTTATTATAGGAATGGATTTCCTAGCGCATTACCACGCTAAGCTTGATTGTAGAGCAAAAGTGGTAGAATTTTGGATTCCTGGGAAAGCAACCCTGAAATTGGATGTGAAAGGTAGGTTAGCATCATCTGCGATGATTTCGGGAGTTCGGGCAAGAAAAATGTTGTTTGGAGGAGCGCAAGGTTTCATAGCTTTCCTGATTAATGCTCCCAGTGATCAAGTAAGGTTGGAGGATGTACCAGTGGTAAGGAAATTTCCAGATGTGTTTCCCGAAGAATTGAAAATGTTACCTCCGGAGAGAGAAGTGGAGTTCAAGATTGATCTAGTGCCGGGAATGGCCCCGATTTCTAAGACTCCGTACCGAATGGCTCCTGCAGAGCTAAAAGAATTGAAAATTCAATTACAGGATTTATTGGAGAGAGGTTTTGTTAGAGAAAGTGATTCACCATGGGAAGCACCTGTTCTATTTGTTAAGAAAAAGGATGAAAGTTTGAGGTTGTGTATTGATTATCGAGGATTAAATGAGGGTACAATTAAAAATAAATACCCTCTACCATTGATTGACAGCTTATTTGATCAGCTGCAAGGATCAGTAGTTTTCTCCAAACTGGACTTGAGGCAAGGATATTATCAGTTGAAAATTAAGGAGGAAGACATACCTAAAACTGCTTTTAATACAAGATATGGACATTTTGAGTTTGCAGTCATGCCATTTGGATTAACTAATGCACCAGCTGCCTTCATGGACTTAATGCAGAGAGTCTTTAAAAAGTACTTGGATCGGTTTGTAGTAGTTTTTATTGATGATATCCTAGTATATTCTAAGACTCGAGAAGAACATGTTCAACACTTGAAAATGGTTCTGCAGATTTTAAGAGAGCATAAATTGTATGCTAAATTTAGCAAGTGTGAGTTTTGGCTGGATGAAATTTCTTTTCTAGGGCATAAAGTTTCTAAAGAGGGAATTGCCATGGATCCGGCAAAAGTTGAGGCCGTTATGATGTGGAAGCAGCCAGAAACTCCAACAAAGGTTAGAAGTTTCTTGGGTTTGGTAGGTTACTATAGGCGATTTATCAAGGACTTTTCAAGGATTGCTGGACTATGACAGAGCTGACAAAGAAAAATAATAAGTTCATTTGGACTCTAAAGTGCGAATCAAGTTTTCAGGAGTTAAAGAGGCGCTTAACATCAGCTCCTGTGTTGGCATTGCCTGTCGGAGTAGAAGGTTATGTCGTATACTCTGATGCCTCTAGAGAAGGACTAGGATGCGTACTAATGCAAAAGGGTAAGGTAGTTTCCTATGCCTCTAGAAAACTGAAGTCTCACGAGCAAAATTACCCAACGCATGATCTAGAACTGGCCGCAGTGGTCTTTGCCCTAAAGAAATGGAGACATTACTTGTACGGTGTGACCTTTGAGGTTTATACAGACCACAAGAGTCTCAAGTACTTGTTTTCTCAAAAGGAATTAAATTTGAGACAAAGGCGATGGGTGGAATTTTTGGAGGATTATGATTGTTCAATAAACTACCGCCCAGGAAAAGCCAATGTGGTAGCAGACGCTTTAAGTAGAAAGGCTCAAGTAGCGGGGTTAATGGTAAAAGAATGGGACATGTTAGAAGAGGTTAGTAGTTGGAACCCTCGCTTGGAGAGATTGAAGATTTTATTTGAGAACCTGACGTTGAAATCACCATTGATAGAGCGTATTAAAGAGGCACAGAAAATGGACCCCACGATCCAGAAAAGGTTGGAGAAAGTGCAAAACGGAGAAAACCTGGATTTTAAACTAGGGTCTGAAGGAGTGTTAAGGTTTCGAGATCGGATTGTGGTTCCAGTTGATGAAGGGTTAAGGAGAGAGATTCTAGAAGAATCACATCGATCAAGGTATACTATACACCCAGGAGTGAACAAAATGTATCACGATGTGAAGAAATTATACTGGTGGGACGGTTTGAAAAAGGACGTGGCAAAGTTTGTACGAAAATGTCTGATATGCCAGTAAGTAAAAGCTGAACATCAGAAACCTTCTGGTTTATTGCAGCCACTAGAAATTCCTGAATGGAAGTGGGAACACATTATGAGAACCCTCATTTTTAAAATACAATTTCCCCAAACTACATGACTTGCACCAAGATTTAAACCACCTCTTATATGCCCTAGCATTATATTTCACAATGTGTTACATCAAATACCTTGTTTTGACCCTCACTTTAAAACACAATTTTCTTACTTACATGCCTTATTATAAGATCTAGACCATTTAATATATGCCCTTACAAATTATTTTCTACGTGTTATAATAATTTCCATGCATTTCATTTCAATTCATTTTACTTGAAGTAAAATATTTCCTTGAGCTAAGTTGTAAATAATTCACCACTTGTAATTGTCCAAGTGTTCTTTTATTAGTGGTAGAGACTTTATGTGAGAGATTAGAGGTGTTGAATAATTATTGGTGCATTTGGAAAGGTAAGAATGGCATTAGTCAAAGATTAAGAAAGGTTAGGACAATAATGGAGCCATGTGGCAAAACCCTAGCCATATATCTTGTTTGACCAAAGGATTAGAGGAATTTTAAACCAACTTTGCTTCATTTTCCTCCAAAATTTCGTCCACCTTAAGGGCTTCCAAGGGAAGGAAGAAAACTCCATCTTCTTGCTATGACAACCTTAGTTTGATCTTGAACAAAAACCAAAAGAGAAATATCTAGAGTTTGTGAGAAAATTTCCTTCAATCTTTGAGGTTGTTTCAAGCCTAAAGCTTCTATTGTGGTGGTTTGTTTGGTGACCAAAACAACTTGTAAGTAAGGTATGTAATCTTTAAAATTTGGGTTTATGATTTTATATCATTTACTTGAGGTTGAAATGGTGAAAACAACTTGTTATGGTTGTATTTGGGGTTAGTTTCTTGAGTTAATCAAGTAATGGTTAGGTTTACTAATATGCATACCAAGTGTTTGATGAAATGTCTAACCCTTATTCATGTGTGTTTATGAAGTATTGATATGTTTTAAACCCCTATTTAGTTGGATCTAATACTTGTTATGTGCAAGGAATGAAAATAACAAGAAGAGTAGAAGTTAGAAATTTTTAAAGTGTGCTGACCGAAACTTTTTAAGCTTGCTGCCTGGTTTTTCCTTGATATTTTCATGCACATTTTGGCTACAAATGTGAGTATTATATGTTGGGTTATGTGTGTGGAGGTTGTCTACAAAAAAATTCGCCAATTTGGTTGAATAAATTTTGAGTTATAAACAAAGGAGGAAAACTGGACTAGGTCCAGAAATTTTCTGTCCAGCAATCTTGTTAAGGTCATAACGTGTTACTCACTGATCGGAATTGAGTGCCGTTTGTGGAAATTGAAAGTAGACTCTTAGAGATTTAAAATGGTACAAAGCTCATTTTCTGGTTCATCCTGAGCGATCCGTGGCGAGTCTGGAAAGTTGGCTGTCCGGGAAGTACTGTTCATCCGAGACAGTCCAGAAAGTTCATTTGGTTTCTTAATTTTGAGCCACTTATGTTGGGATTTTGGAAATGGTTTCTTCTAGACAAATTTATCCTTATGAACCTAGTTTCCAATGCAACTGATGGAACCTAATTCTGACTTTCCCACAATGAGCAATGACCATTTTCCCGAGGCTGGCCGGGCGAGACAGTTTAACCCGTAATGAAGCCTTTGAGCTGTAGTGAAACTTTTCTTTTGCCAAACTTTCATGTACATACTAGACTTGTTTTCCATGAACTTTCACCGTGGTTTAGACCCTATTTGCATGCCGGATTAAGTAGCTTAAGCTACTCACTTGGCCTCTTAATGAACCTATACTTTAGTAGGGAACGAATCCAATTATTAATGTTTTCACTCGTTGACCTAGGTTTGGGCAACGACGGTGATCGTAACTGAGACGTTTGACATCGATTATTACTTTTGCTTGACAGGTGAGTGTTCCACTACCTGCTACTTGTTATGTGAAATATTCGTGTACTTGAAAGTATTGAATTGTTATTGTTTGAGCCAAACACTGTTTTAATTAAAATTGAGGCGAGTGTGTATTTTATCGCACTCGACCTTCCTTATTTTTTTTCTTTTCACTGAGGCTCTACTTACTGAATGAATTAACATGAAATGAGATATTGCTATACATGACTGTGCTTAAGTTGCGTGGATGACATTCCACCAACTACTGTTACTGTTTGGGTACCCAACCTCATAGGTGAGTCGGTTGTATCGAGCCAGCAAGGGCTTGGTCGAGAAGGCCGATAAACCTTGAGGACTGTTTACTGTTCACTGGAAATTGAATCTTGCTTGGAGGTTCCTGGTGAAGCATAGCCGTTGTGCTTGCTTGTTGTGTTGTCCAGCACCACCAGTGATAAAATCCTCGGCTTGATACTGTTTCATTGGAATCCTTGAGCATTGGAAACTCGGATTCCTAGTATACTCGAGTATTACCAAACTACTGTTTATGGAGTGCGGGCCCGGTGGGGGGTTGTTTGGTGGACGGAGACTGGTGAAAGTGGTGTTCTACGGACCTATATACTGTTAGAAGTGTTGACGGAGTGTCAACAGGAGGCAATTATGATCAAACCCAAGTGGACCTTTGGCTTTTGAAAGCCACCCGTATCCTTGAATTGAACTGTGATTAAACTGTTATTTTACTGTACGGTGTTTAGTTGGCTATTTTGTGATTTTATGTGGCTATGTGTTTACTTGTTTACCTGGAACCTCACTGGGCTTTAGCTCACCTGTGAGAACCCGTAAAACCCTAATTATTATCCTAGGGTTTATTTTCCCCTTAATTGCATGTTTTCTGCATTTTCTGGCTTGGAAATATTTTCTTAGTGGATTTTATGAGCAATTATAGTTTTAAGATGATTTTTCTAGCATTGGAGAATTTTAGAAAATTAAGAGTGAATAGTGGACGTGGGACCCACTAGTGCGAAAAGTTCGGAAAAATTCGGCCAATAAGGTTAAGTTTCGGATACTGTTTAAAATTTATCGGGTGTTAAGTGATAAGTAGAATGTGTGAAGTGATTGATGTGAGAGAGGAAAGAAAGATAAGAATGCATTTATGGAGGTGACAAGTGTCACCTCCTCATTGGAAGTTTTTTAAGAATTACTATTCCCAATTTTGACTTTTTTGACCAACGGATTATATATCAAAAAAATGCACAAAAATCACCATTTTTCTTCTCTTGTTGGCCGGCCACCTTGAGCAAGGAAGGAAGAAACTTTCTTCACCATTCAAGCTTCTACTTGTTGCAAATCAACCAAAAACATTGGTTACATCCAATTCCATTCCATACAATCTTACCTTCTAGTGCTAGTAAGTTGTTTATTGAAGCTTGGTTGAAGGTTTAAGGTGTTCAACAACCTCTTCTCTCTTGTTTCTTGGTAAGTGAAGCTTGAACACCCTCTTACACCCTATGAAGCTTAAATTATGCTTAGTAGTGCTTGAAGTGCTGAAATTTCTGGTTTTCTCTTGGTTTGAAGTGATTTGGTGAAGTTTTTCATTTTATTGATGATTTTTCTGGTTTAATATGATCTTGATGTTGGGTGCTTGTATGATGGATTGTAATGGTTGGACATGACTCTAGTGAGTGTGAATTATAGTTAAATGCAATCAATTTTGGTTTTGGTGTGAAAAATGGAAAGTTAGGGTTCATAAAATCCCAATTCTGTCCGGTTTTGGATCATAGGGTTAGAGGCCGAATTTGACTTTTCTCAAAACATGAAAGTTGTAGGTATTGGTGAGTTTGATGTGCTGCAAAATTTCAGGTTATTTGGATTAGTGTGGAGTGAGATATGACGAAATTACTGTAGCTGTTCTGCTTTGGACAGAATGCGAAAACTGCGATAGTAATTGGCTATTTTGACTGGAATTGGTTTGGATTTTGGAGTTGGTGTCTTCTGATGAAATGTATCTGGATGACTTAGCTAACTTATGCCTTTGGAATTTCGGCAATTGGACTTGTATGGACAGAGATATACTGATTACAGTTTTTGGTGATTTGCAAACCTGTTTTGGTAATTCTGGTATAGTATTTGGCACTTTCGACCTAGTTAAGCTAGGAACTGGATTGAGTGACCTTCTACATTGTTGTAGCCCTGTTTCATAGCTTCGAAATGGTGGGTCTTACACCCCCAACCGATAATTGTAGTGAGAGTTGTGCCATTACCGCATTATAAGATCAAACACGGTTTTTCTATTAAGGCTTAAGTTAAGGTCATATATTAATTGCTGGTTTGCTATCATGCCTACTTATGCATATGAAACCCTATTGGGGTTATGAATTAGTGTTGTTTATGGCTCGGTATCGAGTCTCATTGCATTTGTTATGTGATTCTAGGGCGTGACGGTAGCTCACGACGTCTTGGTGATCACGGTGTATGAAACACCATTTTCTCACTTGGTGAGTATACCACTCACTAAATTGTTACTATGTGGCTTTGTTAAATGTTATGTGATGCCTTGATGGCTTACTTGGATATTGAAATTGATTAAGGTGAGGGTGTACTTGACCGCCCTCACCTCTTTTGATATTGTCACTGATTGGCTACCGTTTTACTGCATTACTGAACTTGATATATTGGTTGGTGAATTCCATTTTATGGAAACTGATTTGGTGTTGTTTGGACGATGTCCAACGACCTTATTGTATTACTGAGCTCAACCCCGTATGGTAGTCAATTGGATCGAGCCGGCGAGGGCTTGGTCGTGAAGATTGAATTGCCACGGGGACTGTACTGGGGAACCTTGTGGTAATGAGACCCTTGGTTCCGGTAAACTCGAGTATTACCAAAAACTACTGAATTGGAGTGCGGGCCCGGTTGGGGTATGTTGGGTGGAAGGAATGGGAGTATAGTGAAGTCTACGGTTTGGTACTCTTAACATTGACGGAGGGTCAATGAGATTGGATCAAGATGGAAAGCGTGGAATTGGGCTCTTGAGAGCCGACCGTATCCTTTTACCGTTTTGCTTCATTGCTTATTTACGCACTTTAAATGAAGGTTCATTCTTATATGACTTTGATTGCTTATTGGGTGGTATACCACTGGGCTTTGGCTCATTCCGTGTTATTTGTTTTCCTTACAGGAATATAATTGCTTTTGAAAATGGACTGGATAGTCAATTGCCATACTGAGCTTGTAAATGTCTTTTGTATAGCTCTTGAAGTGAAACCCTAATGTATCACGGGATTCATTTCCTTTTGATAGGCAAATCGAATGTGTACTTCCTTAGTGAATGGTTTTGGCTTGCCGTTGTGGCTTGTAAATGGCTAATGTTATGTTGTATATGTTTTTCGATGCTTGGTTGGGTTTCGGACGGGTCGGTTACTATTCATGGCCGACTCTGGAGTTCGTTTCTTTTATTTTGGGATATTTTTCCCTTTTGCCTTGTTGCGCGCGTTATAAGTTCCAAACGTAATAGATCGCTTTATACTGCACCGTTAGTCCTGGCGAGAGCTGGGCAGGCAGTCCGCTAACCTCTTTGGTTCGCCTTTGGGGAAGGTGGGGCTGTCACAGGTGGTATCAGAGCCTAGGTTTGAATTAGCCTGGGTGTTATAGGACTGTTTGACTTGAGGATTGTTGTTTTTGGCCTTTAAGCTTATATTTATGATTACATGTTCTTGTGATGTAGGATGGCCGAACAGGGTGACCCTAGTGCTAGTCCTTCGGGGGCTAGACCTCGTAAAGTACTCCCCGTGATCCCCTATCAGATACGGCCGGGAGGGGCCGTCATTCGTTGGAGCCCTTCGAACCGTCTTCGACGGTGTCCATGTAAGGAGAGGTATGCCTACCCGAACACCCTCGTTTTTGCGCTAGATAAAGAGCGCAAGGGGTTGGCAAGAGAGAATGCTCGACTGGAGGTCGATGCTATCCAGGATAGGGCGACCAAGGATAAGCAAGCGGCGCGTATAAAAGAGTTAGAATACGACATGCTTGAGGCCGAAGATCGAGTGGACGACCTTTGCGCTCAATTAAAGGAGGCTCGAGAGCGAGAGCTCAAGCGAGCTCGCAAGGTCCGGGGTCGCGCTGAGGCGATCCTTAATTTATGTGACGACGGCCTGGAAGAATGTAGTGATGAGGCTTCGTGTGCGGAGGCCGACCCTGGGGAGGAGTCTACCCCATCGCCTGGGTCCCAGACCCCAGCGACCGACTAGGCCCTGACTTTTAGGCCTCTTTTGGATAGTGGTGGTTTTTGAATGTACATAGGGATAGGGATAGAGCCTTAGCTAACCGTTTTGGATGTAGAGTTAGCTACGTGTAAATCTCTTTTGATAGGCCTATCCTCAGGTGGATCTTTTGTGTACGTACGTGCTTTGGCCGTACTTGACTGACTGCTTGTATAAATGTTTGGCTTGTATATATGTGTGTTTGTGCTCATGTTTGCGACGTATAACTGTGTGTTAATGTGCAAGTTTATGTGTTACTTACTTGCTTTATTACTGCTTTGGATTAGTACTTTTGCCTAGACCGAGTGAACTCATGGAAGGTACTCGGAGTGGTCGGGGGCGTGGGCGCGGTATTAGACAACCCACACCGGTTAGAGAAACTGGGGAAGCTTCTACTGGCCCAATTCCTGAACCCCAAATAGACCCCAATGCTCAAATAGCTGCTGCTATGCAGCAAATGACCAACCTACTTGCACAAGTAGTGCAACAACAGGGCCAGAACCCAAACCCTAACCCTGGAAACCCCGGAAACCCTGGCCATCATAATGAGAGCGAAGATAGAGCTCTAGAACGTTTCCAAAAGTTTTCCCCGCCAAAGTTTATTGGGGGACCCGACCCTGACGTCGCCGAGAAGTGGCTTGAGAAAATGGTTGATATCTTCGCGGCCCTACACTACCCAGACGAACGGCAGGTCACTTTTGCCGTGTTTCAACTTGAAGGGGCTGCCCGTTCCTGGTGGAACGTAATTAGGCAGAAATGGGAACGAGAGCAGACACCGAGGACTTGGGTGAACTTCATCCGAGAATTTAATGCCAAGTTCTTCCCTCCTCTTGTCCAGGAGAGGAAGGAGGACGAGTTTATCCGGCTCCGGCAAGGGGCTCAGACTGTGGCGGAGTACGAGAGTCAATTTACCCGCTTGTCCAAATTCGCGCCTGAGCTAATCATAACTGAGCAACGACGGGTTAGGCGCTTCATTCAGGGTTTGAATGTCGAGATCCAGAAAGACCTCGCGGCGGCTCAAATCACTACTTTTAGTGAGGCAATGGAAAAAGCCCAACGGGTTGAGAGTGCACGGCTGCAGGTCCGAAACTTCCAGGCTAAGAAGCGTGGTTTTCCTGGGAGTACGTCCGGACAAGGTGAGAAGAGCACTCCCTCGAAGTTTGGACGAGGATCGGGTGGTGGTCGACAATCTGGATCAGGCAGAGGGACTCCGTTCAGGGGTGGCCAAGCTGGGCGAGGACAGAGGGCAAATGCTCAGAGTAGCGCGGCTTTGGCACCTCGTGGTCCCTGTGGGCACTGTGGAAAGACAAACCACACCGAGGACAATTGCTGGAGGAAATTGGGGAAATGTCTGCGGTGTGGAAGTGCGGACCATCAGCTGGCTACATGTCCGGTCCTGAAACAAGACGGACAGGGAAGTCAACTACCGCCGAGGACTAATACTGGACCAGCCAAGGGAGACGGATCCAAGCCTAAAGTTCCAGCTAGGGTTTATTCCTTAGAGCCCCATCAGGTCCCAGAGTCTTCCGAGGTGGTGGAAGGTACGATCCCTATTTTCCACCGCTTTGCTAAAGTGTTAATTGATCCTGGTGCCACTCATTCGTTTGTTAACCCTGATTTCATGTGTGGCATCGATATAAAACCTGCTAGCTTACCATATGACTTAGAGGTGAGTACACCTACGGGGAATCAACGTTTGGTGACTAGTATGGTCTATAGGGATTGCGACGTATGGGTAGGTGAAAGGAGGTTTTTAGGGGACTTGATTAGCTTATCCATTACGGGGTACGATGTGATTTTAGGTATGGACTGGCTAGCCAAATATAACGCCCAACTGGATTGTAAAACGAAGATAGTGGAATTTCGCATTCCTGGTGAGGCAACCTTAAGGTTGGATATAAGGGGTAGGTTAGCCTCATCTGCTCTCATTTCGGGCATTCGAGCTAGGAAACTGATAAGTAAAGGGGCGCAAGGATTTTTGGCCTTCTTAATTAATACCCCTACGGATAAGTTAAAAGTAGAAGACGTGGCCATAGTGAGGGAATTTCCGGATGTATTTTCTGATGAGTTAGTAGCCTTACCTCCGGAAAGAGAGATAGAATTCCGCATAGACTTGTTGCCTGGAACTGCACCTATCTCAAAAACCCCTTACCGAATGGCGCCTGCAGAACTTAAGGAGCTTAAGTTGCAGTTGCAAGATCTGTTGGAGCGGGGATTCATTCACGAGAGTGAGTCTCCTTGGGGAGCTCCGGTCCTATTTGTGAAGAAAAAGGACGGCACGTTGAGGATGTGTATTGACTATAGGGGGCTGAATAACGTTACGATCAAGAATAAGTATCCACTGCCCCACATCGACGAGTTGTTTGACCAGCTGCAAGGAGCAGTGGTCTTCTCAAAGTTAGATCTTCGACAGGGATACTATCAGTTGTTGATTAGGAAGGAGGACATTCCGAAAACTGCTTTCAACTCGAGATACGGGCATTACGAGTTTGCCGTTATGCCCTTTGGACTGACTAATGCTCCCGCCGCCTTCATGGACCTAATGCATAGGGTTTTCAAACCCTATCTAGACCGATTTGTTGTTGTGTTTATCGATGACATTTTGGTCTACTCTAAGACACGTGAGGAGCATGAGAAGCATTTGAGAATGGTATTGCAGACATTGAGGGAACATCAGCTGTATGCCAAGTTTAGTAAATGCGAGTTCTGGTTGGAGAGAGTAGCGTTTCTAGGGCACGTGATCTCCCACGAAGGTATTTCGGTGGACCCGGCGAAGGTCGAGGCCGTGACGAATTGGAAGAGGCCAGAAACTCCCACAGAAATTCGTAGCTTTCTAGGGCTAGCTGGGTACTACCGACGGTTTATTAAAGATTTTTCCAAACTGGCAGGACCTTTAACTGACTTGACAAAGAAGCATGGTCAGTTTATCTGGAACGGCCGATGCGAAACAAGTTTTCAGGAATTAAAGAAAAGACTGACCATGGCTCCAGTACTGGTCTTGCCAAATGGAGTGGACGGGTTTGTAGTATATGCGGATGCGTCGCGAGAAGGACTGGGGTGCGTTTTGATGCAGAACCGGAATGTGATTGCTTTCGCCTCTAGAAAATTGAAGCTTCACGAGCAGAACTACCCGACTCATGATCTAGAATTAGCCGCAGTGGTGTTTGCTCTGAAAAAGTGGAGGCATTACCTATACGGGGTAACTTTTGAAGTGTTTTCGGATCACAAAAGTCTTAGATACCTCTTTTCCCAGAAGGAACTCAACATGAGGCAACGAAGGTGGATGGAATTTCTGGAAGATTACGACTGTACAATCAATTACCATCCGGGAAAGGCAAATGTGGTAGCAGATGCCTTAAGTCGTAAGGTGCAAATAGCAGGGCTAATGATTAAGGAGTGGGGTTTGCTAGAATCCGTGTGCGAGTGGAAACCCTGTCTAGGGAGCCATAAGGTGATATTTGGCAATGTTAGGGTTACCTCCACTCTACTGGAACGTATTAAAGAGGCACAAAAAGAAGATTTGATGGTACAGAAATGGAAAGAGAAAGTGGATAAGGGAGAAACTACGGACTTTAATTTGAGTCCTGAGGGTATTTTGAAGTATCGGAACCGAATAGTGGTACCGAAAGTGGAGTCGATGAAAATGGAGATTCTGGAGGAAGCTCATCGGTCCAAGTATACAATCCATCCGGGCAGCAGCAAGATGTATCAAGACCTAAAAGGAACCTATTGGTGGGACAATATGAAGAAGGAAATTGCTCAATACGTACAGAAATGTCTCATTTGCCAGCAAGTGAAGGCAGAGCATAAAAAAC
Source organism: Coffea eugenioides (assembly GCF_003713205.1). Classification (NCBI taxonomy): domain Eukaryota; kingdom Viridiplantae; phylum Streptophyta; class Magnoliopsida; order Gentianales; family Rubiaceae; genus Coffea; species Coffea eugenioides. Next base: position 40,285,236 of record NC_040036.1, on the reverse strand, counting down.
CATCAGGTCTGTTACAACCCTTGGAGATACCCGAGTGGAAGTGGGAAAACATCACCATGGATTTCGTTTCAGGTTTACCGAGGACGCAAAGAGGACACGATGCCGTTTGGGTGATCGTTGATCGATTAACCAAGTCGGCCCATTTCTTGCCGGTGAACATGAAGTACTCAATGGACAAATTGACCCGATTGTACATGGATGAAGTAGTAAGATTACACGGCGTGCCTGTGAGCATTGTCTCTGATCGGGATCCACGGTTTGTATCACGATTTTGGCAGAAGTTCCAAGAAACCCTGGGGACGAAACTCAATTTAAGCACTACCTATCACCCTCAGACGGATGGCCAGTCAGAACGGACGATTCAGACTCTTGAGGACATGCTACGAACCTGTATTCTGGACTTTGGAGGCAATTGGGGTCAGCACATGACCTTGGTAGAATTTGCGTACAACAATAGCTTCCATTCGTCAATTCAAATGGCTCCGTACGAAGCTCTCTACGGACGCAAGTGCCGCTCACCGATCTACTGGGACGAGGTTGGCGAAAAGAAAGCACTGGACCCGACAATTATTCCATGGATGGAAGAGGCACACGAGAAGGTCAAGTTGATACGGCAACGAATCCAAACTGCCCAAAGTCGCCAAAAGAGCTACGCGGATAACCGAAGAAAAGACTTGGAGTTTGAAGTTGGGGACTACGTATTTCTCAAGATCACACCCTTACGAAGTCTTACAACGGGTAAAGGAAAGAAGCTTCAACCACGGTACGTCGGACCCTACAAGATCCTTCAGAGGGTTGGAGTGGTCGCGTATCGACTGGAACTGCCATCCAGTCTATCTCGAATCCATGATGTATTCCACGTCTCGATGCTAAAGAAGTACCATCCTGACCCATCTCATGTTTTACAACCGGAGGATATCGAAGTAGATGAATCACTGGCCTATGAAGAGAAACCAGTCCAAGTACTCGATCGAAAAGTCAAAGAGCTCCGAACCAAGCGGATTCCTCTAGTGAAGGTGCTATGGAGAAACCACGGAGTTGAGGAAGCTACCTGGGAAATGGAAGGGGAAATGCGAAAGAAATACCCAAACCTTTTCGAGAATTAAGGTGAGAAATTTCGAGGACGAAATTCTTTTAAGGGGGGGAGAGTGTGAGAACCCGTAAAACCCTAATTATTATCCTAGGGTTTATTTTCCCCTTAATTGCATGTTTTCTGCATTTTCTGGCTTGGAAATATTTTCTTAGTGGATTTTATGAGCAATTATAGTTTTAAGATGATTTTTCTAGCATTGGAGAATTTTAGAAAATTAAGAGTGAATAGTGGACGTGGGACCCACTAGTGCGAAAAGTTCGGAAAAATTCGGCCAATAAGGTTAAGTTTCGGATACTGTTTAAAATTTATCGGGTGTTAAGTGATAAGTAGAATGTGTGAAGTGATTGATGTGAGAGAGGAAAGAAAGATAAGAATGCATTTATGGAGGTGACAAGTGTCACCTCCTCATTGGAAGTTTTTTAAGAATTACTATTCCCAATTTTGACTTTTTTGACCAACGGATTATATATCAAAAAAATGCACAAAAATCACCATTTTTCTTCTCTTGTTGGCCGGCCACCTTGAGCAAGGAAGGAAGAAACTTTCTTCACCATTCAAGTTTCTACTTGTTGCAAATCAACCAAAAACATTGGTTACATCCAATTCCATTCCATACAATCTTACCTTCTAGTGCTAGTAAGTTGTTTATTGAAGCTTGGTTGAAGGTTTAAGGTGTTCAACAACCTCTTCTCTCTTGTTTCTTGGTAAGTGAAGCTTGAACACCCTCTTACACCCTATGAAGCTTAAATTATGCTTAGTAGTGCTTGAAGTGCTGAAATTTCTGGTTTTCTCTTGGTTTGAAGTGATTTGGTGAAGTTTTTCATTTTATTGATGATTTTTCTGGTTTAATATGATCTTGATGTTGGGTGCTTGTATGATGGATTGTAATGGTTGGACATGACTCTAGTGAGTGTGAATTATAGTTAAATGCAATCAATTTTGGTTTTGGTGTGAAAAATGGAAAGTTAGGGTTCATAAAATCCCAATTCTGTCCGGTTTTGGATCATAGGGTTAGAGGCCGAATTTGACTTTTCTCAAAACATGAAAGTTGTAGGTATTGGTGAGTTTGATGTGTCTACAAAATTTCAGGTTATTTGGATTAGTGTGGAGTGAGATATGACGAAATTACTGTAGCTGTTCTGCTTTGGACAGAATGCGAAAACTGCGATAGTAATTGGCTATTTTGACTGGAATTGGTTTGGATTTTGGAGTTGGTGTCTTCTGATGAAATGTAGCTGGATGACTTAGCTAACTTATGCCTTTGGAATTTCGGCAATTGGACTTGTATGGACAGAGATATACTGATTACAGTTTTTGGTGATTTGCAAACCTGTTTTGGTAATTCTGGTATAGTATTTGGCACTTTCGACCTAGTTAAGCTAGGAACTGGATTGAGTGACCTTCTACATTGTTGTAGCCCTGTTTCATAGCTTCGAAATGGTGGGTCTTACACCCCCAACCGATAATTGTAGTGAGAGTTGTGCCATTACCGCATTATAAGATCAAACACGGTTTTTCTATTAAGGCTTAAGTTAAGGTCATATATTAATTGCTGGTTTGCTATCATGCCTACTTATGCATATGAAACCCTATTGGGGTTATGAATTAGTGTTGTTTATGGCTCGGTATCGAGTCTCATTGCATTTGTTATGTGATTCTAGGGCGTGACGGTAGCTCACGACGTCTTGGTGATCACGGTGTATGAAACACCATTTTCTCACTTGGTGAGTATACCACTCACTAAATTGTTACTATGTGGCTTTGTTAAATGTTATGTGATGCCTTGATGGCTTACTTGGATATTGAAATTGATTAAGGTGAGGGTGTACTTGACCGCCCTCACCTCTTTTGATATTGTCACTGATTGGCTACCGTTTTACTGCATTACTGAACTTGATATATTGGTTGGTGAATTCCATTTTATGGAAACTGATTTGGTGTTGTTTGGACGATGTCCAACGACCTTATTGTATTACTGAGCTCAACCCCGTATGGTAGTCAATTGGATCGAGCCGGCGAGGGCTTGGTCGTGAAGATTGAATTGCCACGGGGACTGTACTGGGGAACCTTGTGGTAATGAGACCCTTGGTTCCGGTAAACTCGAGTATTACCAAAAACTACTGAATTGGAGTGCGGGCCCGGTTGGGGTATGTTGGGTGGAAGGAATGGGAGTATAGTGAAGTCTACGGTTTGGTACTCTTAACATTGACGGAGGGTCAATGAGATTGGATCAAGATGGAAAGCGTGGAATTGGGCTCTTGAGAGCCGACCGTATCCTTTTACCGTTTTGCTTCATTGCTTATTTACGCACTTTAAATGAAGGTTCATTCTTATATGACTTTGATTGCTTATTGGGTGGTATACCACTGGGCTTTGGCTCATTCCGTGTTATTTGTTTTCCTTACAGGAATATAATTGCTTTTGAAAATGGACTGGATAGTCAATTGCCATACTGAGCTTGTAAATGTCTTTTGTATAGCTCTTGAAGTGAAACCCTAATGTATCACGGGATTCATTTCCTTTTGATAGGCAAATCGAATGTGTACTTCCTTAGTGAATGGTTTTGGCTTGCCGTTGTGGCTTGTAAATGGCTAATGTTATGTTGTATATGTTTTTCGATGCTTGGTTGGGTTTCGGACGGGTCGGTTACTATTCATGGCCGACTCTGGAGTTCGTTTCTTTTATTTTGGGATATTTTGCCCTTTTGCCTTGTTGCGCGCGTTATAAGTTTCAAACGTAATAGATCGCTTTATACTGCACCGTTAGTCCTGGCGAGAGCTGGGCAGGCAGTCCGCTAACCTCTTTGGTTCGCCTTTGGGGAAGGTGGGGCTGTCACATCACCCCATTCCCTTTGTTTTCCTTAACAGATCGGGAAGGGATTTGATCGAGGGCTTTCTTAGCTTTATTTTGCCGTTCTTGCGTTTTGAGTGTGTAACTTTCGTTTAAGCAGACTTGTAAGCTTAAATTCTTAAGGGTGATTTATATTATGTAATTTTGAGTGAAGCGTGGTAAGTTGGCATGCGATGATATATGTACTAAGCTGAATTGTTGAATTAGTGATTATGTTTGAGTTAGTGTTTCAATCCCCTGCATTGTCAAATGTTACATTCGTTTCATTGATGATATTAGTACTTTGAACGACTGAGTCCTGGCGAGAGTTGGGCAGGCAGTCCGTTGATACCCTAGGGTTTGCCCTAGGGAGAGGTGGGTGTATTAGGTAGTTTTAAAAGCTAGCCAAAATATAAATCACTTTTTCTGAACTAGCCGTCTTTTTCTAAAGTATCAGACCAGGGAACAATTTATGATAAGGCGGAAGTAATTTAAAGCAGAAGAAATAAACAGTTAGTGTTGCAAAACAGTGAATAAGAAGATGGAATAGCAAACAAAATCTCAAACTCGACTAGAGTTTGAATATCCCCTTTATATTGTAAGCTTCTTCAAGTTGATTCAACAAACAACCAATCTCTTGTGTACACGGGAATGATCACTTCCTCCTTGCCTCAAGATACACTTGATCAAGCAAGGAAGTTTTACAAATACTCGAATAACCCTCACAGAGCTACACTATTGAAGAAATTGAATCACACTTGAGAAGCTAAAAGATGATCACGCAACTAAGAGTACAAATCTTCTTTTTGGAGTATTCTTATGCTTGAATCACTCAAGATTTGATGTAGACTTAATGTGTATTCGTGCTTTTGGTGGTTGACTTTTATCCTATTTATAATAGACCAAAAACATCTTCAATTAGAGCCACCAACGGACACAAGGCAACTGAAGAGTCAACTAGCTGTTAGTAGTGTCGGACGTCCAGTAGGCTGGTTTTGTGGGTCTGAACGCAGGCAGTGAATTCAAGAAATTTTCTTGAAATCTTTAGGACGTCCGGCAGCATCAGAATATGCGTCCGACCATATGATGAAAAACTTGGAATCCTTCATTGATTCTTTCGGACGTCCGGTGCTTCTAATGTTTGTCGTCCGAAGTGTTGCAACGATTTTCGAACGTCCGGTGCTCAAGTATTGTGCGTCCGATCGAGGTTAGAGATCTTAGAAGTGCTGACTTATCAGTTTCGGACGTCCGAGGATAGGTTCTTTGCGCGTCCGAAAATACTCTACGGTTATTGGACGGCCGATAGGATGTATTTGTGCGTCTAACAGATGTTTTAGCAGATGCTTGGCCTTTGAACCTGTCTTGCTCCATTTTCTGACCAAAAACAAACTTGGAAAACATTAGTTTTATCCACTTGTTTTGTAATCATCAAAAGGTACGATCAAAGATAAGCAATCTCCCCCTTTTTGATGATGACAAAACAATGGATGAAGTGAGGGAATTTTGATATAGTTTCCCTTTACAACTCCCCCTCAGAATGATATCCACATCCCTTCAGTGACTCCCCCTCAGAAAATTTTCATACGCCACAGAAAAATTTACTTGACTCCCCCTCACATATAGATCAGATTCTTGACTCCCCCTCACATATAGATCAGATTTATATACTGATTCCATCCATGTTTCTCCCCTTTTTTGTCATCATAACAGTAATATCCATATCAGAACCGAAATTAATCAGAACTGAGATCAGAGCAGCAACAAATGACAGCAATTTACAAGGAACTGACATAAACAGACAAGAGAGATAGCTAACAACGGATTTAAGACAGCCATTTAAGATAAGAGAGACAACATCCATTTAAGACATGATAGACACAACCATAATATAGAAACATCTTCCAACAACAGACAGCTAAATATTTTTACAGACCAGTAGAGGAGTAAACTCCTTAAAATTAACAAACACACCAGATGTCTTTTAAGAGCAAAATATGCAAAAAAGAGAATTATTGAGAACTACTCATGAAGTGCAGTGGCCTAGTAGTGCCTATATGGTGATCTTGGATGATCCAGGCCTTCTCCTAGTCAGACGAAATTGCTCAGGATCCACAAGATCTTCCTCTTCAGTATCTTCAGCATCAACTTCAGTCGCCTCTTCAGAGATGGGAACTTTTCCTTTATTCTTGGGCTGAGAACTGGAGGCATGAGCTTCTGGAGTATCTTTAGTACCAGGAGTGTGCTCAGTAGGCTCAGTTCTGGGCTCTTTTTGATGAGCACGTTTATTGTTCACAGGAGTAGGAGGCACAAGAAGATTTCATTTTTCAATGAAGGAAGCCTGCTGGTCAGGTGTCATGGTTGACATTAGACCATCTTCAATGAGCATAACATGTTGCTTGAGGTCTTCAAGCAACGTGATAACCTCAGAGTTGTATACAAAGGACTTGTTGGCTGATTTTCTAGGATGAATGGTGAAAGGAGAGATATACATGGATTTATCCCGAGAGGTCCTAGGAGTGACTGGAGTTTCGTGAAGGCTTTTTCTTCTGAACCCTAACAGAGGTTCCTTATGACACCAGTGACCCTCAAAAAACTTCAAATTTTTTCGTTTAAAATAGGCCTTTGAGAAAACAGTTGAGGCACTATCTCTAGGAGACTTTCCAGTGAAGGGAATTTCAAGGTGAGCAAAGATGGGAGATAGGAATTTTCCATAGGAAAGCTTCCTACGACTGTCGGTACTAATCTTAAGCAGGAATTTGCACATCACAAAACCAAAATCGATTCTAATCTTTTCCACAAAACAGTAAAACAGATACAATTTCATTTTGTTTGCATCGGTTCTGTGACCATCAGTGGGTACCAATAGATTGGAAACAATGGTGAAGATAATCAAGTTCTGAGGACTGAGATCCTCTAATCTCGCCTCAGCAGGAGTGTTGAAGTGAGTGCGAAAGTAAGTCATTAACTTGGAGATGTGAAAATGATGGTAAGCAGAGGGAAATTCTTCATAGGAAAAGAAATTTGCAATTTTTCCTTTGAAACCATCTTCAATCTTAGTTTTCAAAATAGAGTTAATGACATCAGGAGTTAAAGTGATATCAACAGAATTGACTCTAGAGATAAGCTCAGTGTGTGAGTTTCCTTTCCTAAGATTTGCAAAAAATTGGTAAAGCATGTCAGGGTAGAAGGTGTGTGGGATAGTCAGGAGGTGAGTCCATTTTTGGAACTCAAAAAGCTTAAGCACAGGTTCTAAATCAATCTTACGAAATTCATATGGAATGACAGACCTCTGAATGATGAATCCTTTTTGAGAGATTAACTCAAATCTATCTCTGGCCTCGTCATCAATGAACTTTGGCAAGGGTGTAGGTTCTTTTACAGGCAGAACCTCTGGTTCCTTTGAAGTGCGTTTCCTTTTTGCACTTTGTTTGGCAGATGACCCAGTAGTCTGAGCACCAGACCTTGTCCTAGGTGGCTTTCTGGTAGAGGGTTCAGGTGTTTGTTGTTCCTCAGCAATTTGTTCCTCAGTTTGATGTGCTTCCACTTGTACAGGAGATGAATCAGCAGTTGGAGCATCCTGTATCTTCTTTGTAGGTTGCTTTGCCTTTCCACCACGAGTCCCTGTCCTCTTTTTTGGATACTCTGGTGGAAGGTTCTACGATCTCAACATCTTCATCCCTGAGTCTAAATGTGCGTCCGGCACTTGCTGAACCGCCTCTAACTCTCACCATGATGTAATGCAGTTGATTTTTGAGATGCAGTGTAGTGCAGATACGTGTCAAATTGACTACTAGTGCGTTAAGAGTTGCAGAGGATGGTTGAGATGATTACAGGTAGTGGATTTGGAAAAGTTAGGGTTTCTAGTATGAATTGGGAATTATGAGGCAGTTGGGAGTTATGGGGTGTTATGAGTGAAGTAAAACGGTCAATGGAGGTGTAATGAAGTTGGTTGGATCGATTCCTCGAAACTTGAATGTGGGAGAGACTAATTTGAATTTTGAATTTGAAGGAGAACCGAAGGGTTGCGTCCAAGTCTAAGAAGGTAACTGAACTGAATGAAGCGGATGGCTTCTTTATAAGACGCAGTAAATTGAGTGTCGGACGGCCGAACGAAGTGAAGTGTCCGACACAATCGTCCGAACAAAAATTTCCTGGGGAAACTGATGAAGAACACTGTCGGACATCCGTTCTAACACATCGGACGTCCGATGGAAGTTTTTAGAGAACTTTTTCACAGATGCCCAGTTTTGTTCTAAGATACACAAACTGGTCCAGTGGAAGGGTTTTTGTGAAAATATCAGCAATTTGATTTTTCGAACACACATACTGAACACAGATTTCTCTCTTTTGAACAAGATCACGAATGAAATGATGCTTTATGTCTATGTGCTTTGTTCTAGAGTGCTGAATGGAATTTTTTGTCAAATCTATGGCACTAGTGTTATCACAATACATAGGCACACATTCATATGCTTGTCCGAAATCATTCAATGTGTTTTTCATCTATAACAGTTCAGCACAACAAGCACCAGCAGCAATATATTCTGCTTCAGTTGTAGAAAGAGAAATAGCATTTTGTTTCTTGCTGAACCAAGATACTAAGCAGTTTCTATGTAAGCTACATATTCCTGATGTACTTTTTCTATCAACTCTACAACCACCGAAATCAGCATCAGAGAATCCACTCAATGGGAGTTCATTACACTTAGGATACCAAAGACCAAAATTCAAGGTTCCTTTTAGATATCTAAGAATTCTTTTTACTGCATTCAAATGTGATTCCTTTGGACAGGATTGAAAACGAGCACACAGGCATACAACAAATATGATATCTGGTCTACTAGCAGTTAAGTAAAGCAGACTACCAATCATACCTCTATACTTCTTTTCATCAACTTTTGTACCTTCTTCGTCTTTGTCGAACTTGGTAGATGTGCACATAGGTGTTCCAACCTGCTTTGAGTCCTCCATTCCAAATCTTTTGAGCAGCTCTTTGGTGTATTTTGTTTGATTGATAAATGTTCCTTCTCTGGTTTGAACCACTTGGAGTCCAAGGAAGAAATTTAAATCTCCCATCATGCTCATCTCAAACACTTTTTGCACAATTTTGGAGAATTCCTTGCACAAATTCTCATTAGTAGCACCAAAAATAATATCATTCACATATATTTGAACAATTAGTAGATCACGTGAACTTTGTTTAGTAAAAAGAGTAGTATCTACTATGCCTCTTTTGAACCTATTTTCAATCAAAAAACCACTCAAGCGTTCATACCATGCTCTTGGAGCTTGTTTTAATCCATATAAAGCTTTTGAGAGTTTAAAAACATGGTTTGGATAATTCTCATTTTCAAAACCAGGGGGCTGATCAACATAAACTTCTTGATCTATAAAACCATTTAGGAAAGCACTTTTAACATCCATTTGGAATAATTTAAAATTTTTGAAACATGCAAAAGCTAAAAACATTCTAATAGATTCTAGCCTAGCTACGGGTGCAAATGATTCATCAAAATCTATTCCTTCTTCTTGAGTGTAACCCTTAGCTACCAATCTGGCCTTGTTTCTAACTATCTCACCTTTGTCATTCATTTTGTTTCTAAAAACCCATTTAGTGCCAATAATAGAATGATCTTGTGGTCTAACAACTAATGTCCAAACCTTATTTCTTTCAAATTGATTTAACTCCTCTTCCATGGCCAAAATCCAGCTCTCATCATTCAATGCATCAATAACATTTTTGGGCTCAAGATGTGAGACCAATGCAAAGTTATCTATTAATTGTCTAGAGGAGAAACGTGTTCTGACCTTTCAGATGGATCCCCAATGATAAGTTCCTTAGGATGATTTTGGACGAATTTTCAGGCTCTTGGAAGATCATTAGGAATCACAGTGTCACTGTCATTGTCTTCTCTAGCAGGACTGTCTTGATTTTCATCTTCTTTTGAATCATTTTCTGATGGAGCTGTGCCTTGATTGCTGATTGTTAGCTTCTTTAATTCTTCTCGAACACCTGCATCATCATCTTCACCACAACTCATGGAAGTGTCACCATTAGATTCATCAAATGTGATATGTGTAGCTTCTTCTATAACCAGAGTTCTACAATTATAAACTCTAAAGCCTCTCTTATTTTCACAATATCCCAAGAAGATCCCCTCGTCAGATTTTTTATCAAACTTACCAAGATGCTACTTGATGTTCAGAATGAAGCATTTACAACCGAATACTTTAAAATAATCAACTACAGGTTTTTTATCAAACAACAGCTCATATGAAGTTTTGTTCAAGATTGGTCTTAATAGAACTCTGTTCATGGTATAGCATGCAGTGTTTATAGCTTCAGCCCAAAAGTACTTTGGTAAATTGCACTTACTAAGCATGGTTCTAGCAGCTTCTTGAAGAGTTCTATTTTTCCTCTCAACCACTCCATTTTGCTGAGGTACTCTAGCAATAGAAAACTCATGTGTAATGCCATTGTTGTCACAAAATTCTGGAAATCCACAAAAACGAAATTCTGTGCCATTGTCACTTCTTATTTTTATGATTTTCAAACCAATCAGATTTTAAACCTTGGCAAAAAGGGAAACAAAGTTTTTGAAAGCATCATCTTTATGTGCAAGTGTGAGGACCCGTAATTTTTCTTAATTTCTAGGTTTTATTTTCATTGAATTGCACGTTTTTCCACATTTTCTTTATTCGGAAAATTTTAAAACATAATTTTTATTAGTAAATATAGTTTTTAAATGATTTTTCTAGTATCGGTTAATTTTTGAGAAATTAAGAGCGTATATCGGATGTGGGACCCGCTAGTGCGGAAAGTTCGGTAAAATTTGGCCAGTTAGGTTAAGTTTTGGATACTGGGTTTAATTTACCGGATGTTAAAAGATAACTAGAGGTTGCTAACTGGATTAATGGTGGAGAGACAAAAGGATAATTATAAGCCAAAAGAGATGCTAGGTGTCGCGTTTTCATTGGACCTTGGACTTTGACCATCTTACTACCTTTACTAAATAACCAAAAATTGACCAAAAATTCATCAAAAATCTCATCTTCTTGGCCGGCCACACTTGGAGAAAAAAAGAAAGAAAACTCTTCAACTTTTGCTTCATTTTCTTGCCAAATCTTGAAATCCAACCATTAATCTCCCAAATTTCTCCATAAAACCTACTTGCTAAGAAGGATAGAAGTGCTTGGTGGAGTTGTTTGGAAAGGAAAGACCCTAAGCTATCTTGTCTCTAGTGTTTACAAGGTGAGTAGTGAAGGAACCCCTCTTAGCAAGACCCCTCTTTGGAAAGGAAAGACCCAAATGATGTTTAATTAATGACTTGTGGTAGCCTAAGGGATGAGATTAGGTGTTATTTCATGATTTTAGTGAGATTGATGACATTTTTCTATTTATTCATGATTTTTTTGTTTTAATATGATTACCATTGTGTGGCCATGTAAGATGGTTGGAAATAATCTAGAATGGAGCAAGAATGCATAAATTGTGGTTGTTGCGGAAAATTTCCGCATTTGACGGAAAATTTCAGAAGTTAGGGTTTCATGTAATCACATTCTGCCTGGTACTGTTCCTCATAGTTAGAGGCTGAATTAGCCTTGGGTTAAAACATTAAAGTTGTAGGGAATGATATTCTTTAGTTGTCTACAAAATTTCAGGCCAATCGGAAAAACGTATCCTGTGAAAAGACTGAAATACCCCTGCTTCCCTGTTTCAATCCGAACATGCTAATCAGCCTCTGTAATTGGTTGATTTGACCAGGAATACTACTGATTTGGTTGTCGATGTCTTCTTAAGACTTATAGCCCTATCTCTTAAATTTCAAATGGCTTTGGAATCACTTGAATTGGAGTTGTATATGCTGAGATATGACTGAATGAATCAGAACTGCCACAGTGAACTTCGAACTGGAAAAATCTGAGGTTGTTTCGGTAACTTTGACCTAGTTAGGACGAGAACTGGACTAAGTAGTCTTCATCAACGTTATAGCCCTCTATCTTAGCTTCGAAACGGTATAACCTTCACTTCAATCCAATAAGCGTATTTTCGGTTAGGTCCGATACGCTAAATAGCGGCGAATCTGCCTTTTGTTTCGTAACTTAGATTTCATTTCCGGAAATGTTTCTAGCTTGATTTTTGTATTTATATGACTTTAACCCTAGTGAACGGCTTTTGGAAGTGAGATTATTTTGTATGAGATGTTGGGACTGATTTGAGGAAAATAATGAAGCCATTAATGGCTGGAAAATAGGTAAACACAAGGGATATGCTGCCCGAAATTTTACTTGAAGGCTAGTTGGATTTACTTGTGACTTGAGTGAAGGGTTTTAGGGTTGTTCATGTCTTTGATACCAACCGCTACATTTTACTCCAAAATCACATTGCTATTTCTGTGCACGGGTAGCTAATTTCTGTACTGTATGGAGTTCGGGCCCGGTATGGGTATGTTTGGTGGACGGAAATTGGTGTAAAATGGGGTCTACGGATATGTTGGTTCTATTTACGTTGACGGAGAGTCAACGGGTTCGGATCAAGTACTGCAAATGGAAATCTGGCTCCTGAGAGCCACCCGTATCCTTTCCCTTTGAACCACGGTGTTTAAATGCTTTCCTTTATATCTGGTATATGTATATGATTGATTTAACGTGAAAGGCCATGATTTTACTGCTATATGTCTGGTACCTCATTGAGCGCAAGCTCACCCCTTTTTGTTACCTTTGTTTTCCTTACAGGGTTCCATGTTTTGAAACCAAGATTTTTGGAAGAAAAGAGTTGAGCTAGTTGTAGGACTTCTTTTGTTTATGCTCCTCTGTAACTGAAACCCTAATTGTATTTTGTGTAGCGTGAATACTCTGGCGTGTATTTAGTTCATTGGTTCAAGACTCTGATGTAAATATATGTATCAGTGTTTAATCGACGTCCTGTACTTCCGTATGGTTTGGTAAGCTCTGTTTAACCCTTGGTGGTCTCCAATTGTTCATTTTCGCTGAGTTCTCACGCGTACTATATAGGGTTTGTATGAATCGACTCCGTAGTCCTGGCGAGAGCTGGGCAGGCGGTCCGCCGAACCCTTTGGTTCGCCTTAAGGTGAGGTGGGGCTGTCACAGGTGGTATCAGAGCTGCTTCGCGTGGTCTCTGCGCGGAGTGAGCTTGGGCCGGTGGTGTTATGGTCCTGATTTCGTGAATATGTCTAAGTGCTCGTTTGAGCATAAGCTATGAACCGTGCATGTCATAAGTGTAAAGATCTTTATCATGAGACTTGAGGAAGTTAGGTATGTTTGTCGGGTAGGAATCTTTAATATGGATGATTTACTCTTGGGACCGGCCGGCTCGAGTTGTGAATTATCTTAGATGGGATTCTTGCTCCCGGATACAAAAGAAATGAGAGCCTAGGTTAGAAAGGATTTGGGTGAACTAGAAATGTGATTCTATGGAACTTCGCGCGGTCTGTTCGGGTATTGTTAAGCATGATCAACCTTGATTAAGATATAAATGGTGTTGTTCTCGTAGATTAAGGACGGAGCTCTAGAGGGGAAAAGCTTTTTGTATAGTACTTTTGGATGACCCCGCTACTTTCATGGATTTGTATCTAATTGATTGCTACTGTGTGGCTTGTTTGGTACAGTTATGTTATATATGTATGCTTTTGATCTGTGCGTACCTCTTGCTACTTGCTTTTGCCTATCTATGTTTAATATTTTATTCCCGCTTCGACCCTAGATTGATTAGACCAATTGAGGGCACTCGTAGTGGACGGGGCCGTGGGCGTGGAATTAGGCAACCTACATCTGAGAGGGGCACTGGGGAAACCTCATATGGACCAAACCCTGAACCTAGGGTTGACCCCAATGTCCAAATAGCTACTGCCATGCAGCAAATGACAGATTTACTAGCCCAAGTGGTGCACCAACAGGGTCAAAACCCTAACCCCAACCCTGGGAACCCTGGTAATCACATAGAGGGCGAGGATAGAGCCCTTGAGAGATTTCAGAAGTTCTCTCCACCCAAATTTCTTGGAGGCCCTGATCCTGACATGGCTGAGAAGTGGCTGGAGAAGATGATCGATATTTTTGCTGCTTTACACTATACCAAGGAGAGACAGGTGACATTTGCTGTCTTTCAACTAGAGGGAGCCGCCCGTTCCTGGTGGAATGTCATTCGAATGAAATGGGAAAGAGAACAAACCCCGAGGACATGGGCGAACATTATGAGATAATTTAACGCCAAGTTTTTCCCTCCTCTAATCCAACAAAAAAAGGAAGATGAATTCATTTGGCTTCGCCAGGGAATTCAAACCGTAGCCGAGTATGAGAGTCAATTCACTCGGTTGTCTAAGTTTGCGTCCGAACTGATCGTAACCGAACAAAGACGGATAAGGCGTTTTATTCAGGGATTAAATGTTGAGATTCAAAAGGATTTGGCGGTAGTTCAACTTAGTACCTTTAGTGATGCTGTGGAGAAAGCCCAACGGGTTGAAGATGCGAGGCTACAAGTTAGAAACTTCCAAACCAAGAAAAGGGGCTTTCCTGGGAGCAGCTCAGAACAAGCGGATAATAGTACAACTCCTAAAGTTCGAAAGGGAAACGGGGAAGTACGGCTACCGGGAGTGACAGGTGGTGTTCCACAGGGGGGATCAGTCTCTGCTACTCGTGGTCCCTGTGGATATTGTGGAGGGCCAAATCATACGGAAGCAAATTGCTGGAAGAAAGAAGGAAAATGCTTGCGCTGTGGAAGCGCCGAACATCGGATTGCTAACTGTCCAACTCGCCTGCGCTAGCGGAGAGGGACTCTGCCACCAACCAAGACCAATTCTCAGCAACCAGCCAAGATCAACCCTGGACAGACGAAAGGAGAAGGGACTGGATCGAAGGCACCAACTCGGATATATTCTCTAGAGCAGCATCAGGTCCCTGACTCGTCTGAGGACGTAGAAGGTACGATCTGTTGGGTACCTTAGGTTTTGATAGATTTCGTTGATAAGAAAATTTCGAGGACGAAATTTCTTTAAGGGGGAGAGAGTGTGAGGACCCGTAATTTTTCTTAATTTCTAGGTTTTATTTTCTTTGAATTGCACGTTTTTTCCACATTTTCTTTATTCAGAAAATTTTTATTAGTAAATATAGTTTTTAAATGATTTTTCTAGTATCGGTTAGTTTTTGAGAAATTAAGAGCGTATATCGGACGTGGGACCCGCTAGTGCGAAAAGTTCGGTAAAATTCGGCCAGTTAGGTTAAGTTTTGGATACTGCGTTTAATTTATCGGGTGTTAAGAGATAACTAGAGGTTGCTAACTGGATTAATGGTGGAGAGACAAAAGGATAATTATAAGCCAAAAGAGATGCTAGGTGCCGCGTTTTCATTGGACCTTGGACTTTGACCATCTTACTACCTTTACTAAATAACCAAAAATTGACCAAAAATTTATCAAAAATCTCATCTTCTTGGCCGGCCACTCTTGGAGAAAAAAAGAAAGAAAACTCTTCAACTTTTGCTTCATTTTCTTGCCAAATCTTGAAATCCAACCATTAATCTCCCAAATTTCTCCATAAAACCTACTTGCTAAGAAGGATAGAAGTTCTTGGTGGAGTTGTTTGGAAAGGAAAGACCCTAAGCTGTCTTGTCTCTAGTGTTTACAAGGTGAGTAGTGAAGGAACCCCTCTCCTCTATCTAATGATGTTTAATTAATGACTTGTGGTAGCCTAAGGGATGAGATTAGGTGTTATTTCATGATTTTAGTGAGATTGATGACATTTTTCTATTTATTCATGATTTTTCTTTTTTAATATGATTACCATTGTGAGGCCATGTATGATGGTTGGAAATAATCTAGAATGGAGCTAGAATGCATAAATTGTGGTTGTTGCGGAAAATTTCCGCATTTGACGGAAAATTTCAGAAGTTAGGGTTTCATGTAATCACATTCTGCCTGGTACTGTTCCTCATAGTTAGAGGCTGAATTAGTCTTGAGTTAAAACATGAAAGTTGTAGGGAATGATATTTTATAGTTGCCTACAAAGGTTCAGGCCAATCGGAGCAACGTAGCCCGTGAAAAGACTGAAATACCCCTGCTGCCCTGTTTCAATCCGAACATGCTAATCAGCCTCTGTAATTGGTTGATTTGACCAGGAATACTACTGATTTGGTTGTCAATATTTTCTTAAGACTTATAGCCCTATCTCTTAGCTTTCAAATGGCTTTGGAATCACTTGAATTGGAGTTGTATATGCTGAGATATGACTGAATGAATCAGAACTGCCACAGTGAACTTCGAACTGGAAAAATCTGAGGTTGTTTCGGTAACTTTGACCTAGTTAGGACGAGAACTGGACTAAGTAGTCTTCATCAACGTTATAGCCCTCTATCTTAGCTTCGAAACGGTATAACTTTTACTTCAATCCAATAAGCGTATTTTCGGTTAGGTCCGATACGCTAAGTAGCGGCGAATCTGCCTTTTGTTTCGTAACTTAGATTTCATTTCCGGAAATGTTTCTAGCTTGATTTTTGTATTTATATGACTTTAAACCTAGTGAACGGCTTTTGGAAATGAGATTATTTTGTATGAGACGTTGGGACTGATTTGAGGAAAATAATGAAGCCATTAATGGCTGGAAAATAGGTAAACACAAGGGATATGTTGCCCGAAATTTTACTTGAAGGCTAGTTGGATTTACTTGTGACTTGAGCGAAGGGTTTTAGGGTTGTTCATGTCTTTGATACCAACCGCTACCTTTTACTCCAAAATCACATTGTTATTTCTGTGCACGGGTAGCTAATTTGATCAGGCACACGACTTATAATTGAGTCTTATTTATGCATTTTGTGTACTGGATTCGTGAAAGTGGGAACCATAATTGTTTCACCTTGGTTATTTTAGGGTTTCTTGGTGATTAAAACTCTATTTTGGGCAAAAACTTTTGAAGTATCTGTACTGAAACCGGTGAGTGTACTACTCACTTGCTTGTTACTGTGTGGCTTTGTTTATTTGAACTGGATGCCTTGAATGCTTATTTGCACTGTTGAAACTGATTAAAGTGAGGGTGTACTTGATCGCCCTCACCCCCTTTTGTATTATACACGACTGTCTACTGTTTCACTGTGGTACTTGAAATGTACATGGAAAACTGGATTTGGTGTCGTTTGGACGAGGATCCCACGGCTTTTACTGTTACTACTGAGCTCAACCCCATTGGTAGTCGATTGAATCGAGCCAGCGAGGGTTTGGTCGTGAAAGTTGACGAGCCATGGGGACTG
This sequence comes from Coffea eugenioides, assembly GCF_003713205.1. NCBI lineage: Eukaryota > Viridiplantae > Streptophyta > Magnoliopsida > Gentianales > Rubiaceae > Coffea > Coffea eugenioides. The sequence goes on along the minus strand of NC_040036.1, from coordinate 40,268,060 downwards.
TTATATGGAATCTTGTAGTAGTGAGACTCTTGATTCCGGTATACTCGAGTATTACCATTTCTGTACTGTAGGGAGTTCGGGCCCGGTATGGGTATGTTTGGTGGACGGAAATTGGTGTAAAGTGGGGTCTATGGATATGTTGGTTCTATTTACGTTGACGGAGAGTCAACGAGTTCGGATCAAGTACTGCAAATGGAAATCTGGCTCCTGAGAGCCACCCGTATCCTTTCCCTTTGAACCACGGTGTTTAAATGCTTTCCTTTATATCTGGTCTTTGTATCTGATTGATTCAACGTGAAAGGCCATGATTTTATTGCTATATGTCTGGTACCTCATTGAGCGCAAGCTCACCCCTTTTTGTTACCTTTGTTTTCCTTACAGGGTTTCATGTTTTGAAACCAAGATTTTTGGAAGAAAAGAGTTGAGCTAGTTGTAGGACTTCTTTTGTTTATGCTCCTCTGTAACTGAAACCCTAATTGTATTTTGTGTAGCGTGAATACTCTGGCGTGTATTTAGTTCATTGGTTCAAGACTCTGATGTAATTATATGTATAAGTGTTTAATCGACGTCCCGTACTTCCGTATGGTTTGGTAAGCTCTGTTTAACCCTTGGTGATCTCCAATTGTTCGTTTTCGTTGAGCTCTCACGCGTACTATATGGGGTTTGTGTGAATCAACTCCGTAGTCCTGGCGAGAGTTGGGCAGGCGGTCCGCCGAACCCTTTGGTTCGCCTTAGGGTGAGGTGGGGCTGTCACAGCAAGAAACATCACCCAAGTGTATCTAGAATAGTCATCAACAACAACAAAACAGAATCTCTTGTCACCAAGGCTTGTGGTTTGAGTTGGACGAAAAAGATCAAGGTGTAGGAGTTCTAAGGGCCTTGAGGTAGAAACACATATTTTTGGTTTAAAAGATACCTTGACTTATTTTCCAAATTGGCAAGCATCACAGATGCGATCTTTACAAAAATTGAGTTTTGGGAGCCCTCTAACCAGGTCCTTTTTGGAGATTTCTTTTAGCAAATCCATATTGAAGTGACAAAGCCTTCTGTGCCACAACCAGGGATCCTCATTTGCTACTTTGAGACAACTAAGGCTGGAAGCATCAACTTTTTCAAGAATCACCCCATAAATGTCATGTCATTAACTCTTTTTCCTTTGAAAACAATGTTAAACTTTGAGTCAAGAACAAGGCATTCATGTTTCTTAAACAACACGAGCAGGTTCCTATCACATAATTGACTAACACTCAGTAAATTGTAACTCAGGTTGTCGACTAAAAGAATATTATGAACAAAAGTCTGACCATTCTTACAAACATCACCAATTCCAACAGTTTTGGATTTATTATCGTCTCCAAAAGTAACCTTTCCACTTGTTTTTGGCTTGAGCTTGATGAACTGTGATGCATCACCAGTCATATGTCTTGAGCATCCACTATCTATGAACCATTTTGATTCTTTAACAATGTTCACCAGGTTCACCTACGCAGTAGTCCACAATATAATGTTTGGTACTGTGAGAACCCGTAATTTGCATTTTCTAGGTTTTCTCATTTTTCATGGTTTGTTTTCTGCACTTTCTGTATCCGGAAAATTTTCTAGATAAATTTTATGAGCAATTATAGTTTTTAGATAATTTTTCTAGTATTGGAGAGTTTTTAGAAAATTAAGAATATATATTGGACGTGGGACCCGCTAGTGCGAAAAGTTCAGAAAAATTCGGCCAATAAGGTTAAGTTTCGGATACTGTGTAAAATTTATCGGGTGTTAAGAGATAAGTAGAGAGTGAGATTGATTGATGTGAGAGGAAAAAGAAAGATAAGATTTCATTAATGTAGGTGACAAGTGTCACCACTACATTGGTTTTGACTTAAGAGTTACTATTCACTATTTTGACTTTTGACCAAAAATTGGTTAAATATCTCAAAAATGCACAAAAAATTACCATTTCTTACCTCTTGTTGGCCGAACCTCTTGTGCAAGGAAGGAAGAAGAAACTCTTCAAGTTCTAGCTACTACTTGGTGCAAATCACCCAAAAACATTTGCTTACATCCATTTCTACTCCATAAAAATCTTTCTAGTTGGTGATAGAGGTTGTTTGGTGAAGTTTTCTTGAAGAGCTAGGGTGGTCTACAACTCCTCTTCTCTTATTTCTTAGGTAAGTGATGATTAAACATTCTACTACACTTATTGATGCTTATATGGTGCTTAATGGGACCTAAAGTGATGGATTATGTGACTTGTTTCTTGATTTGAAGTGTTTTGGTGAAGTTTTCAATTTTATGATGAATTTTCTGGTTTCATATGATCTTGATGGTGTGGTTGTTTTTGATGGTTGGTAATAAGGGGCTTTAGCTCTAGTAGGTGCATATGATAGGAAATTGCAATCAATTTTGAATTTGGAAGAATTTCTGGAAAATTAGGGTTCTTGGTTGAACATTCTGTCCGAAATTTTAGGTCATAGATAGAGGCCGAATTGGACTTTGCTCAAAACATGAAAGTTGTAGGTATTGATGAGTTTGAAGTGCCTACAAAATTTCAGGGCATTTGGAGTAGTGTAGAGTGAGTTATGTCGTTTTTACTGTTGCTGTTCTGGGTGAACAGAATGTGCGAACGGCGATAGTAATTGTCTATTTTGACTGGCATTGGTTTGGATTTTGAAGTTGGTGTCTTCTGATGAAATGTATCTGGATGTCTTAGCTAGCTTATGCCTTTGGAATTTCGGCATTTGGACTTGTATAGACGGAGTTGTGTTCATTACAGTTTTGTGTGTTTTGCAAACCTGTTTTGGTAATTCTGGTTTAGTATTTGGCTCATTTGACCTAGTTGTGCTAGGATTTGGACTGAGAGGCCTTCTACATTGTTGTAGCCTTGTCTTTTAGCTTCGAGATGGTGGGTCTTACGCCCTCATCCGATAAGCGTAGCGCATTTTGTACCATTACCGCATACGGAGGCCAAACCTGTTTTTGTTGATTGATCAAATGAGTTATATTTTCTGATTTTCTGGTTTGCTATTATGCTTATATATGTATATGAAACCCTATTGGGGTTGTGATTGGCATGGCTTTATGATTCGTTATCGAGTCTCATTGTACTTGTTTGCATGTTTTAAGGCTTACTCTTATTCCGGTCATTTCCTAGCTAACTTTTGTACTTGTATTGCTTTGAGCCTAGTGAACGGCTTTTGGGAAATGAGATGACTTTTGTGTGAGGTTTTGGGACTGATTTGAGGAAATCATGAAGCCTTAATGGCTGGAAAAGTAAGAAATTTAGGGGAAATGCTGTCCGATTTTCTAGGCCGTTTGGTTCTTTAAGTTGGATTTGCCTTTTGATGGAAATGAAGGGCTTTTGGGTTGTTGACCCTAGGTCTTCATGTTATCTTTTGTTTCCAAGAAAATCATGTTTTTGCACCCTTGCATTAGTATTTTTGGGCAAGGCGTACGACGTGTAGTCGAGCCTCACTTGTGCATTCCGTTTACTCGATTTTGGATATGAAACCTTCAATTGGTTTATTTTGATTATTTTAGGGTTTCTTGGCGATTAAGGCCAATCTGAAGTACAAACTTTTGGAGTTGAGCCGGTGAGTGTACCACTCCCCTCCATTGCTATTTAACTTGATTTCTGCTCTGCAATCTGTTTATTTGTTCGAGACGAGGGTGTACTTTATCACACTCGTTCTCTAGTCTGTTCATATTTCAATTTACTATGCAAAATTTGAATCTGTTATCTGTGTCTGCATCTGTTCGGATTTCTATGACCTATGAGCTCAATCCTGTGGCTAAGTTATTCGAGTCGGGCCGGCAAGGGCCTGGACGATTAGATAACGAACCACGGTAGTCTGTTCGGGGATTTTGGGTATTGAGACCCTTGATTCCGAGTATACTCGAGTATTACCATTTTGTTCGTTTGAGGTGAGCGGGCCCGGTAAAGGGGTGTTTGGTGGACGGAATTCGGTGATAAGAGGGGTCTACGGACGCATTGGTTCTATATACGTTGACGGAGAGTCAACCGGTTTGGATCAAGTATTGCGCTGGAAATTTGGCTCCTGAGAGCCACCCGTATCCTTCTGATTTGAATCATTGGTTCCTTTGCTTTACAACTGACATGTGTATCTGATTTGTTAAATGTGAAATGCCATGATTTTAATGCTATCTGTTTGGTACCTCATTGAGCGCAAGCTCACCCCTTTCCGTTCCTTTTGTTTTCCTTACAGGAAAATAAACCCTTTTGGTCTGGATTTGACAAATGGCCGCCAAATTGAGCTAGTTGAACATATCTTTTGTATAGCTCATGTATTAAAACCCTAAGTGTACTTTTGGGGCGTTTTTCTCTTTTGATTTGGCAAACCGTGTGTATATATTAACTTTTGAAAACTTTTGTATGTCATTGTGATTTGTAAACGCTAAAGTTCAGATGTGAATGTTTGTTGGCTATTTCGGTTGGGTTCTGTCGGGTCGGTCACTATTTATGGGCGACTTCGGATTTCATTTTTTTAAATTTTGGGTTATTTTATCATTTTGACTCGTTTACGCTCGTTCGTAAGTTCCGGATCGCTATAGATAGTTCTAGTCTGCATCGTGAGTCCTGGCGAGAGCTGGGCAGGCAGTCCGCTCACCCCTTTGGTTCGCCTTAGGGGAAAGTGGGGCTGTTACAATTGGTATCAGAGCCACTTCGCGTGGTCTCTGCGCGGAATGAGCTTGGGCCAAGTGGTGTATGGTCCTGATTTCATGAATATGTCTAAGTGCTCGTTTGAGCGTAAGTTATGAACCAGACATGCCATAAGTGTAAAGATCTTTATCATGGGATTCGAGGAAGATAGATATGTATGTCGAGTAGGAATCTGTAATATAGATGATGTACTCTTGGGACTGGCCAGCTCGAGAGGTGAATTGTCTTATTTCGGATTCTTGTGCCTGAGTACTCCAGAGTTGAAACGGTGTTAAGTATGTGAGATTTGCATATTGGGAACATGAATAGGCTTTGTTTGGCTGGAATGAGTCCATGAGGTTATTGGATATCTAGTTTGCATGGTAAGTGACGTGAGGGATCGGACGGGGTTATTTTAATTGGGTCTGGGACTATATCGCCTTTACTCTTGATTTGCTTTGATACCGCTATGACATAACAGTGGTTTGAGTATTGTGCATAGGATTATCTGTCTAATTTGGCATGTATTGGTGTATCTGCTTAACCGTTTTCTTGATACATGGTGTGTTATATGTGCATATGTCATTGGTGTAATTAGTGTGCTAGAATTTGATTACTTTTGTCATTTTACTGTGGTTATGCGTTGAATTACCTTGGGGAAAGGGGAAAAAAGAAAAGAGAGAAAAAAAAAATATATATATATATATATATATGTAAGGAGTAAGCAGTCGTGGACGTGGTCGTGGCCGTGGAACTAAGCGAGGCCAAGAATCAAGAGAATAAAAGGGAAACAATAACTGTACGAGGATCGAGAATGCCACTTGTACTTAGGAATGTATTATGACTCATTGTTTTGCCCGACAGGCTAGTACCCGAGTTCCAGCACTTCCGTAAGATGACACATTGGATTGATCCGTATCAGAAAATTTCGGTTCTCCGAGATGAACTAGAGGTTCAAGGGAGGCTGACCGAGTACTGGGAAAGGCAATGGAAGCAAGAGTATTCGGAGAAACTTGAGCTCTTATACCAAAACATGGAGTTAAAGAGGAAATACGAAGAGATTTCCAAGGAGACTGTAGCAATGGCACAAGGTAATACTTCTATAGGGGACGCCAGAGGAAGCTCAAAGGGCAGGAATTGTAAGGCCACAGGGGACGATCTTCTATGCCAAGAAAAGGGGCAAGAAAAGGGGTAAATTGCCAGAACAGGGTGAGCAAGGTAGGCCCTTGGCGAAGAAGGGTCGTGGAGCTAGGGGTGTGACAATTCTGGAGACACTTAAGGAGGATACGCCGGGAGGAAACTCAAGGGAAAAAGGACCACTGAGGGATATCTCACAAGGAGATCAGACCCCAATTCCTCTACCATATTGTGGCTATTGTAGAAAATCCAATCATTTTGAAGAGACTTGTTGGAAAAGAGGAGGGAGATGTCTGTGCTGTGGGAGCGCCGAGCATCGAATTGCTCATTGCCCGAGTAAAGCGCGTGAAAAGAAAGGAACCCAGCAACCAACCAAGACCGACCCTGGACCGTCAAGTGGAAAAGGGACTGGAATGAAGAATCTCGTTTCTTCTGACTCTGAAGACGAAGAAGGTACAGGCCATTGGTTACTTTAAATTTGAACGGTAACATTTTGAGGGCAAAATTCTTTTAAGGGGGAGAGAGTGTGAGAACCCGTAAATTGCATTTTCTAGGTTTTCGCATTTTTCATGGCTTGTTTTCTGCACTTTCTGTATCCGGAAAATTTTGTAGATAAATTTTATGAGCAATTATAGTTTTTAGATAATTTTTCTAGTATTGGAGAGTTTTTAGAAAATTAAGAATATATATTGGACGTGGGACCCACTAGTGCGAAACGTTCGGAACAATTCGGCCAATAAGGTTAAGTTTCGGATACTGTGTAAAATTTATCAGGTGTTAAGAGATAAGTAGAGAGTGAGATTGATTGATGTGAGAGGAAAAAGAAAGATAAGATTGCATTAATGTAGGTGACAAGTGTCACCACTACATTGGTTTTGACTTAAGAGTTACTATTCACTATTTTGACTTTTGACCAAAAATTGGTTAAATATCTCAAAAATGCACAAAAAATTACCATTTCTTACCTCTTGTTGGCCGAACCTCTTGTGCAAGGAAGGAAGAAGAAACTCTTCAAGTTCTAGCTACTACTTGGTGCAAATCACCCAAAAACATTTGCTTACATCCATTTCTACTCCATAAAAATCTTTCTAGTTGGTGATAGAGGTTGTTTGGTGAAGTTTTCTTGAAGAGCTAGGGTGGTCTACAACTCCTCTTCTCTTATTTCTTAGGTAAGTGATGATTAAACATTCTACTACACTTATTGATGCTTATATGGTGCTTAATGGGACCTAAAGTGATGGATTATGTGACTTGTTTCTTGATTTGAAGTGTTTTGGTGAAGTTTTCAATTTTATGATGAATTTTCTGGTTCATGTCGCGCCCCACTTTTCGATTCGAGTTGAATTGTGTGGTGTGTGGTGTGTAATGTGTGAACGTGTGCAAAATGAAAAGTAAAAGGCCATGGGACTTAGAATGCGACGATTTGGCCAAGTGAAGTTCAAAAGGGTTTTTTGTATCAAAAATGGAGTCGCCACTTGGTATAGAGTTAGGGTGTACCAAGTCACCCAAAAATGATTTGTTTTTGAATAAAAAGTAAATAAACCCTTTTTGAGAACTTTTGGGTCTGCGTAACCAAAAGAGGGATCGGGGGTCACGTTTGACGAAGGGGAAGGCAAGGATAAAAATCCAAGGCACCCCTTCGACCTAGCCAAGGCTAGTTGCGTGACTTAAGCCAATTTTCCTAATTTTTCTACCCAATGTATGTTCGCACGTTGGATATGACTATATGAATGCAAAACGGAAAGGAAAATGCAATCCTAAATTCTACGATGTCTCTCGTGAGGCTTTTGGTCCCAAACCACATGAGTTGTGGCGGCCAACAAAGGAAAACCCCATAGAGGTCGATTAATGCAAATGAGACTCAAGTGTGCAAGTGTGAAAGTGTATGAAAGAAATTAAAAAAAATCCAAGTGTTTGTGTGCAAGTGTATGAAAAGGTGGACGTGTGCAATTGTATGAAAATTCCAAGTGTTTGTGTGCAAGTGTATGAAATATAATGATAAGTGCATATAGGTGTAATTAAATGCGATTTTGTGAAGTAGAAATCAAAATGAACAATAAGGAAAGGAAAATGTGAATTGAAAAGAATGAGTGAGTGATAAATGAGAATGAATGAACCTAAGGGAATGCATCAGGTCGGGTATGGGAATGACTCCTACCTTTTCGACTTCGATTTTCCCTTTGATTAGAAGGCGAAACTAGCGTGCTAAGGCTATCGAATAGCCACACTCGCTCGTCTCCCTTATCAGAAGGGGACTCTTCAGGCAAATGTACCCTAACTAGCATGAGATGCAAGACCTAAAGTGAAGGGAAAGGGGAATCGAGGAGCATGCCAGATGATAAAACTAAGAAAAAATGTATGATATGTGGTGAACAAGCAAATGATGTGCTAATGAGGGGAAATCCCTAAGGGTCTAGCGTTGGACTAGCCCATTCTATGAATTCCGACTAGCGTTGGACTAGCGGAAACGTACATTCATCCATTCCATTCATTCATGGCTATGAAAGCAAGTAGACATGCCAAAATACTCGTAAACACATAGCACATAACATTTAGCATGCTCGACTAGATGCAGGAGCCTAATAAAGCAATTAACATGTAGCAACAAAAACAAGCAAGCAAGGGGAAGGGGAAGTGGACCAGATGCTCTTCGAGCCCTATCTATTACAAGCCAAGAGGTGTACACATACCCCATAAAAGCATAAAGGGGAAGGGGAAATGGACAAGATGCTCTCCGAGCCCTATCTATTACAAGCCAAGAGGTGTACACATACCCCATAAAGCTTAAATAAACGTAAAAGCAAGTAAATGCACGCAAGGAGGTAAGGAAAGCGGGGTAGGCATGCATATTCACATAACACGTAGGAGCACGTAAAGTCAAATGTAGTGCAAATGAGGGATAGAGTGTACCTCCCTTGAATTGACGCCCCAATGAAGTGAAATTATTCAATTACCCTCCAAAATAATAAAAAGGTCAAGGCACCACTTTATTTAAGAAAAATTAAAAGAAATGGGCAAAACAAGGCTCACTTAGTCATAAAGTCCCCAAGGTCATGACTTAAGTGCAATTGACAAAGCATGGTAATTAGTTGAAGCAAAGCAAGCAATGAAATTGCAAAAATTAAAACAGCCAAGGACCAAATTGAAGAAAACATTTAATTGGTTGGGTCATAGCGGCATTAGTTAGAAACCAAGGGGTCAAAGTGCAATTTTCAGAATTATTTTTGCATGCATGCAGACTAACGTAAGATAACATTCTACAACAAGAAACAAGCAATTACTGCACTTTCTGTTTGCAAATTCATGTCCCCAGGCAACTTTTGATCAAACTTTCTCAAACAAAACCAAAACTCTAAACTAAACCACCAAATACATAACTTCAACATCTAAAAATAGACTAAAACAAAAAACTTGGCAAGTGATTATATAAGTGCTGGAAAATTTTCATGCGCAAACCTCTTTCAATTTCGGCAAAACAGATTCCATACAACAACTTTGAGATTGCTTCCATTTAAACATCACTTAACAAATCAATTAGATGGAAGAAATCCAAGCAAAGTGGTCATTCGAATGCTACAAAGAAAGAAAAACAAATCTGCAATTTGAAGCTATTATTCTGAATTTTCAAACGAGACAAACATTCCTGCCCAGGATCCCAACGTATCTTCACCCATTCAACACAAAGTGCAGATATTTACGACAAAAGTAGATAGAAATCTAACAGACTTAAGGACAAAAATGCAACAAGATGAGCTAGAAAACATGCCAACATTTGAGAAGAGAAACTGCTGCAATTTTCCAGGTATGATTAGCCACACTGATAGTGTTCATTAGCTGTAATTTTTCAGCTATGATTAGCCACATTTATAGTGTTCATTAGCAGCCTGGAAAACTTACATTAAATTCCAGAAAAACACCGTAACACACTGGATTAAACATGCAAACTAATAACTCATTCACAGTTCATTCCGGGCTACACTCATTCAAGGTTTCTTGCTGCAATTCTCTTTAGCAACTTATCGAGACAGGAAAACCAGTTTTATGGGAGTGTCTCGTGGAGAGTCTGGGTTCTTACAACTTCAACAATATCTGGTGATTCACCTAGACGTGCTCGTGTGAAGTAATTCAAACAAAATCTGCTAATTCAACAATCAAAACCTGAAGCAAAGACTTCAAATTACTCTTATTAACACTACCTAACACGAATATCTATCCCAGGAGATTCAATCAAGGCAACTGGATAAAAAAAATTGCAGCAAAGAAAAAGTGGAAACTTGCTGTCAATCATGGAAAAACCATCGCAGTCAAGCAACATGAACATTTCAAGCAAGCAGAAACTTTGGCACTATAGCCTTTAGACACTTAGCTACTGAACTACATTAACATTTCTGCAGCAGATTTCTGATACTCTAAAGGTTCCAGCCATTGCACGCAACAAATTCTGGTACCAAGCCCAAGTCAAAAGCAAACATTCATCCTTACTTCCACAGCATCTAACATCGGACAAATCTTCATTAGCAAAAACCAAAGCTAACAAACTCATCAATCAATATGCAATCTGACCCAAACGAAAATGATATATTCAGCAAACATGCATCCTGCAAAGACCATTAAATGCCGAACGGAGGAAAACCAGACAGCAAGGGAAAGGCTGTGGCAAAAAAAAACATCAAACGGATCTTGTTCTTCATGCAAAAGTACGTTAAATCAAACCAGGGAGGGAGACATGGTTACCTAAGGGTGTTCTAAACCCGGATGGAAGCAAAGAGTCGTGGGAAGGCTGTACAGAATCTGGGGAACGAAGCAAAGGAATATCGCCGCCGTAAAACATAGCGCTGATGAACCCGCCACTTGGAGCTTCCATTTAGCTGTCTTAGAGATGTTTTCAGTCGATTGTTGCTGAACGAAAGCCGCTCCCAGACATCCCAAGAAGGTGTAGGAAAAGAGATCTCTCAGAAATATAGACTATCTAGATCTGAAATGAGTGAGAACAGGGTGAATCGCCAGCCTGGTTCATCATCCGGGCAAATTTCTGAAAATGTTTCCTTCTTGTTTTCCTCTCACTTTCTTCTTGCTGGTCTCTTTTCTTTTCCTTTTACTCTCTGATTTCTCGAAACTCTCTCAATCCCTCGGCCCCTTTTTGTTGTTCTCTACCCCAGCCGCCAACCCAGAATCCTTCCTTTGTTTCTTTCTTTTGCCGTAAGCTTTTTCTTTTCCTCGATGCCCTCTCTCGATTTCTCTCTTTCGGCTGCTGCTCTCTCTCGTCCCCCCTTAGCTCTCCTTCCCTCTGATTTTTCCGTTCACTCCAGATTTGCAGCTATCACTTCCCTTAAACCCCAGCCGTTCACTCCTCAGATGAAGCCCTTCCCCTCAGTTTCTCTCTTTTCCCTTGCTGGTTTTCTCCCTTAGCTTTTTCTTTTTTTCCGTCTTCTGATTTCTGTCCTCTCCCGATGATGCTCCCCCAAGCTTGTCTTTCTGAATTTTTCAGTTCAGCCGCTACCCTTAGCTCTGCAGTTTTCTTTTTTTGTTAGCTCTCCTGAAGCCCCCAGTTCCCTCCCGTTCTCTCTCGCGTCTCCCTTTGCTATTTTTTTCCCCCCTCGCGGCTGTGGTTTCTCCATTCTATTTATATGGGGCCTTTAACCCTAAAACCCCCAGCCACTCTTCTGTATTTGCGGCCAAAGGAGCTGCCCAAACCCTTTTTTGCAAGCTGCAACAATACGCAGCTGCAAACTCGCGTATCCTTTTTTTTTTTTTTTTAAAAGTAATTTAACAAAAATGATAATAAAAACTAAGTAATAAAACAACAATTTTACATCAAAATAAACAAACTAAAACAACAAAATTGCCATTTTCAATCTTTTTCTTTCATTTTTCATTTTTCATCATTTTTCACTTTTTCCTTTTTTCCTTTTTCAAAATAACTTAATAAAAACAACTAAAATGCAAAAGGGTTGAATTCAAAGAAATAAAAATATTTTTGTGAACAAATTTCCCTTTTCCTTTTTTTATGATTTTTCTTTCCTTTCCTCTTTTTTTTGAATTTTCCTTTTCAAGAAAGCATTGAATAAAAACAAAATGACTAAAACATATTTTTGATGTTTTCCTTTTCTTCTTTTTTTTTCTTTTTCAACAAATTCTATGATAAAACTTAAAAATAAAAATAAAACTGGAAACTAAAAACTAAAAATGAACACGACAAATAAAAACTAAAAAATGAAATTACGCCAAAAATTTGGTGTCTACAGTTCATATGATCTTGATGGTGTGGTTGTTTTTGATGGTTGGTAATAAGGGGCTTTAGCTCTAGTAGGTGCATATGATAGGAAATTGCAATCAATTTTGAATTTGGAAGAATTTCTGGAAAATTAGGGTTCTTGGTTGAACATTCTGTCCGAAATTTTAGGTCATAGATAGAGGCCGAATTGGACTTTGCTCAAAACATGAAAGTTGTAGGTATTGATGAGTTTGAAGTGCCTACAAAATTTCAGGGCATTTGGAGTAGTGTAGAGTGAGTTATGCCGTTTTTACTGTTGCTGTTCTGGGTGAACAGAATGTGCGAACTGCGATAGTAATTGTCTATTTTGACTGGCATTGGTTTGGATTTTGAAGTTGGTGTCTTCTGATGAAATGTAGCTGGATGTCTTAGCTAGCTTATGCCTTTGGAATTTCGGTATTTGGACTTGTATAGACTGAGTTGTGTTCATTACAGTTTTGTGTGTTTTGCAAACCTGTTTTGGTAATTCTGGTTTAGTATTTGGCACATTTGACCTAGTTGTGCTAGGATTTGGACTGAGAGGCCTTCTACATTGTTGTAGCCCTGTCTTTTAGCTTCGAGATTTTGGGTCTCACGCCCTCATCCGATAAGCGTAGCGCATTTTGTGCCATTACCGCATACGGAGGCCAAACCTGTTTTTGTTGATTGATCAAATGAGTTATATTTTCTGATTTTCTGGTTTGCTATTATGCTTATATATGTGTGAGAACCCGTAAAACCCTAATTATTTTCCTAGGGTTTATTTCCCCTTCATTGCATGTTTTCTGCATTTTCTGGCTTAGAAATATTTTCTTAGTGGATTTTATGAGCAGTTATAGTTTTAAGATGATTTTTCTAGCATTGGTGAATTTTTAGAAAATTAAGAATCTATATTGGACGTGGGACCCACTAGTGCGAAAAGTTCGGAAAAATTCGGCCAATAAGGTTAAGTTTCGGATACTGTGAAAAATTTATCGGGTGTTAAGAGATAAGTAGTGTGTGTGAAGTGATTGATGTGAGAGAGAAAAGAAAGATAGGAATGCATTTAATGAGTGTGACAAGTGTCACAATCTCATTGGTTGGACTTTAAGAATTACTATTCACTTTCTTGACTTTTTTGACCAAAGGATTAAATATCATTAAATGTTTCAATCTCTGCTGCGGCAAGGGCATCTTGGATTTCTAAATTTAATCCTTGAATAAACCGTCTGATTCTCTTCCGTTCCATAGCCACCAATTCTAGAGTATATGTAGATAATTTCGTGAATCGTGTTTCGTACTCAGCCACACTCAAAGTTTCTCGACGCAGCTTTATAAAATCGTCTTCTCTCTTTTCTTGGACTAGTGGATGATGAAATTTCTCATTAAACTCTCGTACAATTGGTATCCAAGTTCTTGGAGTTTGATTCCTTCCCCACTAGTTTCTTATAACATTCCACCAGGCTCGAGTTACGCCTTCAAGTTGAAATACAATAAAAGTGACTTGTCTTTCTTCTGTGTAGTCCAAGGCATCGAATATATTCATTATATCCTCTAACCAAATTTCATCAACTTCTAGGTCAGGTCCTCCAGAAAATTTGGGTGGGAAGAATTTCTGAAACCGCTCCAAAGCTCGATCCTCCCCTATCTCTCGGTTTCCAAGTTAGTTTCCTTGTCCAACCCCCTGACCCTGTTGAACTACTAAGAGCTCAAATACATCAGTCATACGAGTTAGAACTAATCCCATTTGGTCGTCTCCTCCCCAAGCTCTTGGCTCAGCGTTTTGATCAATATCAAACCCATTATCTACTCGTTGAGTTCGGGGTTGTTTAGGTTGACGTCCCTTTCGCTGTCCTCTTGTTTCCATATTTACAACTAATCTAGATGCACATACATAACCTCACACTAAGCCATAATTGAACAAAACACACATACCAGCAACAACATTAAAGAAAAATGAAATCCCTTGCACAAATAACATTATCACCATACAAGTAAACACAAACTAGAGTTCATTAAATTATAACACAAGTTATAGTCAAGTAAAGTTCAAACAAAGTCAAAGTCAGTAAACAAAAGTAAATAGGTGGTTAACAAAAGTACATTCATCTCCAAGGCACAAAACTCTTAAGTTCTGCTCCCATCGTTCCACTACAAGAGACCACAAGTAGTGATTCACTCAAACAAATTGGAACTAGATGATTCTCGGTCCCTAACACGTTCAACTTCATTCCTAACACTAGGATCTTCTGGGCTACGATCTTCTCCATCTCTCGCTCTTTATTATTGCGCCATTTTAGCCAAACGATTTTTGGTTTCCTGTAACTATTCACGGGAAATGTCGATACGTTCTTATTCTCCGCAAATGGAGATCTCAAATCTTTAGCATCGCCCTCAACTTTTAAGTATTCGGGTACAAGAATCCAAAACAAGGTAATTCACAACACAAGCCGGCCGGTTCCAAGAGTAAATCACCACATTTGAGATCCCTACCCAACATACATATCCAATTTTTTCTCAAATAACGAGATAAAGGGTTTATATCTATCACATTCATGATTCATAGTTTTACTCTAGAAGAGCACTTAAGTCTTTACTCATCCACATAGTAAGAACCATAACACTACGTGGCCCAATCTCACCTCGCGCAGAGACCAGAGCACTTAAGTCTTCACTCATCCACATAGTAAGAACAACAACACTGCTTGGCCCAATCTCACCTCGCGCAGAGACCACGCGAATCGGCTCTGATTTTTATCCCTACAAACGGTCACTTAACTTTCAAATCTGTCCCACAGTCCGGCATTCTAAACTTATAAATCTTGGATACACTACAAAGATCTGAAATCTAAGCTCTCTGATGCCAACTGTGACGCCCCCACTTCTCCCTAAGGCAAACCAAAGGGTATCCGCGGAACGCCTGCCCAACTCTCGCCAGGACTTACTACAGTCCATAATTCAACGGCTCGAAATACATCAAATAACTTCAATATATAATTAAAGTACTCCAAAATATTACATGCTTACAACTGGTTAGTTTTCAAGCTTAATACAATCCAATAGAATATGTACTACAACCATCCGCTATAATACGACTTAAGGTCTTCAAAAGAAAACAATCTAATACCATTCACGAGCACTCTTGGTCTCGAACCCTGTTAAGGAAAACAAAAACGTGAAATGTGCTACACAGCCCAGTGAGGTTCTATGAAACTCTAGCAGTTCTAATAAATCATGTAATTCGAGCATACCACGTGTATGGTTCAAGGTTGCATATTTGGCACCTTAACATGAGATAGTTATCATTGTACGAGTAATTTGAGCGTAACATAAGCATGGTTTAAGGTTTCACATTGGAACATTTAGAATAAGACAGTTTTCATGATACATAAATAAACACATACTGAAGGATACGGTGTTCCAGTGGAACCAATTCGGTCAACTTCACCTTATAACTCATTGTCCCCTCGGTTTGTCTGGCCATCACCTTATTCCTCCTGTGGTAGTACTCGAGTATACCGAAACGGTGTCCCAGGGTTGCAACCTACTCGACCGAACCCAGTCCTGGATCGAGTAGGTTAGTAAACAAGGGCAGGGCCTTCTGAGTGGTGAAGGAAGTGATAGTCTTACTCCATCCACTCCTTTCTAACTTTGGGTGGTGGTCCAGTTTCTCTTAGTCTACTATCGGATGCATCTCTTTTCCTTGCTTGAAAAGCTCTCAGCTGAAATTTCAAGCTTTCCACCCTTTGCGCTTTCTCGAGAGCGTCATTAAATGTTTCAATCTCTGCTGCGGCAAGGGCATCTTGGATTTCTAAATTTAATCCTTGGATAAACCGTCTTATTCTCTTCCGTTCCATAGCCACCAATTCTGGAGTATATGTAGATAATTTTGTGAATCGTGTTTCGTACTCAGCCACACTCAAAGTTTCTCGACGCAGCTTTATAAAATCGTCTTCTCTCTTTTCTTGGACTAGTGGATGATGAAATTTCTCATTAAACTCTCGTACAAAGTTTATCCAAGTTCTTGGAGTTTGATCCCTTTCCCACTTGTTTCTTATAACATTCCACCAGGCTCGAGCTGCTCCTTCAAGTTGAAATACAACAAAAGTGACTTGTCTTTCTTCTGTGTCGTCCAAGGCATCGAATATATTCCTTATATTCTCTAACCAAATTTCAGCAACTTCTGGGTCAGGTCCTCCAGAAAATTTGGGTGGGAAGAATTTCTGAAACCGCTCCAAAACTCGATCCTCCCCTATCTCTCGGTTTCCACGTTAGTTTCCTTGTCCAACCCCCTGACCCTGTTGAACTACTAAGAGCTCAAATACATCAGTCATACGAGTTAGAACTAATCCCATTTGGTCGTCTACTCCCCAAGCTCTTTTCTCAGCGTTTTGATCAATATCAAACCCATTATCTACTCGTTGAATTCGGGGTTGTTTAGGTTGACGTCCCTTTCGTTGTCCTCTTGTTTCCATATTTACAATTAATCTATATGCACATACATAATCTCACACTAAGCCATAATTGAACAACACACACAAACCAGCAACAACTTTAAAGAAAAATGAAATCACTTGCACAAATAACATTATCACCATACAAGTAAACACAAACTAGAGTTCATTAAATCATAACACAAGTTATAGTCAAGTAAAGTTCAAACAAAGTCAAAGTCAGTAAACAAAAGTAAATAGGTGGTTAACAAAAGTACATTCATCTCCAAGGCACAAACTCTTAAGTTCTACTCCCATCGTTCCACTACAAAAGACCACAAGTAGTGCTTCACTCAAATAAATTGGAACTAGATGATTCCCGGTCCCTAACACGTTCAACTTCATTCCTAACACTAGGATCTTCTGGGCTACGATCTTCTCCATCTCCCGCTCTTAATTATTTCGCCATTTTAGCCAAACGATTTTTGGTTTCCTGTAACTATTCACGTGAAATATCGATTCGTTCTTATTCCACGCAAATGGAGATCTCAAATCTTTAGCATCGCCCTCAACTTTTAAGTATTCGGGTACAAGAATCCAAAACAAGGTAATTCACATCACAAGCTGGCCGGTTCCAAGTGTAAATCACCACATTTGAGATTCCTACCCAACATACATATCCAATTTTTTCTCAAATAACGAGATAAAGGGTTTATATCTATCACATTCATGATTCATAGTTTTACTCTAGAAGAGCACTTAAGTCTTTACTCATCCACATAGTACGAACCATAACACTACGTGGCCCAATCTCACCTCGCGCAGAGACCAGAGCACTTAAGTCTTCACTCATCCACATAGTAAGAACAACAACACTGCTTGGCCCAATCTCACCTCGCGCAGAGACCACGCGAAGCGGCTCTGATTTTTATCCCTACAAACGGTCACTTAACTTTCAAATCTGTCCCACAGTCCGGCATTCTAAACTTATAAATCTTGGATACACTACAAAGATCTGAAATCTAAGCTCTCTGATACCAACTGTGACGTCCCCACTTCTCCCTAAGGCAAACCAAAGGGTATCCGCGGAACGCCTGCCCAACTCTCGCCAGGACTTACTACAGTCCATAATTCAAAAGCTCGAAATACATCAAATAACTTCAATATATAATTAAAGTACTCCAAAATATTACATGCTTACAACTGGTTAGTTTTCAAGCTTAATACAATCCAATAGAATATGTACTACAACCATCCGCTATAATACGACTTAAGGTCTTCAAAAGAAAACAATCCAATACCATTCACGAGCACTCTTGGTCTCGCACCCTGTTAAGGAAAACAAAAACGTGAAACGAGCTACACAGCCCAGTGAGGTTCTATGAAACTCTAGCAGTTCTAATAAATCATGTAATTCGAGCATACCACGTGTATGGTTCAAGGTTGCATATTTGGCACCTTAACATGAGATAGTTATCATTGTACGAGTAATTTGAGCATAACATAAGCATGGTTTAAGGTTTCACATTGAAACATTTAGAATAAGACAGTTTTCATGATACATAAATAAACACATACTGAAGGATACGGTGTTCCAGTGGAACCAATTCGGTCAACTTCACCTTATAACTCCTTGTCCCCTCGATTTGTCTGGCTATCACCTTATTCCTCCTATGGTAGTACTCGAGTATACCGAAACGGTGTCCCAGGGTTGCAACCTACTCGACCGAACCCAGTCCTGGATCGAGTAGGTTAGTAAACAAGGGCAGGGCCTTCTGAGTGGTGAAGGAAGTGATAGTCTTACTCCATCCACTCCTTTCTAACTTTGGGTGGTGGTCCAGTTTCTCTTAGTCTACTATCGGATGCATCTCTTTTCCTTGCTTGAAAAGCTCTCAGCTGAAATTTCAAGCTTTCCACCCTTTGCGCTTTCTCGAGAGCGTCATTAAATGTTTCAATCTCTGCTGCGGCAAGGGCATCTTGGATTTCTAAATTTAATCCTTGGATAAACCGTCTTATTCTCTTCCGTTCCATAGCCACCAATTCTGGAGTATATGTAGATAATTTTGTGAATCGTGTTTCGTACTCAGCCACACTCAAAGTTTCTCGACGCAGCTTTATAAAATCGTCTTCTCTCTTTTCTTGGACTAGTGGAGGATGAAATTTCTCATTAAACTCTCGTACAAAGTTTATCCAAGTTCTTGGAGTTTGATCCCTTTCCCACTTGTTTCTTATAACATTCCACCAGGCTCGAGCTGCTCCTTCAAGTTGAAATACAACAAAAGTGACTTGTCTTTCTTCTGTGTCGTCCAAGGCATCGAATATATTCCTTATATTCTCTAACCAAATTTCAGCAACTTCTGAGGTCAGGTCCTCCAGAAAATTTGGGTGGGAAGAATTTCTGAAACCGCTCCAAAGCTCGATCCTCCCCTATCTCTCGGTTTCCACGTTAGTTTCCTTGTCCAACCCCCTGACCCTGTTGAACTACTAAGAGCTCAAATACATCAGTCATACGAGTTAGAACTAATCCCATTTGGTCGTCTCCTCCCCAAGCTCTTGGCTCAGCGTTTTGATCAATATCAAACCCATTATCTACTCGTTGAATTCGGGGTTGTTTAGGTTGACGTCCCTTTCGTTGTCCTCTTGTTTCCATATTTACAATTAATCTAGATGCACATACATAATCTCACACTAAGCCATATTTGAACAACACACACATACCAGCAACAACTTTAAAGAAAAATGAAATCACTTGCACAAATAACATTATCACCATACAGTAAACACAAACTAGAGTTCATTAAATCATAACACAAGTTATAGACAAGTAAAGTTCAAACAAAGTCAAAGTCAGTAAACAAAAGTAAATAGGTGGTTAACAAAAGTACATTCATCTCCAAGGCCCAAACTCTTAAGTTCTACTCCCATCGTTCCACTACAAAAGACCACAAGTAGTGCTTCACTCAAATAAATTGGAACTAGATGATTCCCGGTCCCTAACACGTTCAACTTCATTCCTAACACTAGGATCTTCTGGGCTACGATTTTCTCCATCTCCCGCTCTTAATTATTTCGCCATTTTAGCCAAACGATTTTTGGTTTCCTGTAACTATTCACGTGAAATATCGATTCGTTCTTATTCCACGCAAATAGAGATCTCAAATCTTTAGCATCGCCCTCAACTTTTAAGTATTCGGGTACAAGAATCCAAAACAAGGTAATTCACAACACAAGCCGGCCGGTTCCAAGAGTAAATCACCACATTTGAGATTCCTACCCAACATACATATCCAATTTTTTCTCAAATAACGAGATAAAGGGTTTATATCTATCACATTCATGATTCATAGTTTTACTCTAGAAGAGCACTTAAGTCTTTACTCATCCACATAGTAAGAACCATAACACTATTTGGCCCAATCTCACCTCGCGCAGAGACCAGAGCACTTAAGTCTTCACTCATCCACATAGTAAGAACCATTACACTACTTGGCCCAATCTCACCTCGCGCAGAGACCACGCGAAGGGGCTCTGATTTTTATCCCTACAAACGGTCACTTAACTTTCAATCTTGTCCCACAGTCCGGCATCCTAAACTTATAAATCTAGGATACACTACAAAGATCTGAAATCTAAGCTCTCTGATGCCAACTGTGACGCCCCCACTTCTCCCTAAGGCAAACCAAAGGGTATCCGCGGAACGCCTGCCCAACTCTCGCCAGGACTTACTACAGTCCATAATTCAAAAGCTCGAAATACATCAAATAACTTCAATATATAATTAAAGTACTCCAAAATATTACATGCTTACAACTGGTTAGTTTTCAAGCTTAATACAATCCAATAGAATATGTACTACAACCATCCGCTATAATACGACTTAAGGTCTTCAAAAGAAAACAATCTAATACCATTCACGAGCACTCTTGGTCTCGAACCCTGTTAAGGAAAACAAAAACGTGAAATGAGCTACACAGCCCAGTGAGGTTCTATGAAACTCTAGCAGTTCTAATAAATCATGTAATTCGAGCATACCACGTGTATGGTTCAAGGTTGCATATTTGGCACCTTAACATGAGATAGTTATCATTGTACGAGTAATTTGAGCGTAACATAAGCATGGTTTAAGGTTTCACATTGGAACATTTAGAATAAGACAGTTTTCATGATACAGAAATAAACACATACTGAAGGATACGGTGTTCCAGTGGAACCAATTCGGTCAACTTCACCTTATAACTCCTTGTCCCCTCGGTTTGTCTGGCCATCACCTTATTCCTCCTGTGGTAGTACTCGAGTATACCGAAACGGTGTCCCAGGGTTGCAAACCTACTCGACCGAACCCAGTCCTGGATCGAGTAGGTTAGTAACCAAGGGCAGGGCCTTCTGAGTGGTGAAGGAAGTGATAGTCTTACTCCATCCACTCCTTTCTAACTTTGGGTGGTGGTCCAGTTTCTCTTAGTCTACTATCGGATGCATCTCTTTTCCTTGCTTGAAAGGCTCTAAGCTGAAATTTAAGCTTTCCACCCTTTGCGCTTTCTCGAGAGCGTCATTAAATGTTTCAATCTCTGCTGCGGCAAGGGCATCTTGGATTTCTAAATTTAATCCTTGGATAAACCGTCTTATTCTCTTCCGTTCCATAGCCACCAATTCTGGAGTATATGTAGATAATTTTGTGAATCGTGTTTCGTACTCAGCCACACTCAAAGTTTCTCGACGCAGCTTTATAAAATCGTCTTCTCTCTTTTCTTGGACTAGTGGATGATGAAATTTCTCATTAAACTCTCGTACAAAGTTTATCCAAGTTCTTGGAGTTTGATCCCTTTCCCACTTGTTTCTTATAACATTCCACCAGGCTCGAGCTGCTCCTTCAAGTTGAAATACAACAAAAGTGACTTGTCTTTCTTCTGTGTCGTCCAAGGCATCGAATATATTCCTTATATTCTCTAACCAAATTTCAGCAACTTCTGGGTCAGGTCCTCCAGAAAATTTGGGTGGGAAGAATTTCTGAAACCGCTCCAAAACTCGATCCTCCCCTATCTCTCGGTTTCCACGTTAGTTTCCTTGTCCAACCCCCTGACCCTGTTGAACTACTAAGAGCTCAAATACATCAGTCATACGAGTTAGAACTAATCCCATTTGGTCGTCTACTCCCCAAGCTCTTTTCTCAGCGTTTTGATCAATATCAAACCCATTATCTACTCGTTGAATTCGGGGTTGTTTAGGTTGACGTCCCTTTCGTTGTCCTCTTGTTTCCATATTTACAATTAATCTATATGCACATACATAATCTCACACTAAGCCATAATTGAACAACACACACAAACCAGCAACAACTTTAAAGAAAAATGAAATCACTTGCACAAATAACATTATCACCATACAAGTAAACACAAACTAGAGTTCATTAAATCATAACACAAGTTATAGTCAAGTAAAGTTCAAACAAAGTCAAAGTCAGTAAACAAAAGTAAATAGGTGGTTAACAAAAGTACATTCATCTCCAAGGCACAAACTCTTAAGTTCTACTCCCATCGTTCCACTACAAAAGACCACAAGTAGTGCTTCACTCAAATAAATTGGAACTAGATGATTCCCGGTCCCTAACACGTTCAACTTCATTCCTAACACTAGGATCTTCTGGGCTACGATCTTCTCCATCTCCCGCTCTTAATTATTTCGCCATTTTAGCCAAACGATTTTTGGTTTCCTGTAACTATTCACGTGAAATATCGATTCGTTCTTATTCCACGCAAATGGAGATCTCAAATCTTTAGCATCGCCCTCAACTTTTAAGTATTCGGGTACAAGAATCCAAAACAAGGTAATTCACAACACAAGCTGGCCGGTTCCAAGAGTAAATCACCACATTTGAGATTCCTACCCAACATACATATCCAATTTTTTCTCAAATAACGAGATAAAGGGTTTATATCTATCACATTCATGATTCATAGTTTTACTCTAGAAGAGCACTTAAGTCTTTACTCATCCACATAGTAAGAACCATAACACTACGTGGCCCAATCTCACCTCGCGCAGAGACCAGAGCACTTAAGTCTTCACTCATCCACATAGTAAGAACAACAACACTGCTTGGCCCAATCTCACCTCGCGCAGAGACCACGCGAAGCGGCTCTGATTTTTATCCCTACAAACGGTCACTTAACTTTCAAATCTGTCCCACAGTCCGGCATTCTAAACTTATAAATCTTGGATACACTACAAAGATCTGAAATCTAAGCTCTCTGATACCAACTGTGACGTCCCCACTTCTCCCTAAGGCAAACCAAAGGGTATCCGCGGAACGCCTGCCCAACTCTCGCCAGGACTTACTACAGTCCATAATTCAAAAGCTCGAAATACATCAAATAACTTCAATATATAATTAAAGTACTCCAAAATATTACATGCTTACAACTGGTTAGTTTTCAAGCTTAATACAATCCAATAGAATATGTACTACAACCATCCGCTATAATACGACTTAAGGTCTTCAAAAGAAAACAATCTAATACCATTCACGAGCACTCTTGGTCTCGAACCCTGTTAAGGAAAACAAAAACGTGAAATGAGCTACACAGCCCAGTGAGGTTCTATGAAACTCTAGCAGTTCTAATAAATCATGTAATTCGAGCATACCACGTGTATGGTTCAAGGTTGCATATTTGGCACCTTAACATGAGATAGTTATCATTGTACGAGTAATTTGAGCATAACATAAGCATGGTTTAAGGTTTCACATTGGAACATTTAGAATAAGACAGTTTTCATGATACAGAAATAAACACATACTGAAGGATACGGTGTTCCAGTGGAACCAATTCGGTCAACTTCACCTTATAACTCCTTGTCCCCTCGATTTGTCTGGCCATCACCTTATTCCTCCTATGGTAGTACTCGAGTATACCGAAACGGTGTCCCAGGGTTGCAACCTACCCGACCGAACCCAGTCCTGGATCGAGTAGGTTAGTAACCAAGGGCAGGGCCTTCTGAGTGGTGAAGGAAGTGATAGTCTTACTCCATCCACTCCTTTCTAACTTTGGGTGGTGGTCCAATTTCTCTTAGTCTACTATCGGATGCATCTCTTTTCCTTGCTTGAAAGGCTCTCAGCTGAAATTTAAGCTTTCCACCCTTTGCGCTTTCTCGAGAGCGTCATTAAATGTTTCAATCTCTGCTGCGGCAAGGGCATCTTGGATTTCTAAATTTAATCCTTGGATAAACCGTCTTATTCTCTTCCGTTCCATAGCCACCAATTCTGGAGTATATGTAGATAATTTTGTGAATCGTGTTTCGTACTCAGCCACACTCAAAGTTTCTCGACGCAGTTTTATAAAATCGTCTTCTCTCTTTTCTTGGACTAGTGGAGGATGAAATTTCTCATTAAACTCTCGTACAAAGTTTATCCAAGTTCTTGGAGTTTGATCCCTTTCCCACTTGTTTCTTATAACATTCCACCAGGCTCGAGCTGCTCCTTCAAGTTGAAATACAACAAAAGTGACTTGTCTTTCTTCTGTGTCGTCCAAGGCATCGAATATATTCCTTATATTCTCTAACCAAATTTCAGCAACTTCTGGGTCAGGTCCTCCAGAAAATTTGGGCGGGAAGAATTTCTGAAACCGCTCCAAAGCTCGATCCTCCCCTATCTCTCGGTTTCCACGTTAGTTTCCTTGTCCAACCCCCTGACCCTGTTGAACTACTAAGAGCTCAAATACATCAGTCATACGAGTTAGAACTAATCCCATTTGGTCGTCTCTCCCCAAGCTCTTGTCTCAGCGTTTTGATCAATATCAAACCCATTATCTACTCGTTGAATTCGGGGTTGTTTAGGTTGACGTCCCTTTCGTTGTCCTCTTGTTTCCATATTTACAATTAATCTAGATGCACATACATAATCTCACACTAAGCCATAATTGAACAACACACACATACCAGCAACAACTTTAAAGAAAAATGAAATCACTTGCACAAATAACATTATCACCATACAAGTAAACACAAACTAGAGTTCATTAAATCATAACACAAGTTATAGTCAAGTAAAGTTCAAACAAAGTCAAAGTCAGTAAACAAAAGTAAATAGGTGGTTAACAAAAGTACATTCATCTCCAAGGCACAAACTCTTAAGTTCTACTCCCATCGTTCCACTACAAAAGACCACAAGTAGTGCTTCACTCAAATAAATTGGAACAGGTGATTCCCGGTCCCTAACACGTTCAACTTCATTCTTAACACTAGGATCTTCTGGGCTACGATCTTCTCCATCTCCCGCTCTTAATTATTACGCCATTTTGGCCAAATGATTTTTGGTTTCCTGTAACTATTCACGTGAAATATCGATTCGTTCTTATTCCCCACAAATGGAGATCTCAAATCCTTAGCATTGCCCTCAACTTTTAACTACTCGGGCACAAGAATCTAAAACAAGGTAATTCACAACTCAAGCCGGCCGGTCCCAAGAGCAAATCACCACATTTGAGATTCCTACCCAACATACATATCTAATTTTCCCCAAATATCAAGATAAAGGGTTTATACCTATCACATTCATGATTCATAGTTTCACTCTAGAAGAGCACTTAAGTCTTTACTCATCCACATAGTAAGAACCATAACACTACTTGGCCCAATCTCACCTCGCGTAGAGACCACGCGAAACGGCTCTGATTTTTATCCCTACAAGCGGTCACTTAACTTTCAAACCAGTCCCACAGTCCGGTATCCTAAACTTATAAGCCTAGGATACACTACAAAGATCTGAAACCTAAGCTCTGATACCAACTGTGACGCCCCCACTTCTCCCTAAGGCAAACCAAAGGGTATCCGCAGAACGCCTACCCAACTCTCGCCAGGACTCACTACAATCCATAATTCAAAAGTTTGAAATACTTCAAATAACTTCAATATATAATTAAATTACTCCAAAATATTACATGCTTACAATTGGTTAGTTTTCAAGCTTAATACAATCCAAGAGAATATGTACTACAACCATCCGCTATAATACGACTTTAAGGTCTTCAAAAGAAAATAATCTAGTACCATTCACGAGCACTCTTTGTCTCGAACCCTATTAAGGAAAAGAAAAACGTGGAATGAGCTGCACAACCCAGTGAGGTTCCAAGACACTCTAGCAGTTCTAATAAATCTAGTAATTTGAGCATACCACATGTATGGTTCAATGTTGCATATTAGGCACCTTAACATGAGATAGTTATCATTGTACGAGTAATTTGAGCATAACATAAGCATGGTTCAAGGTTTCAAATTGGCACATTTACAATAAGACAGTTTTCATGATACATAAATAAACACATACTGCAGGATACGGTGTTCCAGTGGAACTATTTCGGTCAACTTCACCTTATAACTACCTTGTCCCCTCGGTTTGTCTGGCCATCACCTTATCCCTCCTGTGGTAGTACTCGAGTATACCGAAACGGTTTTCCAGGGTTCCAACCTACCCGACCGAGCCTTGTCCTGACTCGAGTAGGTTAGTAACCAAAGGCAGGGCCCAGTTCAGCTTAGAGCTTACAACATGCACAAGTAATCAAGTTAATTGGTGTACGGTAAAAATTTGTTATTTTAGTAGGTCTAATGAGATAAAGTACACACTCACCTTAAAATGGTGGGCAATTTCATATGAACATGTAATTTACGATAATCAAGTAATCAGGTAGTCATGTAATCTAGTAAGCAGGTAATCAAGTAAATCGGTAAACGGTAAGTAATCACGGTTAACGGTAAACGGTAAACGGTAAATGGTAATAGTTCACGGTTAATTTGAAGACATTTATCATTTTAGTAAATCGAGTGCGATAAAGTACACACTCGCCTTAAAATGGTGAAAAAGTTCATCGAAGCAATTATCGATAGCACTTAACAGTTAAACACATAATGACCATGGAGTAAACATGTCATAAAACTATTCAAATCACGTACTCCTATATGGAGCACTCACCTATTCAAAACAAGTGAGTAAGTGCTCAAACAAGTGATTAGGCGTCCGCTTCGAGTTCCTCTTGAAGGTTCCCTTGAGCGCCTGAGCAAATAATAACGAATTATTACACATTATCGCTTAAAATCCCTAATTACTAAGGAAGATTGCACTCATGTACAATCTAAGAAAATATCCTAGAATGAGCCTTAATTTCTCGTAAATCGAGGCTCGAAGTGGGGTTTTATAATACAAGGAAATTTTGATTTTCATCTTGAAATCAAGTGTAAAATGGTCAAGCAATCTTGAAGGAAAAAGGTGAGTTCTAAAAACTCAATTTCCTTTAAGTTCAAAAATTTCAGTTTTGACAAGCAATTTTTGAAAAATCGTATCTCATTCTCTGTAAGTTTAAAATTGGAAAACTTGGTACCGTTGGAAACTACTTCCAAAGTACTAAAAGTTCCTAGAAGGCACTTTTCCATGATTCCAAATTGAAGGCATTCAAATTTTGGATTCAAGTTTCTAATTTGAACTCCCAAGACAACTTTGGAGTTGGTTTTCGGCAAATTTCGGAAATTCGGCAAAATTCACGAAATACGAAATAGCCTCTCAAATTTGAAAATAAACTAGAGTTACAATCAAAGTTTAAAACAAAATAAACGAAACAAGAATCGAAGTTTTGAGCGCCAAGATCTAGCAGCTCAAAGTTGGCTAAAAATTCCTCGTTGATCAAGAATTTCCAGATTTGAAACATGAACTTTGGGACTTCCGTTGGGCATTGAAATAGACTCGGAATGACACCAAATTTGGTAGTATTACTCTACCATATAAGGGTTATTCCTCTGTCAAATTTCATATAAAAATTCATTCGGGAAGTCAATTAACAAGGCCACTAAAATTCCAAGAATTTCCAAGGCAAATCTGCCTTGTACTTCAGTTTTTCTTTTTCAAACATTTGGCCAATGAAATCTTCTCGAACATGGTTCATTTACGAAGAAAAGGTCTAATAAACATCCAAGATGTGTTTGATAGGTGATTAACACCAAGGATTTCGAATAACAAGTCCCAAATCAAGATTAGCTATAAATCAGTCCAGAATTAGGGTTTTCTTTCATGAAGACAGCTCTGAAATCCGGCTACTACTCACTCAATTCAACTCAGAATTGAGCGTAGCCAATGGCGTTGGAAACTAGCTCATATTTGAAATTATTTTAAAATTCTGTCCACAACTAGCTCATATTTGAGCATCAAGTCCCAGCTCAAAACAGGGCTTCTAGTACAGACGATAAACAGAACAGGAAACGTTACAGGGTTGGTACGACACACTCAAGTGGAATCAGGAAATGCATTTTATACCATTGGAAAATTAGAAGTGTCTAGTTTCTAATGCCGCAAATGGCACTCGATTTCGACGTCGGAACAAAAAGTTATGGCCAAAACAAAATCACTACCAGAGAGGTTCTGGTTACGTTTCCAGTTTTGCTACATTTTCGAAATCTCAACTTTTGGCCAACCAAATTGGATGATTTTTGGTGGAAACATTCTACACAACCCACACAACATATTTACATCAAAATAAAGTCAATTGAATCACAAAAAAATGCACTAATGGTCACGGAAAACAGGGGCAGAATCGTCACTTTTGCTCATCTCACTTCCTTTGAGTTTTCTTTCACAACACAACTTATTTTCACTAGATTAAGCACTAATCCAACATAAATAACATCAAATCTCATCAAATCAGTTCATCAAGCCATTGTGGGATTTCATAGAGCCCACTCACAAGATTTCCAACAATATAAAGCTACCCATATGAATCTATGATCTCACAAGTGCAATATAACTTATATACACCAAGATTCAAGAGGTTGATCATCACTTACTTCCTTAGATGACTAGAGCAGAAATTTTTGGTCACTTTAAACTCAAGAAAAACCGTGAGATGAAACTCCTTTCCTAGCTTAGGTTGATCTCCAAGTGGTTTGCAAGTTGTGTGTAAATTTTGGAGTGATTTGATGAGGAAATGAAGCAAGATGATGAAGGAATTTGGTCTTGTTCTTCCTCCTTGTTGTTCGGCCAGCAAGAGCAAGAGCGAGAGTGTTGTGTGCTGATGAGAAAGCTTCTTGAGGAAGCTTAAGTGTGTGGCTCACAAGTGTTCAAAAGTCAACTCTCTCTTCGCGTGCGCACACGCACGTTTCGTGCTCGATTCCTCTCGAGTTTATTTCACTAGTACACTAAACCTCCAATGCACTTTCTTAAACATTATAATTATTCACTCTTAATAGTCTAGAATAATTTCTTAAATCTCCAATTAACCGCTCCGGCTCGATATACGTGAACTTTCGATTTGCGCGGGGTACGGCGAAGTTTCTAAGAAATTATTATAACGATGGTATAACTAACTAATACTTGAGTACTTAAACATAAAAATACCTATTTCAAGACTAATGTATAAGTCTTTAATTTCCAATCTCATTGTACCCTTAAATTGATTATTACCTCCACACGCGCATCCATTTATTTTCACTAAACGAGCTTCCAAAAAATAATTTTTGTAACAAGCCATTTTAAAAATACAGGTAAGCCATAGTTCCCTGTAATTGGGTCTAAAAAGTTTGGAATAAAATATTCGGAGCAAACAGGTGAATAAATATTTAAATAAACTAGTAATATTCAATAAAAATAAGAAAATTTTCGGGTCCTTACATATTGCGGGAAGACAAATCACACGGAGGATAATTGCTGGAAGAAAGAGGGAAAATGCCTGCGCTGTGGGGGCTCCGATCATCGGATTGCTAATTGTCCGGTTCTAGCTTGAGAAGGGAAAGGGATCTAGCTACCAGCAAAGACCAACCCTGGACAGTCCAAGGTGGAAGGGACTAGACTAAAGGTGCCAACTCGGGTGTACTCCCTTGAGCAACATCAGGTCCCTGACTTGTTTGAAATCGTAAAAGGTACGATCCTTGTATTCCACCGTTTATCTAAGATTTTAATTGATCCTGGTGCTACCCATTCCTTTGTAAACCCCGATTTTATGTGTGAAATTGATATAAAGCCTGTTAGATTGCCATATGACTTGGAAGTTAGTACACCTACGGGTGACCAACGTCTGATTACTAGTATGGTGTATAAGAATTGCCAAATTGGGGTAGGAGAGAGAAAACTATTGGCGAATCTAATAAACTTAGCCATTAAGGGGTAACGATGTTATATTGGGTATGGATTGGTTAGCTACATATGATGCTCAACTTGACTGTAAAAAGAAAGTGGTAAAATTTCGTATACCTGGGGAAGCGACTTTAAGGCTAGATGTAAGGGGTAGATTAGCCTCATCTGCACTGATTTCGGGTATTCGGACTAAGGAATTACTAAGTAGAGGGGCACAAGGGTTCCTACCTTTTCTTATAAACACTTCTAATGATAAATTAAGGGTAGAAGATGTACCGGTAGTGAAGGAATATCCGGATGTATTTTCTGATAAGTTAGTGACCTTACCGCCGGAAAGGGAGATAAAATTTAAGATTGACTTGTTACCGGAGACATCACCGATCTCTAAGACCCTATATCGGATGGCACCTGCTGAAGTTAAGAAGTTGAAGTTGCAATTGTAAGACTTGTTGGAGAGAGGATTTATTCGAGAGAGCGGATCTCCATGGGGAGCTCCTGTATTATTTGTTAAGAAGAAAGATGGGGGTTTAAGGTTGTGTATAGACTATCGAGAATTGAACAATGTGACAATTAAGAATAAATATCCACTGCCTCATATTGATGAATTGTTTGACTAGCTGCAAGGAGCAGTGGTATTTTTGAAGTTAGACCTCCGACAGGAATACTATCAGTTTCTAAATAGGAAGGAGGACGTATCAAAGACTGCCTTCAATTCTAGAAACGGGCATTATGAGTTTGCAGTCATGCCCTTTGAATTGACCAATGCCCCTGCCATCTTTATGGATTTGATGCATCGGATTTTCATACCCTACTTGGGTCAATATGTAGTTGTGTTTATCAACGACATTTTGGTTTACACAAAAATCCGAGAGGAGCATGAGCGGCATTTAAAAATCATCTTACAAACCCTAAAAGAACACCAGTTGTATGCCAAGTTTAGTAAGTGTGAATTTTGGTTGGAGAAAATTCCTTTCTTAGGGCACGTAATTTCACAAGAGGGTATCATTGTAGATCCGGCGAAGGTAAAGGCAGTGACCGAGTGGAAGAGGCCAGAAAATCCCACAGAAATTCGTAGTTTTCTAGAGTTGGCGGGTTACTATCGTCGGTTTATTAAGGACTTCTCGAAACTTGCCGATCCTTTAACCGATTTGACAAAGAAGAATGACCGTTTTATGTGGGACGCTAGGTGTAAGGCTAGTTTTCAAGAATTGAAGAGAAAATTGACCATGGCACCAATTCTAGCTTTGCCTAACAGAAAGGATAGTTTCACCGTATATACTGATGCCTCGAGGGAAAGATTGGGGTGCGTGCTAATGCAAAATAAGAATGTGATTGCCTTTGCCTCTAGGAAATTGAAACCTCACGAGCAAAACTATTCAACCCACGACTTGAAATTAGCAACCGTTGTATTTGTTCTGAAAAAGTGGAGACACTACCTATACGGGGTAACTTTTGAGGTTTACTCTGACCACAAAAGCCTTAAATAGCTATTTTCTCAAAAGGAATTGAACATGAGACAGCGTCGATGGATGGAATTTCTAAAGGATTATGACTGCACGATTAACTACCATCTTGGGAAAGCAAATGTCATACCAGATGCCTTAAGTTGAAAGGCTCAAGTGGCTGGGTTAATGGTTAAAGAATGGGAGATGTTAGAAAGAGTTAGTGAGTGGAACCCTTGTCTTGAACGTCAGAAGGTGATTTTTGGAAATATTAGGGTGACATCCACTTTACTAGATTGCATTAAAGAGGTTCAGAAGGAGAATCTAATGGTACAAAAGTGGAAGGAAAAGGTGGAAAAGGGGGAATTGTCTGATTTCAATTTGAGTTCCGAAGGAATTTTGAGATATCGGAACCGAGTAGTGGTGCCGAAGAAGGAAACATTAAAAAAGAAAATTTTGGAGGAAACCCATCGGTTGAAACATACAATCCACCCGGGGTAGTAGTAAGATGTATCAAAATTTAAGAGGATTATATTAGTGGGATAATATGAAGAGGAAAATTGCCCAATATGTACAAACTTGCCTCGTCTGCCAACAAGTGAAAGCTGAACACCAATATAATCTGTTGTATTGTGAACTTTTCTCGCATTTGTTGGAACTGGACGAGTGCGGAACTTGAACAAGGAAAGAAAAGAGATTTTGGTGGGAATCCCCTGCAGGGAATCCGGCCAGATCTTGGCCGGATACATGGCCAGATTAGCAGGGGAGATTGAAAAAAATTGGGTTGTTCACTGCCTTGAATCCGGCCAGGAATCCGGCCGGCAATTCGGCCAAGTTTTGGCCGGATTCTGATGTGGCCGCGATTTTTTACGTTTTTCGTTACAGCATTTAATTGAAGTTTAACGGCACCGTATGGTTTGGTAATCGTGTTTTTGGCTTAGTAGTCCTGGTGAAAATTGGGCAGGCAGCTCGCTAACCCTTAGGGTTCGCCCTAGGGGAAGGTGGGGCTATCATACCGACATTAGGGGGAGATAAAAATCAATTGAAAAGGAAAACACTTAAAAAATATCATTGGATTTCCTTAATTCTCGTACTAAAGAATGTGAATTAGAAGTTTAAACGATTATACATTTGCAAAAAATTGCAAATCAATTGTCAGATGCATTTAATGACTCCAAAAGAGTTACTAAATCACATATTTCGATTAAAATTAATGTCTCTGAAAGACAAATTACAAGTGCTATGAGTCTAAAGCGCGCCTAAAGCGTGGAAAATCTCTTGGTTCTAAAGATAAAAATTCTCGAAAAAAAAAGTGGAGTGGATAAATCAACAATTAGTGACAAAATTCAACCTCTTCAAGAGGTTACTCCTAAAGATCTAATTCTTGAAGAGAATGAAATTATAGAAAATTCAATAAATTTTGTCACTTCAAGAAAAAATTGAAACCGAAAAGAAATAATTATTGATAGTATTTTT
This sequence comes from Coffea eugenioides, assembly GCF_003713205.1. Lineage (NCBI taxonomy): Eukaryota > Viridiplantae > Streptophyta > Magnoliopsida > Gentianales > Rubiaceae > Coffea > Coffea eugenioides. The sequence continues at coordinate 40,235,590 of NC_040036.1, read as the reverse complement.
GCATATAATGTAGCACTTGATATTATGGTAGAGGACGAGGATCATGAGTCTAGATCGGTTGATGAATGTCGACGTAGAAATGATTGGCCAAAGTGAAAAGATGCGATCCAATCTGAATTGGATTCATTGGCTAAAAGAAAAGTTTTTGGACCTGTAGTCCAAACACCTGAAGGTTTAAAGCCAGTAGGATATAAATGGGTATTTGTGAGAAAAAAATGAGAAAAATGAAATTGTGAAATATAAAACAATACTTGTAGCCCAAGAATTTTCATAAAAGTTTGGATTTGATTATGATGAAACGTATTCACCTGTAGTGGATGCTATCACATTTAGATATCTTGTGAGTTTTACAGTACATGAAAAACTATATATGCATCTAATGGATGTCGTTACTGCATATTTATATGGAAATCTTGAAAACGATATTTATATGAGAATCTCCGAAAGATTCAGCATGCCTGAAGCATGCAAATCAAATCCTAAAGATATTTATTCTATTAAATTACAAAGATCTTTATATGGACTCAAATAATTTAGACGTATGTGGTATAACCGCATGAACGAATGTTTAACTAAAGAAGGTTATACCAATGATCCAATATGTCCATGTGTTTTTATCAAGAAAAATGGGTCAAATTTTGTGATAATTGCTGTATATGTTGATGATCTAAATCTGATTGGAATTCCTGAAAAGATTCAAAATAGTGTTGAATATTTGAAAAAGGAATTTGAGATCAAAGATTTTGAAAAGGCAAAATTTTTTCTTGGTTTACAAATTGAGCATTTTAAAGGTGGAATTTTTGTCCACCAAACTGCTTATATCCGTAAGGTATTAAAACGATTTTATATGGATAAGACATATATTAAGTACCCCAATGGTTGTCAGATCACTAGATCCTAATAAGGATCCTTTTAGATCATGAGAGGAAGATGAAGAGACACTTGGTTCTGAAATACCATATTTCAGTGCAATTGGTGCACTAGTGTATCTTGTTAATTCTACAAGATCTGATATATCATTTGCAGTGAATTTATTAGCAAGATTTAATTCCTCGTCCACAAGACGATATTGGAATGGTATTAAACATATTTTTCGCTATTTCCAAAGAACAATTGATTTTGGTTCATTTTATTCAAATAAATCCAAATCTGAATTGCTTGGTTATGCTAATGCTACATATTTATCTGACCCGCATAAAACAAGATCTCAGACTGGTTATCTATTTATATATGAAGGTACAGTCATTTCTTGGCAATCTACTGTGACAGCCCCACCTTCCCCTAGGACGAACCAAAGGGTTCGGCAGGCTACCTGCCCAAATCATGTCAGGACTCACTCATTCGATCGAATAAAATACTTCCAAAGTATTTAAAATAACAATTCCACAGTTTAAAACATAACTAAGTTCAATTTACAACCCAACTAATAAAATACGATCCAACGTACTTAAAATACAATCAAAGTTCGTCTTACAAGCTTCCCAAAATATCGAATTCAAAGTTTAACAACCCAAAATAAGATACAAAAGAAACAGGGCTATGCCCTAACCGATAACGGCTTCACTCGGGCTCTCAATTCCTGTTATGGAAACAAATTGAAAGAATGAGCTAATGCTCAGCGAGTTCCCAAAAAGGCATACAGTCACATAGAGCAGTTCAAATTACACTTCAAGTTCACATCAAGCAAGTAAATAAAGTGATTAATAATATCAAGGGGTAGGATACGGGTGGCTCTCAGGAGCCAATGTCCATAAATTTTGATCTTATTTCACGTAGTCGACACTCCGTCGACTTTCAAGTATCATCACCATGTAGAACTCCACTTATTTCATTCTGCTTCCAATGACTCCCCCTACCGGGCCCACACTCCAAAACACTTAAATAGGTATTGCTCGAGCATACCATAGTTTTCACTTCACAAGGGACAAGTCCATATGCCAAGTCCAGTGAATAGATAACACTCTCCTATAGCTCGTCAAATCTCCTCGACTAAGTCCCATGACTGGCTCGAATCGACAGACTTACCTATAGGACTCAGGAATTCCCAAGAATTAACATGCACACTCAATCACTGATCGTCGATGAGATAACAACCCAAGCGACATCACAACACTTCAATAATTCAAAAAACTATTCATCTCAGTTATAATATCAAGTTCACATCTATGTCACATTTACAAAATTCAAGACAGATAACATGCATGGAAACTCACCAATATATCAGAGCTCTGAATCCAAATTAGGATCGGTAACACAGTCTTCAATCACTCCTATAAACACGTAAAGAAAGATAATAAGTTTCGCCTCAACAATTCGCGAAACTAAATCAAATTCACTTGAACTCGACACGTAAGCTCGAGTTATGAAAATAATATGTATCTAGAATACTTTTCAAGTTCAATTCAAAGGGAAAACCCATGTACATGTTAGGTCAATGGTTCAGGTATAATATGGAGTGAAAAATGTTAAATTAAACCAAGAAAAGTAAAGGAAAGAGTACAAAGGAGAAAAATCAAAGTGACAGCTTTGACACCTCTCGGCATTTTGATCATAAATGGAGGTACACTTATCGGATTGAGATGAATTTTATGGCGTTTCGAAGCTAAGACATAGCTCTACAGTTCTTATGAAGACATCAAAATTCAGTTCATGCATTTTCGTGGTTAAAAATGGCGATCACAGAGGCACAAGAAAGCTGTCGCGTCATATCAAGGTAATTGAGCAGTCTCGGGAAAACGGCTATAACTCAATGTAGAAAAATTGAAATCGAATGCCGTTAGTTGCATTTGAAACTAGACTCAAAGAGCTTTCTAATGGTATAAAATTTAGACTCTAATTCATTTTCAATTAATACCAGAAAATCTAACAAGTTCATTGAAAATGCTCTCTGAGTTTCAGTCCATTTTGCAAACTTTCCAACAAGAAAACAAGGGAGAAATTCATAGTTTTGGTTCAAATTCAACATACAAGTAAAGAGTGATATTTTAACAAGTTTCTTGAACAAGACCTCGGCCAAAATTATTAAGAAAAAGTGGAAATCAAGGTTGGAATATCTTCCCCTGTTTTGGACAGCAAAGGCAGAATTTTTCCCACAAGAATTTTTCAAACATTTCTCCATCAAATCTTCCCAATTTTCCCATAACAAATCTATGAACATATCAAACAATAGATAGCCGAGATTTTTAGCAAGAAAAACCATGAAAATTTGCATATAAATAACCCTCAACAAAAGATCGAACACTTGGTGGACATAGAGATTTTTTCCATTTTCACCAACAAAACAACCATTTAGTCAACAAAACTCATTCGAATCCATATGGGTTTCATCAATCATTATCCCTTAGTCATCAAAAGACAATTTCCAAGCAAATCCAACCAACAAATTAAGAGCTAAACTAGCATTTTAATCACTAGAACATCTAGTGATATAATTTCAAGAGATTTACTAGATCTACCATAGATCTCGTTTAAATCAAGTGAATCTAACATGCCCATGGCTAGAAATTAAAGATTAAGGGTGATTTTTGGTTCTTACCTCAAGATCTAACTATATCTAGTGTGATTTAACCTCAAAATTTCCTTCCAAGCTTCACCCTTCAAGTTTCCTCAAGAAATGTCAAATCTTCAAGGTTGATTGGGTGATTTCTTCCACAAATCCACAAGGAGCAAGATGAATGGTGTCCCTTCTCTCTCTCTCTCTCTCTCTCTCTCAATTTTCTCTCTCTCCCTCGGTCCTTTCTCTCTCTCGGCCTTCAACAAGAAAAGAAGAAAAAGAAGAGGAAAAATTGTGGTGGGTGATGGGTTTTCAAATGATCTTCAAGAGTAAGATGGAGGAGGAAATGGAGAGCTCTCAAGTCTCTCTCTCTCTCTCTCAAATTTCGGTTGGCTCAAGGGCGAAAAGAGAGAATGAACTCTCAAGTCTAGTTTCTTCCTTTGAAGTGTGGTTGGGGACCACATCACCTACTCGCTTATGTGGCGCATTCTCATGCGACATCTTGTCCATAACTAGATTTCCCTCAACCAACGTTATCCTATCATTTTTCTATTTCTTTAAAGTCTCTACATGCTCTAGATTTCATTTTAAAACTAAATTCTACGTCACCACTCCAAAGTTTCACACTTAATGCTAGCCAAACGATAACCGGGCAATTATTAATAACAATTCAACTAAGTTATAAAAATGACATTTTAATAGATAAGGATACCAAAATTTTGACAAAAATCACATAATATAAATATTTTCAACAAATTATTCACTCGAAGGTTAAAATAAGCAATTAAAAGAAACTCATTTATCAATTAACAAGTAAATCACTAAATGAATGCAAACTTTATAAAAATACAATTTAAATAAAAATGCAAATAGTTGGGAGGTGGGAAAAATAATTTTCTGGGTCATCACATCTACAAAGCAATCATTAGCCGCCACTTCATCGAATCATGCTGAAATAATAGCAATTCATGAGGCCAGTCGAGAATGTGTTTGGTTAAGATCAATGGCCCACTACATCTAGAAGAGTTGTGGGTTGTCCTCCGAAAAAGAAAATCCTTCAACTATATAATATGAAAATAATGTAGTTTTGTATAGCTCAATTGAAAGGAGGATATATTAAAGGAGATAGGATGAAACATATTTCACCAAAATTCTTTTTTACTCATGATTTGCAAAAGAATGGTCAAATTGATGTGCAACAAATCCGATCAGATAATAATTTGACAAATTTATTTACCCAAGGCATGCATACTGCAATAATTGACGAAAAATATTGGAATGCGATGATTAAAAGATCTCAAATGATGTTTGCATCAGAGGGAGAAATTAATACACATGAATAGTGTACTCTTTTTCCTTCACTAGGATTTTTGTCCCATTGAATTTTTCCCTAGTAAGGTTTTAACGATACATATTCTTTATGTAATGGACATTCAATGGGGAGTGTTATGAAATAACTAAAAGTGTGGATGTTCATTTGTATTCTCAAGAGGATTAATTCATAATTCATTGATTCCAAGAGAATCAATTCATAATTCATTGCTACATTATATAAAAGAATTACATTGGATGAATGGTTTCAATCCATAAGAGCTATTCATGTATTAGATGAATCGTTTCATATGGCTATTCATGTTCTTGTAGTAATGCGTGTTTAATAGAATTGATGTACCTTTAATTTTGTAGTACCTATATATAGAGGTACCTTAGCACCTCTTGTGTGTACTTTTTGATTAGTTGGAACAATAAAAAAAAATCATTCTCTATTTCTCTATTTCTTTCTCTAATATTTCAATTTCAATTATAGTAGTTTATTTTATTAGTTTTATAATAAGGGGGACCTTGACTTGAAGCAAAAATCTCAGTCATATGGAAGAAAAACGGTGGAAAGAAGATTAAGAGTAGAGAGAAGGCAGAAAGAGTTGATGGATTCAAATGGATAATCCATGTCATCCATGTAAATTCAATTATCAAAATTAAACATTAAATAAATTAATTAAAAAAAGAAAAAGAAAAAGCCTCACCGTATACCTAGACCACCTTACACATTCACTCGCACAATCAAACACGCACTAACCAACTATAAAGCTCTCGACCTGCTGGAAAACTCAAAAAGAGTTTGGATCAAAATGAAATTTTAGTTCTTCTCTTGGGGAAAGACCGACTGCTGCTGCCACCCGAGCGTCTTTGACTAAATTTATTAGCTTACAGATCTGAATTTTGATTTTTAGTACATTGTTTTCAACACCAATTCAGCACTTAAATGGAGGCAAGCTTCTGGGCCAACCTAGATATTATACAAGCTTGCTTCTCGATGATGTTAAGTGTGCATTCGAGCTACACTAAAACTTTTCATAACACAAAGCCAAAGGATAGTCACTTGGCGAATATGAGGTGACTTTGAATTGGGTCACCTGTTTAAAGAATGCTTTTAATTAGTTCGCATCAGTATTTGAATAATTGGATCTGAAGTTCTGATTTTGATCCAAGACTCAGCACAGAGGCTGCAAGTGGAGATCACGTGCAGTGTCTATAATGAATCATATACTACAGTGCTTATTCTAATACTCGTACTTGATCACTTTACTAGAGTCTAATTACCTAATTATGGCTATGTCGATGAATAAGTTTAGTTCTTAGGGGAATAAACGATTAAATGGTTGGACCATGTTTTTGCATTACCATAACACGCCAAATGCACGAGAACTTGACAACTTGTCCTCCAACGTCCAAGAAATGGCTAAGGAACATCAAGCATGTTTTAACATGCCAAAAGGAATAACATAGACTAGATGAAGCTTTACTCTAAAATGGCACTTCAGCGTATCAGATAAGTCACGCTTAGCATTTTAGACCCATGCTTACAAAATCACTCTCAAAGTCGTAGCAATATGAAGCAAAACTATAATAACAGAAAAGCTGAGAAAATAATTTGCATTGATCCAGGGATACCTGTAGACAATCCAATCAATATGTGTGAAAAATTAGAAAATGATTATCGGATAAATCCAAAACAGTTTGCCAAATTATAACCACAAATCATAGACAACGCATCATCTTAATTTTGACATCCTAAGCACACATGATCTTTCCTAGAATCAGGTCGTCAATATAGGGAAGTCATTGTAAGCATGGCGATTAAAGTGAATGAGTGAACATAACGTGTATCAAATGTGATCACACTTGTCATCACTCAAGGGCAGTAGAACCATCAACAACATCAGAATTGCTTCACAATTGTCTTCATTCAATGCTTGCACCAAATTTACTTGAAACCTTAGTGTACAAAATTATATATGGTACAGAAAGTACTTATTCCTTCTCAGAAACTCCTCAATACAAGAGCACATGTGGCTTTCCCTTAGTAAGCACCTGCACCCATGGACCACAAGATTATGATATGTTTCTTGGAATGTTATCAAGCATGTCATTGAAACTGGATAGAAGTTGCATTATTTGAGGACATAATATTAATTTCCACAAAAAATATTCTCATGAAGTTATTGAACAAGAACCAAAGATCAAATTTTTTTCCCTCTTTTTGAGGGGGTGGGGGCAGGGGGGTGGGAAGTGAAGAACTGGAAACATTAAGCTGTAAGGGGTGGTAAGTTCTTGTCCCTCTTATACAAGTCCGTCAAGATCAACACAAATACCTTAGCTAGTAAATAACATCTATTCATATCCATCCGACAATTGGGCTTACTTAGTAAAAGAAACACTACATTTCAAGCAATGATCAGCACTATTCAACATATAACTGTAAGATCACCTTTTCTTCTATGATAAGTAAACCCAATTCATGAAAACAGCACCTAATGTCACACTTCAGTACAATAAGCATACAATACAAGACTTGTACTGCTGTAAGAACTTCTACCAAACACTACTAAGTTTCAAAATGGATTAATATATGATAAATGACGATAACTATATAGATGGTAGATTATGGCACACAAGGCCCATTTCAATATATCAATCAGATGAGCCAAAATGGATCAAGCCCAAGTTGATAACTGTGAATTCACTACCCATACAGGACCCATGTTCTATCTTGTCTCTTAAATTTATCTGATATGCCTACACCATTATGACACATGGTAAATGATCCCATGTGGTTTTTTTTTTTTTGGGCTTTCTTCCCCAATAAAAACCCCTCATGACTGGCCCACCATTATAACCACCGTAACAGCTGGCCGTGAACAAGAACTGCTGCTGCTGCTGCCAAACACCTATCCTGACTTTGAATCTTAACAAAATTCAGATCACTCGGCCAGCCATTGACAACCCTCCATCAAAGTTAATAAAACATGTATTCAAACAATGCTCCTACCACCAGAACAATACCCTAGCCCTATCAATCCAAAACCCATGTAAATTGTATAAGCTTGAGCAACCAAAAGTAACCTATAAGCCATTCTACAAGCACAGCCAATTTGAATTTGTAGTAGTGAAAAAGAATGGGTGATATCTAATTCAAATCACAATGACCGAGAAATCCACCAAATAGAATTCTCCACCATCGATGTTGCATCCACCATTAGCACATAAGAACAATTCTTCAGTTAAGAATCTTAACACACACTACTAATTCCCTATCATAGATACATTTTTAAACAAAAAATAAACAATAATGAGAGTGTTGATGGGTCAATGAGGGCTTTTCCTTTTCTTTACCTGTCAAGATATTATTTGGCTGTTGTTTCCTTTTTTTTCCTCCTTTTCTGTGCTCTTTATTGGATCTAAGTGGATTAGATGTATCTGGAACCAACAAACTAATTGCTTAAGTTGGTGACCCATTTAAATCCATTGGACTTTAATAGTCATCAAACTCCATTTGAAAATATGGTCTGAGTAAATAAATGGTTTTGGATGAAGATTATCACCTCGACCAACTCTGTTAAAGAAACACAGAGTCACTTTTGTGAAACATTTTGCAGGAAAGACTTCTATGTGGATATTTTATGCCATACAGTGACCTTTAGCATTTATTTTCCTTATTTTTCCCCTTCTTTCCCTGAACAAGGCGAAACCTAACTATGATATAGTTTACAGTCTCGTAACAAAATGACAAGAATATCATCATGAGTCTGCACTCTAATTGTTATGCCTACCTTGAAGAAGTCACACCAACCAATCCTTATGACTTGTGAAGAAGATGTCATATAAATATAAGCTCTAACTATAGCGCTTTCCTACCATCAGAGGCTTAGTCTACCGGTCAAAAAGGCAATTGCCTCATAAAATTGGGAGAGGAGAGACAAATACCCTCATACATAACTGGAAGTCCTTCCAAAAGACAAGCATTCTAAAAGATATTTCTTTTAGGAAAATAATTGGTCTTCTTAGAAAAGCACATGAACCTTATAAACTAACCATCAAAACACACATTTGCGCATTTAAGAGCTGCTCAGATAACGCTACTTTTTCCAACATGTAAATACTGACTCAGAAATTAAATCACAATATAATGCTCTAAAACTGAACTTTCTATCTAAACTGCGCATTCAGTTTAGTCCAACTAAAACAATGTGACTCTAGCAACCTATGATAAAGAGGGGGGGGGGGGGGGGAACCTATGATAGAGCTCTCTGGATAACATAATCACCTTAACGCCATAAATTCCAAAAGTTTTAACATTGACAGAACAAGCAAAAATGTATGAGAAACCTATTTAACTTTTATGAACGCTCTATCCCACTCTATCAATAGGGAGAGGGGGGGGGGGGGGGGAAGCTGAAACGAAAAATTGAGATACGGGGCAGGCAGTAATACCAAATTGTAGATCCAATTCTTTCTAATTTCTCACTTGAAGATCATATGGCTTTGACAGGAGTAGAAGTTGAAGAAGGATGTTCAGAGTGTTGCATCGATTTTGGTTCGAGAGGGGCACGAATAGCTTCATCATGATCATCAGGGTCATAATCTGGGTTGAGGTTGCGGTCGATGGCTTCACGGCCCTTCTCAAGACAGGGCTTGCAGGCGATCTCAATGGTGATCCAACCCAGTGCTACACCTGCTATTGCAATCAGTGCTGCGGTCAAAGCCCCCATCTCTACCACTTTCTCTGTTAACAACCCGTCCCGCTCGCCCTCTCTAGGCCTTGACTTGTTTGGGACTAGGGAGTTTAGCAGAGAAAAGGTTTCTACTGAAAAGGTTTCGCTGGCAGAAGTTTTCTACTGAAAAGGTTTGTCCCTAACTCTTGCAATTAGGGCTAGAAGACAGAAATTAGGGAAGATTTGGGATATAGATGATTGGTAAGAAACTCCCGTGGTTTCGCCTAAAGTCAACCGGCCAGGTTTCCAAATATCCATATAATAGAGTAGAATGGGAGTTTTTGCTTTGTGTCCTTAGTAAAATGGGTTCTGCCCCTTGTGGATCAATTGGATCAAAGGGTGCATATCTTCCTGTTCCTACTCTTTTAATATCAATGGGAACAAAACAGGTTATGTGTGTCCTTCTAGAGGCATTAGGCAGGGTGATCCACTGTCCCCATATTTGTTTCTTTTCTGTGCTCAAGGTCTTGCAAATCTTTTGACATCTGCTTGCAGGAATAATCTATTAACAGGAACTAAAATCTCCAGGAATGGCCCTGCCATTTCCCACTTGTTTTTCGCTGATGATTCATTAATTTTTGGTAAAGCTAACTCTAAGGAGGCAAGTGAGATCACCAGAATTCTTCAAGTTTATGAACTAGCTTCAGGGCAAAAGATCAACATGAGAAATCAGCAGTTCTTTTCAACAGAAACACCTCCCAAGCAAATAAGCAAGATGTCCTCCAAACTCTTGGCAACATCCAGCATGTTTCTCATGCAAAGTATTTGGGTCTCCCTATGGTTATAGGAAGATCTAAAAACAGCACATTCAGGTTCTTGAAAGACAAGATGACTGGCAAGCTGCAAGGATGGAAGGGCAAGATGTTAAGTAATGCGAGTAAGGAGGTTCTTCTCAAATCTGTGGCATTAGCTCTACCATCATATACCATGTCAGTTTTCAAGCTTTTAGATGGACTATGCAAAACATTAAGTAGCATGATGGCGAAGTTTTGGTGGGGAAATGACCAAGGCGAGAAGAACATGCATTGGAAAAAATGGTGGGACCTGACAGAAATCAAAGGTAAAGGAGGACTTGGATTTCGTGATATAAAGTGCTTCAATGAAGCCTTACTTGCCAAGCAAGCGTGGAGACTACTAACAAAACCTGAGTTGCTAGTTAGTAAGGTAATGAAATGGAAATATTTTCCGAACTCCTCTATCTTGCAGGCCAAAGCAAAGTCAGTTTCCTCGTGGATATGGCAGAGCATTCATAGTGCAATCCCTTTGCTAGAAGATGGAATAAGGAGACAGATAGGGAATGGTAGATCAACTGCAATTTGGAAGGATAGATGGATTCCCAATGGTATGAATGGACTAATAAGATCAGCTAGACCTCAAAATTGTGACAAAGACAAAATCTGTGAGTTGATCAGTAACAAGAGATGGAACAACAATCTTATTCAGTCCATTTTCTCAAGAGAAGAGGTGGAACAAATACTAATGATCCCTCTCAGTATCCAGGAAAGGCAGGACGGTTCGTTTGGAGGCATAGCAGTAGTGGAGATTACACCACCAAGTTAGGATATGCTCAAGCCAGATTCAAATTGAGCAAGAAGGCCAATAAGAAGCAACCAAATGAGGGATCCAGCACAAGGAAGGATGATCCTACACTATGGCATCAAGTCTGGGATCTAAACATAAAACATAAACTCAAGCACTTCCTATGGAAATGTCTTCATAACATCCTGCCTACAAATGAAGATGTGCATAGAAGAACTGGTAAAGGGGATAAGTGGTGCAAATGCTGTGGTGAAGAGGTTGAAACACTAGAGCACCTTTTTTTCAACTGTAAAGCTAGAGAAGAGGCTTGGAAGACATTCCCTATCAAATGGGATGGTATTCAAGCAAGCTCGTGGAATTTCTGGAAGTGGTGGAAAGCGTTGCAAGGGGCTAGAAGCAGAGTTAACGGCATTAGTCACATAGAAGCCACAACAAACTTCTTGTGGCAATTGTGGAAAGCAAGGAATGCCTACTACTTCAACAAGGAAAGCACAAAAGGTAACCTGATCTCAAGTAGAGCTCTAGAAGAATGGCTGGAGTACAAATAGATGTGGGACCTGGAGAAAAGGGAAAGCAAAAAGGATGATCCAGAAGTACCAACGATGACCATCACAAAAGAACTTCAGGATCAACATGCCATTCTAATTCACGGATGCAGCAATGGACAAAAAGAGAAGTAGAGGGGGACTGGGCATCGCAGCAAAGGACCATAATGGAAAACTTGTTAAAACTTGGGCAATCCCTACTGGAATGATGAAGGATGCTGCCATACTAGAAGCTGAAGCAATCAGATCAGCCATGCCCAAAGCTCTAGAAGAAGGGTGGACATCTCTACTCATACATTCAGATTGTAAGTGTCTAGTGGATAGAATTAATCACAGATGTTTTGGGTTATCTCTGTTAGATGTGTTGGTAGATGATATCATACATCTTAGTCGATCCTTTTGGCGATGTTCCTTCATATTTATTGGAAGGAAATATAATCGCACTAGTCATGGTTTGGCAAAATTTGCCATTAACCTAATTGATGAAACAAGGTGGGAGCTTGACTTCCCTGTGTGGCTTAGGATTGAAGCCCACAAAGATGTCCTGGCCATGTGCCAGTAGTATGTATATGATAGGAATATTGTAACCTTTCTCACATATATATTAAATGATGACATTTTGACAAAAAAAAAAAAGTTTGTAGTTTAAACTGATGTAAAATTTAACTTACAAGTTACAAACCGTTATTTAAACTGATTTCAGTTTGTCGAATATGACTTTGCAACCTGTGATCGCTACAAGTAGCCGAATTTCTACGAATATTGTTAAAATAAAAAAAGTTCACAAAAGTGGTGTAAGTTGGAAGCTTGTTCTACATTAAGGGTTGCTACAGATAGTAATGGAGGCTTCTTTAAAAAATTGTTTTTCTTTTTCATTTTTTTTCCTCTACGAAACTAAGGAGCAATTTTTTTTTTTGAAAAGCCTTCGCCGCTCGTGAAATGAGCAGGCCAAATTATTAAGCATTATGATGCAATTAAGGATCGCCGCATAGTTGATATGTTGTGATTCGTTTAAATTTTTTTTTCTAAAAGCTAACCCTAATCCTAATCATAAATTTAACCCTAAACTCGAAATCACTACACCCTAACACGTAATATAAATCCTAACCATGAGATCCAAAATTTAATTTACCTATAAGAATTGTGCTAATCATGCATGCTGTTAAATGAAAATAAAATATGCCCAAGTCATCCCTTTTTTAATATTTAGTTTTAATGTTAATTTAATAATGATAAATAATGTAGCATTCAACCATTTAAACGATAAATGAGTGCAACAATTAGCACATGAACTTGAATGATAATAATGGGAGATTTGACAAGAAAAATTCTTAAAATCTGAATATCACCCCCCAACACGTCTCTTGCCTTTATCGTGCGGAGTGGTAGAGTAGCTACATTTCCAATGTATCCTTCCGTGTGATGGATCGCATCTCAATTGTGGTCGTTCGAACCTTCGAGGTAGTGCCTGCACTTGTTCAGGCGTTTGGTCCTCGTCATCATCAACGGAGAGGTCCAATATGGGAGTCTGACTGCATCTAGGACAAGAACCATGTATAGACATCTGGAAAGGAGCATTAATGAAAATGATGTCGTCGTCCATATGAAAAATAGGTGAAAAGCCCATCGAGATCCCTAGGAAATGGTACATATAGTCAAGATCATCCTGGAATTTATTTTGCGGACGAAATGATGTATCATCCTAGAGTTTGTTTTGGTCTTCCTACGGAACAATGGCCACTTTGAGCAGATGAAGAAGATGAAGGGGATTTCGATGGGGTTGTGCGAGAGAGAAATATAAATGTTAGAAGTTGGGGTTCTCAGTCGAGTGAACAAGAAAAATGAGTGAACAATTGTGAGGACTTGAAAATTTACTTATATTTTTTTATAAGTCTCTTTTATTTTGAATAAGTTAATTTATAATTTCTTTAATACTAATTACTTCCCTTAATAGGTGTAGTAAATAATAGAGTCGAGAGTTTTACTTTTACTTTTAAAATTAGTGTAAGTTAGGATTTTGGTGCATTGTGGTAGTGTGATCAATTGGTGAGGTGTGTATACTAAATTTGGTAGATAAGAGTGGGTATTAAGTAGGAAGAAGTATTTGATTAAAAGTGCTAAAAGTACATTAGTGAATCATAAGTTAACACAAAAGTACAAGAGAGGCAAAGAAATAGGCTTGAACCAATTCGCGCCGTTTGTTGCCGGTCGAAATCACCAATTGACCATTACTTTCTTTCCCTAATCTTCTTATTTTTCCTTCATTTTTCTTTCCCTAATATTATCCTAGGGTTGGCCGAAATTATTGACCAAAAAAGAGAGGAAAAGAAACAAAAATGAGAGGAAAAATGGTGGCTTGCCAAGTGTTGGCAATCAAGGCCTTATTTGACCAAGAAGCTTTCTTCCAGTCTTATCTTTCCTAGCACAAAATTTCCTTCACTTTTCATCTTCTTTGACCGGCTCTTGAGGGGAAAAAAAGAGAGAAGAAAACCTCCATTTTCCATCTTGATCTTTGCCTTGTTTGAGTGAAGATCAATAAGAACCACAAATCTAAACCGAACAAAGTTGCACTAAGGTAGCAAGAGAGCTTGTAGTGGAGTTGCTTGGAGAGGAAAGCCTTGGTTTTTCACTTTCTCTTGGAGGTTTGAAGGTATTAAGCTAGGAAACTTTCTTTCTCTTTCTTATCTTGCAATTTATTGGGAAGATGATTTGAAATTGGAAGTTTTATAGAAGATAACCTAGATTTGTGAAGATTGGTGAAATTTCCAGCCTAGGGTTTTAATTTCAGCCTTGTTTCCTATTTTTCAGCTATGGTATGATGGTATCTAGCTTTGTTATGGACTTGTATGAAGATTTGTAGCTTTATTGTGACTTTTAAGCTTCCAAATAGGAACTTCCAACTTTAGTAGAGAATTTTCCAGCCTCGATATGTGATGTTTATATGTTAGAGATGAGCTTAAATTAGTTGGTTTGGTGGCCTAGTATAAGAAACCCTTTTTCCTTATAACTTGTGGACTTGATTTGGATTGTTTTTCCATGGAGCTTAACCTTGGAAATTGAAGGGAAAATTAGGAAAAAACTGGAGAGATGCTGGTTGTTTTTTTTTTTTTTTATTGTTCATATGAGTGGAAGTGATATTGAGATGTGAATTTAGGGCATTTTTGTCTTCTTCTTGCATATGATTTTACTCAAAATACCTGTTACAAGCTATATCTTTGTATGTGTGTTAGTTTTTAGCCAAAACAAAGAGGTTTAAGAAAAGAAAACCTAGTTTTTCAAACTAATAGTTTGCTGGAAAATTTTCGTAGGAAGTCCTGCGCAGTTTTGGGAAATTAACTATAACTTGGTATAGGAAAGTCGGAATTGAGTTCTGTTTGTTGCGTTTGAAACTAGACTCATAGGGATTTCAACGGTGTAAAATCAGGGGTTGGTTCTGTGAGAGCTCTAAAAATTTTACTATTTTTGAAAGGTAAATAATAACGATGAAAATATTTATATTATGTGATTTTTGCCAAAATTCTGGTATCCTTATCTATCAAAAGGTCATTTTATATCTTAGTTGAATTTTTATTATTAATTACCCAGTTATCGTTTGGCTAGCATTAAGTGTGAAACTTTGGAGTGATGACGTGGAATTTAGTCTTAAGATGAAATCTAGAGCATGTTGAGACTTTAAAGAAATAGAAAAATGATAGGATCATATTGGTTGAGGGAAATCTAGTTATGGATAAGATGTCGCATGAGAACGCGACACATAAGCGAGTAGGTGAGGTGGTCCCCTTACCACACTTTAAAGGAAGAACTAGACTTGAGAGTTCATTCTCTTTCTTCCCCTTTGAACCAACCGAAATTTTGAGAGAGAGAGGGAGACTTGAGAGCTCTCCGTTTCCTCCTCCATCTTGCTCTTGAAGATCACTTTAAAACCCATCAACCACCATAATTTTTCTTCTTCTTTTTCTTCTTTTCTTGTTGAGGGCTGAGAGAGAGAAAGAGAGAACAGAGGGAGAGAGAGAAAGTCGAGAGAGAGAGAGAGAGAGAGAGAGAGAGAGAGAGATCAACCAAGAGAGAAGGGACACCATCCATCTTGCTTCTTGTGGATTTGTGGAAGAAATCACCAAGCAACTTAGAAGATTTGACCTTTCTTGAGGAAACTTGAAGGGATGAATCTTGGAAGGAATTTTTGAGGTTGAATCACACTAGATCTAGTTAGATCTTGAGGTAAGAACCAAAAAGCATCCTTAATCTTTAATTTCTAGTCATGAAAATGTTAGATTCATTTGATTTGAATAAGATCTATGGTAGATCTAGTAAATTTCTTGAAGTTATACCACTAGATGTTCTTGTGGTTAAAATACTAGCATATCTCTTGATTTGTGGGTTGGATTTACTTGGAAATTTTCTCATTGATAACCAAGGGCTAATGATTGATGAAGCCCATATGGATTTGAATGAGTTTTTGTTGGCTAAATGGTTGTTTTATTGGTGAAATTCTTGAGAAATTTTTGGATGGGCTAGCCAAATGAAGAGGGTTAATTTTCCACCTTCATTTTCGACATTTTTGTGTTCTTTTTGACTAAATTGCACTCAAGTGACTTGGTATTATGTTAGTCTATGATTAAATGTTGAATTGGAGTTGAAAGTTAGGAACTTTAACGGTTAAAAGTCACTTTATTTCACTATTTTTGGGCCAAAAACTATCCGGGCAGCAATGGTGAATTCGAGACTGTTTTGCCATTGATTTTGTGTTTTCACGCGTCAAATTTTGGGGAAAACTATTCTCTATACATATTGTTTTCATAACTCGAGCTTACATATCGAATTCAAGTGAATTTGGTTTAGTTTTGTGAATTGTTGGGGCGAAACTTATTGTCTCTTTTTATGTGTTTATAGGAGTGATTGAAGACTGTGATATCGATCCTAACTTGGATTCTGAGCTTTGATTTATTGGTGAGTTTCCATGCATGTTATCTGTCTTGAATTTGGAAATGTCACATAGATGTGAACTTGATATTATGACTGAGATAAATAGTATTCTGAATTGTTAAAGTGTTGTGATGTCGCTTGGGTTGTTATCCCATCGACGATCAGTGATTGATTGTGCATGTTAATTCTTGGGAATTCCTAAGTCCTATAGGTAAGTATGTCAATTCGAGCCAGTCATGGGACTTGGTCGAGGAGATTTGACGAGCCATAGGAGAGTGTTTCATATTCACTGGGTTTGGCGTTTAGACTTGTCCCTTTTGAAGTGCAAACTATGGTATGCTCGAGCAATACCCTTTGTAAGTGTTTTGGATTTCAGGCCCGGTAGGGGGAGTCGTTGGAAAGAGAATGAAGTAAGTGGAGTTCTACATAGTGATAATACTTAAAAGTTGACGGAGTGTCGACTACGTGAAATAATATCAAGATTCGTGGACATTGGCTCTTAAGAGTCACCCGTATCTTACCCCTTGATGTTGTTAATCACTTTATTTACTCGCTTTAAATTGTGAAGTTGAAGTGTTCTATGTGATTGTATGTCTTTTTGAGAACTCGCTGAGTGTTAGCTCATTCTTTCCAATTTGTTTTCCTTAGCAGGAATTGAGAACTCGGGTGAAATCGCTATTAGTTACGGTGTGACCCTGTTTCTTTTGTAGCTTGTTAAACTTTAAATTTGATATGTTGGAAGCTTGTAAGACAAACTTTGATTGTATCTTAAGTACGTTGGATCGTATTTCATTAGTTGGGTTGTAAGCTGCACTACAAGATGTTATTCTTGGTTTTGATGATCACAAAAGTTCTTTGAAATGTCTATCTAACCTTCTTCAAATATAAGTGTTTTTTGCCTATCAAAGAATCAGGTACTAAAATGTCATGAATTGCAAATCAAACAAAAAGAAGAAGCAAAAACAGGACACTCATGTCGGACGTCCGAAAGGAAACTGTCGGACGTCCGAAGGGATGAAGAACATCAGGAAGGAGTCTCTGTCGGACGCAGATCGATCATGTCGGACGTCCTAAAAATTCCACAAAGTTTTGATGACTCTCTGCCAAGACTCTGTCGGACGCTCGCAAGGAATCATCGGACGTCCTAAAGGATCGGACGCATGCTTCGGACGAACATCGATATCATCGGACGTCCTAAAAATTCTTCGAAGATTTGATAACTCTCTGGACGTCGTTCGGACACTGAAGCTCGGACGATAAAATTCCATCGGACGTCCGAACAACAACTTGACTGTTTTTCGGACGATGAATACTCCATCGGACGTCCGACAGCCTCAACGGCTAGCTGACTCTTCATATGCCTTCTAGCCGTTGGAAGTATTAATGAAGCCCATTTTTGGTTCCCTTCAAATACAAACGACTCTAAGTCAGATAGGGACTTTTGCACACTTGGTCTACAAGATCTCAAGAGATATTTTAGCTAGAAAATAGTCTCCAAAGTTAGATTTGTTTTCTAAGGTGTGTGAACTTCTGGTGAGCTTTTCTCTTGTGGTTGAAAGTTTCTTTAGTGTAGCTTTGTTGAGGGTTATCTGAGTGTTTGTAAAACTTCTTAGCTTGACTAAGTGAGGCTTAGGGCAAGGAGGAAGTGCTCCCTCCATTGTACATCTAGTTGATCATCTTTCATCAAAGAGAAGTTGCTCAACCTTGTGATTGGTCTTCAAGTTTGAGGAAAGCTTGGTAGACAATTGGTTTGATTTCCTATTTTACTTTTTGTTTAATAAAATTCTCATTGCTTATCTATACTTGTTTTTCTGATCAATATTGCTATTGTCTTCTAATCTACTTGGTTGATCTTTACTAGAAAAGAAGGTAAATTTTTATTAAAGAAAAAGTGCATAAATTTGGTTAAGATTTTAATCAACCCAATTCACCCCCCCTCTTGGTTGTGTTTGGGACTTACAATTGGTATCAGAGCTTGGTCTCCTTGAGATTAAGCTCTAACGGCTTGGAGTAAAGATGACAACCAGTCATGCTATGTTTGTTGAGGGGCAATCTGTTACTAGGCCTCCCATGTTCAGTGGATCCAACTATGTTAGCTGGAAAGAACGGATGATTATCTTTTTGCAATCTATTGATATTGAACTATGGTTTATTGTGAGTGAAGGACCACATGAAGCTAACTTTCTTGATGCAGATACAGGGTTGCTTCGGCCAAAAATGAGAGCTGAAATGAATGCTCAAGATAGGACTAACCTCACATTGAATGCCAAGGCCATGAATGTTCTTTATAGTGCCCTAGATTCAAATGAATCAATTAGAGTAAAAGGCTGCAAATCGGCCAAAGAAATGTGGGATAAACTAAGAGAAATCCATGAGGGTGGTGACAACGTTAAAGAACAGAAAAAGGCTATCTTGGTCACAAAATATGAATCATTTAGAATTGAACCTCTTGAGGATATTGACAAAATGTATTGCAGGTTCACTGACTTGATCAAAGATCTTGAGGTGTTGGGCAAAGAGTACACCTTGGGAGAGAAGAACAGGAAAATTCTCAATGCGTTGGGCAAAGAATGGGAAAATAAAGTGACTGCAATAGAGGAGGCTAAGGATTTAAGTTCTGTGCCTATTGAATCTATCATTAACTCACTAACCTCTTATGAGTTGAAACTGAAATCTAAAGTGCAGGAGGAAGAGGAAGCTAGAGCAAAGAGAAACATTGCTCTAAAGACTACTCAAGGTGAAGATGATACAGCTCACTTGGATGATGAAGACTCGGATGGTGATGATAATGATCTTGCTCTCATCACCAGAGGCTTCAAGAGAATCTTGAATAAAAGAAAGTTTAGAAGGGGAGGACCTAGCAATCAATTCCAGAATCAGCCATCTATCACAAAGTACAAAGGAAAACAGGATTTCAACAAGAAACAGTTGGACAAATGCTTCGAATATGGACAGATTGGACACTATGCAAACGAATGCCCCATGAAGAAGATGAAAGATGAAAAAGCTGATCGGAAGCCAAGATTCAACAACTTTCAGATTACTTGGAATGAATGCAACTCCGAAGGGGAAGTAGAAGAAGAAGAAGAATCAGCTCAAATGGCCTTCATGGCTATTGGAAATAATGAGGTAACTTCCACACACTCTCAATCTGAAAGTGATGATAATGAAGATGATGATCTTGAATCCTTTGTTGAAAAACTGCATAATGCCTTGAAGGAATCTTATGATAAAAACAAGCAGTTAAAACAGAAAATGGCTTTTCTCATTCAAGAAAATGCAAGTCTTTTTCAACAAAATAAACAACTAAAGACTGACAATGAAAGTCTTGTAAGAGCCGGATGTAATGTTCAAATAGCTTGATAGAAAAGACAAATATTTTGTGAAATGATTGAAGGAAAGACATGGTGATTTGAAAAAGAGAATGGACAACTTGGATGGAAGACTTTGAAAGCAAGAAAAGGCAGGAGTTTATCAAAAGGAACATGTCATCCAACATTCCTACTACTTTTCGAAAGAACATTTGCACACAAACAAAAATGCACATGTTTCACAACATATAGAAGAGGTGGATTAGATATGGTCAAACCACGTACATTTTAGGACTCTTCCATTATGTGTGTTTTTGTGTGTCAAAGGAGGGCATTGAAAGGTGATTGCTATGTGAAAAGAAATCTGAACAAAGGGATGAAATGCATGTGGTTAGTTAGATACAATGCTAACTATTGCGGACCCAAAAATTAAAATGGGTACCAAACACTCTCTTTTTAGGAAAAATGCTCAAACAAGTCCAAATGGTTTATTGATAGCGGTTGCTCAAGGCATATGACCGGTGATCCCTCTTTGTTCATAAAGCTGAAATCAAAGTCAAGTGGAAAAGTGATATTTGGTGATGATGTGAAAGCTAAGACAATTGGAATAGGTGATGTTGGTAAGGATGGTGATACTTTTGTCCATAATGTGCTCTTAGTTGATAACTTAAGTTATAACTTGCTTAGTGTTAGTCAATTGTGTGATAAAGACTTGAATGTGTTGTTTAAAAAACATGAATGCATTGTGCTTGATTCCAAATATAATATTGTGTTCAAAGGTAAGAGGTTCAACGACATATATATTGTGGTTCTTGATAAAATTGATTCTTCTAACTTAAAATGTCTTAAAGCGTCAAATGAAGATCCTTGGTTGTGGCATAGAAGACTTTGTCATTTTAACATGGATTTACTAAAGGAAATTTCGAAAAAGGAGTTGGTTAGAGGCTTGCCAAAAATCAGTTTTGATAAGGACAAAATATGTGATGCATGTCAATTTGGGAAGCAAACAAAAAATTCCTTTAAACCTAAGATGTGTGTATCTATTTCTAAACCTTTGGAACTCTTGCATCTTGATTTATTTGGTCCCACTCAAATTACTAGCTTGGGAGGTAAAAGATATTGTTTTGTAATTGTTGATGATTATTCTAGATACACTTGGGTGATATTTCTTGCTCATAAAGATGATGCCTTCAAGAATTTTACTTCATTGTTTGCTAAAGTGCAAAATCTGCTTGGGTTAAAAATTGTTAGGATTAGAAGTGATAATGGGACGGAATTCAAGTATTGTGGTTTTCCAGAATTTTGTGATCATAATGGTATAACACATGAGTTCTCTATTGCAAGGACTCCACAGCAAAATTGTGTTGTAGAAAGGAAAAACAGGACTCTTCAAGAGGCTGCTAGAACTATGTTGAATGAATGTAGGTTGCCTAAATATCTTTGGGCTGAAGCGGTAAACACTGCATGTTATGTGATGAATAGAATACTCTTGAGACCTATTTTAAAGAAAACTCCTTATGAGCTGATTTTTGATAAGAAACCTACGATTGGTTATTTCAAAGTATTTGGTTGTAAATGCTTTATTTTGAATCTAAAGGAACATCTTGGTAAGTTTGATAAAAAATCTGATGTAGGAATATTTTTTGGGGTATTGTGAAAATAAAAGAGGATATAGAGTTTTTAATAGAAGGACTCTTGTGATTGAAGAAGCTATACATATAACATTTGATGAAACCAATGATGATAATTCCAAGAGTTCGTGTGAGGATGATGATGTAGGTGTTCGAGAAGGAATGGAAAAGCTATCAATTGGAAATGAAGGAAGCTCTAAACCAGCAGCAACTGAAATGGAAAATGAAGTTCATAATGATCAAGAAGAGGAAGATGAAGACAAAAATGATGATTCACTCAAAGATCTTCCCAAGGCTTGGAAATTCAGCCAAAATCATCCAAAAGAGCTTATAATTGGTGATCTATCCGAGAAGCTCTTGAGGGAATTTTTATAAATCAAGCAAAATATACCAAGGAATTGCTGAAAAGGTTTGGCATGGAGGACTCAAAGCAAGTTGGAACTCCAATGTGCACTTCTACAAAGCTTGAGAAAGATGAAGAAGGTAATCATGTGGATGAAAAGCATTATAGAGGTATGATCGGAAGCCTACTCTATTTAACCGCAAGTAGACCTGATATTATGTTTGCTGTTTGCTTGTGTGCTAGATTTCAATCTTGTCCAAAAGAATCACATTTGAATGCTGTAAAAAGGATTTTTAGGTATTTGAAAGGTACATTAGACTATGGTCTTTGGTATGCTAGATCTAATGAGTTTGCACTATATGGTTATTCGGATGCTGATTTTGGAGGTTGTCGTGTGGATAGAAAGAGTACTAGTGGAACTTGTCATTTTCTTGGAAATTGTTTAGTCTCTTGGTTTAGTAAGAAACAAAATGCAATCTCTTTGTCTACAACCGAAGCGGAATATATTGCCGCTAGTGCATGTTGTGCTCAACTTTTATGGATGAAGCATACCTTGAATGATTTTGGATTGTTGTATGATTGCATGCCTGTATTCTGTGATAATACTAGTGCCATAAATCTAACCAAAAATCCCATTCAACATTCTAGGACTAAGCATATAGATATAAAGCACCACTTTATTCGTGATCTTGTTCAAAAAGGTGAAATTTGTGTAAATTATGTTTGTTCTAAAGATCAATTTGCTGATATTTTTACAAAAGCCTTGCCATTAGATCAGTTCATGCATCTAAGATCAAAATTAGGAATAATCGAAAAATCATCTTAAATTGTTCATAGACTTCGGACGTCCGAAAGAAGATAAACGGACGTCCGATGATGTTCTTCAACCATTTTCCAGAATTGCGCCTGTTCGGACGCAACTGTCGGACGCACAACTTCGTTCGGCCATCCGACAGTGCAACGGCTCATTTTTTAAATCAACTTTCTTCCTCATTTGCTTCAGACTCTTCCTATTCTATTTCCTCTCGGACGAAAACTCTCTCCTCTCTCACTCTCAAATTCATACTTCTCTGAAACCCTCAATCCCAAATTGACCCAACCAAAACTTTTCCTGACTGATTGCGATTCATTTCTCCTGATCATTTCATCGAATCGCATAATATTTCGCAAATTCCCAAATTTCCCTCCAAACCC
This sequence comes from Coffea eugenioides, assembly GCF_003713205.1. NCBI lineage: Eukaryota > Viridiplantae > Streptophyta > Magnoliopsida > Gentianales > Rubiaceae > Coffea > Coffea eugenioides. The sequence continues at coordinate 40,212,558 of NC_040036.1, read as the reverse complement.
TACTCTTTCATAACTGCTCTGGCAACTCTTGATCAAGGCCTTTTTGTCCCAAAATTTCTGTGCGATTCACTTCCATACAACTGTGTGCATCATTTGCATTCCTCATTCCACACATTTCACACAATGGTGAATCTAAGGGGAGGAAAGGTTACTGCCGGACGCAAGCATTCACTCAGGGATGAGGATGAGGATCTTCCTACTGTCAAACGGACATCCAAACGCTTCAAAAGAGGAGCCATCAAGAGTCAAGTGTCACGGCCTACACCACAACCATCCTCTCAGCCTAAATCTGGACAGGGAACATCTTCTCAACCACCTCCAAAATCAGCCCCACTCCCTGCATTCTTTGATGATGCTGCAAAAGACAAACACTCCTGGATATCCCAGAAAGGTGTCATCCCTCAACGCACTGTCAATTCTTCTGAATTTCGCCAAATAGGTTTAGAATCCCTTCTGAATCTGTTTTCTTTTCAGAAATGGTCACATATCATTTCTATGCCCAATGTTTATTACCCTGAAATGCTGTATCAATTCTTTGCTAATCTTAGGAAAGGCACTGACCAAACTGAGATTATGTCCAGGGTTAATGGGGTAGACTTAATCTTTGATTCTGAAATTGTGAATGAGATTTTAAAAACTTCTATTGAACCTGGATGCAAGAGTAAAATTGCAAATTTCTTTTCCTATGAAGAGCATCCAAATGCTGATAATCATTTTGATGGGGCTAAGATGATGACATATTTTAAAAGAAGCTTTTCTTCTCCTGCTGATGCTAAACTAAATGATCTTGCCCCTGTGAATCTAATTGCCTTTTCAATCATTTCAAACCTGCTTGTGCCTACTGATGGCCATAGAACTGATGCAAACAAAATGGAGTTGTATCTCTTTTACTGTTTTCAAGAAAAAATTCGTATTGATTTTGGTTTTGTCATGTGCAAGTTTTTGCTTCGCTATGCCACTGATTCTAGCAGAAAATTATCTTATGGAAAGTTTCTTCAAAAGATTTTTGAGTATTACAAAGTTCCAATTCTAGGTGTTTGTCCCAAAGAAGCATCTTCTTATGCCTTTTCCAAAGGATATTTTGAAAGGAAAAATCTTGTTTTTAAAGATAATATATGGGCTTATAAGGGGGCATCGTCCAGTGAACATAGGTCTAAGGCTGCACATGATCCTTCATCTATTCCACTCACTCCCATTCATCCTAGGAAATCTGCCACTTAGGCATCTTCCTCCTCCAATGATGAAGTGATTGAGCTTCTTCATGAACTCAAACAGCATGTTCTTCTTCTAGAACATGGACTAATGCTCACCATGTCCTCTGAGCAACAAACTGCCTTTCTAGACAAAAAGAACCTTCTTTTTCCCCCACCTGTGGTTGAGGAAGTCTCACATGACAAAGAACCTCGAACCACTGATCCAGTTTCATCAGTTCCAGATCCGAATTCATCAACTCCTGTGACTCCTCATGGCCCTTCCACATCAGACAAAGGCAAGGCACCAATTGAAGAAGCTGCTGTAGATGATGAAGAAACTGATGAGGAAGACCTCTCTCAATATCAGCTCTCTCGAAGAACACCTGGATCCACATAGTTCACTACTTAGGACATTTGCATTCTGTTTGTCTATTTTATGTGTTTGTAATGTTCAACAGTTGTAATGTTTTTCTTTGTTGGTACTGTATGTTTATGTTAAGTACTTTGAATGATGACTGTGTTTATGGATGTTAAGTATTTTATGTGTTTATGGATGTTTATGGATGTTTAAGTATTTCATTGATGAATGTGTTTGTGGATGAGTTATGTGATTGGTTGCCCTTTTGTGATGACAAAAAGGGGGAGAGGACTGGATTGATTTGATGATTGGTGTTGATTAATGATTAGTGTTGATTGATGATTGATGATATTGGATTGATTGCCTGTTGGCTGCTTAAATTGTCACATTTTGGATAATTGTTTAATTCGGTTGGGCAGCCAAGTGAGGGGGAGCCTTTCAAATTTTTTTTATGATTCATTAAGTAAGGGGGAGTTCTTGTCTATTGAGAAAGGGGGAGTTTTTATTGTAATCATCAGATCTCATTTCAAACTTTTGTTTTGTCATCATCAAAAAGGGGGAGAATGTTATTCTTGGTTTTGATGATCACAAAAGTTCTTTGAAATGTCTATCTAACCTTCTTCAAATATAAGTGTTTTTGCCTATCAAAGAATCAGGTACTAAAATGTCATGATTTGCAAATCAACCAAAAGAAGAAGCAAAAACAGGACACTCATGTCGGACGTCCGAAAGGAAACTGTCGGACGTCCGAAGGGATGAAGAACATCAGGAAGGAGTCTCTGTCGGACACACATCGATCATGTCGGACGTCCTAAAAATTCCACAAAGTTTTGATGACTCTCTGCCAAGACTCTGTCGGACGCTCGCAAGGAATCATCGGACGTCCTAAAGGATCGGACGCATGCTTCGGACGAACATCGATATCATCGGACGTCCTAAAAATTCTTCGAAGATTTGATAACTCTCTGGACGTCGTTCGGACACTGAATCTCGGACGATAAAATTCCATCGGACGTCCGAACAACAACTTGACTGTTTTTCGGACGATGTGTTCGGACGATGAATACTCCATCGGACGTCCGACAGCCCCAACGGCTAGCTGACTCTTCATATGCCTTCTAGCCGTTGGAAGTATTAATGAAGCCCATTTTTGGTTCCCTTCAAATACAAACGACTCTAAGTCAGATGAAGACTTTTGCACACTTGGTCTACAAGATCTCAAGAGATATTTTAGCTAGAAAATAGTCTCCAAAGTGAGATTTGTTCTCAAAGTGGTGTGAACTTCTTGTGAGCTTTTCTCTTGTGGTTGAAAGTTTCATTAGTGTAGCTTTGTTGAGGGTTATCTGAGTGTTTGTAAAACTTCTTAGCTTGACTAAGTGAGGCTTAGGGCAAGGAGGAAGTGTTCCCTCCATTGTACATCTAGTTGATCATATTCTATCAAAGAGAAGTTGCTCAACCTTGTGATTGGTCTTCAAGTTTGAGGAAAGCTTGGTAGACAATTGGTTTGATTTCCTATTTTACTTTTTGTTTAATAAAATTCTCATTGCTTATCTACTTGATTTTCTGATCAATATTGCTATTGTCTTCTAATCTACTTGGTTGATCTTTACTAGAAAAGAAGGTAAATTTTTATTAAAGAAAAAGTGCCTAAATTTGGTTAAGATTTTAATCAACCCAATTCACCCCCCCTCTTGGTTGTCTTTGGGACTTACAAGGATTGACAACATATATGTTATCAAGCTAGAAAATATATGCATATATAGTTACAATAGAGTGAGTTATGGACATTATACTGAAACAATTTAAAAATTCTTATTTGTTTGTTTATTTAAAATAACAAAATTTTAGTTTAGAATTGTGTTCACTGTATTAAATGATGTAATAGCTTCTTGCTAGTGTTGTTATAGCTCCATTGTCATTATTTTTGTTATGGCTTTTTTTTTACTGTGGTGTTTTGAAATATTTGATTTTCTTTATCTATAATTAAATTCTCAACTTTAGCATTCATGTTGTCAGTTTTATAGCATGCCAAACATTTTGCATTTGTAAAAGGCTATATCTTGGTTCTACAAAGTAACTATAATTGGATCTTGATTTATTTACTTTATATTAAATAAGTAGATTTCTAAATGTTGGTTAATGAAAACTTGAATGAAAATGGATAGACCTTGAAGGTTGAGATAAGAAACATGGATAAATTTAACTTTATACTAAATTCTGAGCAATATACCAAACATTATGAAATAGAAGATAAGAAACATTAATGGCTCAACATGTCAAAAATGATTTCCAAATTATTTGTTACATTTGCTTTTCATATTTCAAACACCATTTTGAAATATTAGTTGTGCCAAGTTTTATTTATCGTATTATTATTTTATCTGAAAATCAATTTTGACTTTAGTGTGTGTTTGATCTAAATATAATAGAATTGGTCTATATCTATGCCTTTTTTTCCTTAGAAATTGGTTAGCATGGGGGTTAAGTTTTTTTTTTGTAATTTTTTTTAAAAAGATGATTTTTTCTTGGCAAGTAGTGATGGAACCACCTTATCTAGTAGTATATTTAGCAATTTTTTCAAGATTTTTGACAACTTCTTTATGGTATGTGCTAATCTAATTGATTACCTTGTCATATCCAGATTATAGTGCTTGTAACTTATAGTCATCAAGTAGCTATCATTAACATTGTAAAAACTTAGATAATCAACCAGCATGTTCTTTTTTTATTAATAATTTTAATCTACAGTCTTTTTTGTTTCTATGAAAAGCATACTTGAAAATTTATGTAATGAATGCTCATATTGCATAGAGGTCAAAAGTTTTTTAAGACAATTTTATTGTGCATATGATGAATAATTATAATTCAATTTAGCACTTTAAGCTGACATTTACATTTCTTTGTTTGTGATGCATAATACCTAGCATATTGAATATGGATCTAATTAATCTATATCACTATTTCTTATTAGCATCTAAATATGTTCATAATATCTATCATATTGTATATTAATCTAGTTAGTGTATGTTTGTATATGTGAAAGTATATTATTGCATGTTCTTGTATGTTTGTGCGTGAGAAAATAGTATTTGTTTAAAGTTAGTATCTATACATTTGTATATAGGAAAATATGTTAATACATATTTTAGTTTATTTATGTGTGTAAAAATAATATTTGTCCATCGTAGCAGGTTAAGAAATCAGCCTACGTTTATATGTGTGAAAATGTTTTATCGTATGAAAATATACTTATGTCTATAAAAATGTGTTTATATGTGTGAATATATCATTTTATATGTGAAAGGGTATTATTTATGTATGAAATGGTATGTTGAGTCATATTTGAATTCATGGGTTTGAATTGATCGAATATGACTCAATCCAGCACCAACACAATCTATAATTGAGCAGATTAGATTTAACCCACTTAAATGAAAATTCAATACCAACTTGTCCAAAAACTGGCAAGTCTAATTCTAAATATAAAGTACAACTTATATTAGAAAGTTCACTAATCAACCAATTATTAGCACTTGAATGGTCTGTCCTAATTTTTTCATCAACCTATCAAATTTCTTCACTTAGGATATTTTTTTACAATTTTCATAATTTTTCAAGAGAATACTTAGATTTCATCTCATTAAAATTAATATGTAGGTGTTTCACACAAAATCTATGTTTAACCAGTGCCAGTCAATCGCTGAATTTTGAAATAAATTCTTACAATTTGATAGGCATAAAAATTGTTAATAATTAAAAGAATTAATGACTTATGGTCAAATACACAAAACATTGTGACGAAATTTCATATAATCAACAATGCCTAATCTCATACTAGCATGCTTTAAGAATCGAATAGGTAAACATCATAGCGAAATGTTTAATAATCAGTTTTAATTTTTTGGTAATAGAATAATTTTTTAGTTATTATACTAATAGACAAAGAAGTTAAGGAACTTCCCAACTCATTTTCGTCATCCTCCTCTTGCGTAAGCATTCATCTAGACCGGTGGTAATTCAGTCGTCCGGATTCTCTCCTTGGCCATTTTGGGTCACCCCCTTCCCTTAGTATAGAGTACAAGTAGGTGTAGATTAAAATCTATTATGTCCGGCTGAAAAAAAAATCAAACATCCTCTCCTGTACTTGCCTCTTTTTCATATTTTCAACCATCTTTCCCTTCTCTTCATCTTTCTTCTTCTTTTCTATTTTTTTTTTTTACTAAAGTTCTCTTCTTTTCTTTATCCTTCTATTGTATGTGGAAGTATGCGACAAACGAAAACAATGCTATGACTCTTTTAGGCTTTTAGGAGGTATTCCCCTTCAACATTAAATATGAATTTTTTAAATTTTTTTCTTTTTTCCATTAAGTTGAATATTACACCAAAAATTTCCTCTCTTTGGGATTCAATGTTTGTGAACTTTTTTTTATACATATGTAATTTTCTCTTTTACTAATGTAAATTTCACATTTTTTTTGTAATTACAGGTGAAAAAAGTTGGTTGTTATCTTCTTTAACATTGGTTTTTATTTTCTTCAACACTCTCGAATTATTCTAATTAATTGTATGTCATGAGTGGGTTTTGTGAGTTTTTATTTCCCCAAATTTTTTATTGTACTTGTTATCCTTTTGTAGATGGGTTAAAGGTTGCATGCTTTTCCAATCCTTCTCATGAACTACTCCAGATCACGATTAGTGTTTTTCATAAATTTTCACCTTTTCATTTGCTGTGACCCTCACATTTTTTTAGCCTCTCATCTACCTTGTTTAAATGTTTTTTCCTTTTTTTCTTAAGGATTTATTTGTTTACTTCATGTTCCCAATTTTTTTTGTGGTCTCTTATGTTTCAGTTCTTTTATTTTGTCTAAGGGAAAGAAAAATGATTATTATCTATGTGTAGCTAAAAGTAAATGAACTTTTGGAAAAAAATAAGGAATAGTAACTTGTTAAAATGGTTGGTGCATAGTTGTGATCTACTGATTGAGTGGTTAAAATTAGCATTAGATATATTGTTACCCCAAGCATCAAAAAAGAGTTAAGGTGCATTTGATAAAATTGAAGTCTGAAAATTGAAATCTAAAGTATGAATCCATTAAACTACTGAATTGTTAAGTATTAAATCTAATACATTTGAGTACATATCACATTCAATGACAAGTGAATAGTTTATCACTTAATTTTGAAAGCAAGTTTTGCTTAGAAAATTCAGTGCCACTTAATTAATTCAGATATTCAATTTTTGGTTATTAAACAATCTAAATATGTTAAGATCCGAATCCATGAAGTTTAAAATGGAGTTAAGTAGTTATTAATGTATCAAAATTCTTATTTTTTGATATTTTTTTGCCTCTTTTGTCAAATTCAATGGTAACTTTCACTTTGAAACTATATGCGTTGTTCTTCTTTTTGGATTTAGTTATGTGAATGGTGTGATTTTTTTAGTTTTGCAAGTAAGAAGATTCTATGTTCTATATATTTGAAAACCATTTTTAGAGTGGTAACTCTTATACAATTGGAAAGTATTATGGATTTAAACTTTTTTGGGTAGAGTCATGATGCGTTAATATTTCTTATTCCCAAATATAACTACGTTATAACTCAATGCAAAGTCTTGCTGTAAAAGAATATTTTGTTTAACTTTGGTAGTTAGTGTGACGCCCCCACTTTTCCCTAAGGCGAACCAAAGGGTATCCGCGGGACGCCTGCCTAACTCTCGCCAGGACTCAAGCAATTCCATTTAAACTTATTGCCGGATCACACCATACGAGTCAATAACTTAGATACAATAAATGCGGAAGCGTTCAAGTTTAATAAAAGTCATCCGTTATCCAACCCGCACATCGGGTGTTCAACAACCATCATATATCCCAAATATACATCATGCTCCAAAAGTTACATTCGGATTTCAAAATACAACCCAAAAGCCAAGACATAGCCAAAAGTAATAGAAACCCTAAACAAAAGCCTAGCAGGAATGTTTCATCGATACCTCGCCAAGTTCAATCCTGTTAAGGAAAACAAATCTACAGGGTGAGCAAAAACACTCGTGAGGCCAAGAACACACATGCAGACACATAGTTCAGGTAACAAGCCCAAATAAAAATTCAAGTAATAGCTTGCAAGTAATTAATAACGCCAACAAAAATGTAACCAGAAACAATTCAAGGATATGGAAGCTCTCAAGAGCTAAATTCCACATTTTGCCGATGTCATTCGTATATCTCCCCGAGATGACTCTCCGTCAACCGGGTTGATATTTTCATATCCGTAGTTCACCACTTACTTCTCATCCGTCCACCATACACCACTTCGAGCCCGCACGATATTTATAAGGCGATATTTCACGAGTATGCCAAGCGAGATCTCTCAATAGATCAAGCTTATCATGTGAATCTCATGGGTCACCGAGATTCTCGACCAAGCCCATGCCGGTTCGAGTTCCAAGGTCGGCCTATGAGTTTGGGCGTCCCCCATGTATCATGTAAGTGTTGAGGAGATTCACTCCAACGACGTATGCAGTCATAGCATACTATGTCATGTATTCAAGCATTTAATAGGTTTAAACATGTATTTCAGGTCATATAAACCAGGCAAAGCATGTCAGGCATGAGTCATTTGTTTCAAATGAGGACGAGTGCGATTAAGTACACGCTCGACTCCATTTTTTCAAAACCATATAGGTTAAGCATGTAATCAGGTAAGTCAAGCATGAATCAAGTCTATAGAGTTCAAGTAGTCATACACTTGACACTCACCAAGTTACGCAAGCAAGTAGGTTGGATTGAGAGTTCAAACTTTCACGGTAGGGTCCTCTTGGAGGTTCTCGTGCGTGCCTGAACATCGAATAGTAGACAATTACTATATGTCCCCAAATGGTGAGAAAGATTGAACACGAGTAGGGTTCGGAAATATTTTCAAAATTTCGTTTGGGCTTGTCTTTGAAGTTGAATTCTCAAAAAAGGTGCAGGACTCAAGTAAAAATCGGATTATTATGCTTAAAATCATTGGTTGGAAACGAGTACGAGCGAAACGATTGCAAAATGAACGATCGAAATCGAAAGTGGGCGGGCCACGTCACAATCCAGCCGGAACCTGGCCGGATTGGAGGCAGTGGCTAGCCTCCCTTTTTTCAAATTTCACCACCAATCCGGCCGATAATCCGGCCAGAAACTGGCCGGATTCAAGGCTGGATTCTGGTAGAATAGTTCCCGCGCGGGTTTCCTTTGAAATTCTAGAATTTTTTATTTTTGGTCAAATCTTTGAAAAATCATAACTTCTTTTCTACTAGTCGAAACTTGATAAATTTGGTACCGTTGGAATCGTCTTCCAAAGTACTAAAAGTCCTTAGAAGACACTGTTCCATGAATCTAAGTAGAAGGTATTCAAAAATGAGCCTAAAGTTGCTGTTCTAGATTACCAGGATTGAGCCAGGGTTGGTTTTCCGCTAACTTGGAAAATTCGGCAGAATTCACTCGTTGCAAACCAGCTCTTGAAACTTATAACCCAATTAGAAGTGCAAGTAAGGTTTAGGACAGAACAAGCGGCTCAAGAATCAGAGTTTCGAGCACCAAGATATGGTAGCTCAAAGTTGGGGAAAAATTCAAGACCGTTGAACAATTTTCCAGATTTGGATTTCCGACTTTGGACCTTTAGTTAAGTGTCGAAACAGACTTGGATTGGTACCAAATTTTTCAGTATAGTACTCCTATATGAAGGGTATCTCTCTATAAAATTTCGTGGAAAAATACCTTCGGAAAGGTAGTTAACCAATCAACCAAAGTTTTGAAATTAGTAAGGCAAAACTGCCTTTAGCTCCCTTTCTCTCCGTTTCCAAACATTCGGCTAAGGAAAAAGCTCCAAACATGGTTCATTTGTGCAAGAAAGGTCTAAGGAACATACATGGTACTTTTAGTAGGAGTTTAGCACCAAGAAATTCATTTAGTAAGACCACAACAAGTCTCACATCTAATCTGTCCAAATCTAAGAGTTTTCAAGAACAAGGCAGTCATCGTATTTTGATCATAACTTACTCAATTTAACTTGGATTTGAGCATGGTTGATACTGTTAGAAAATACATTCATAGGGCTAAAATTTCACAAAAGAAATCATTTTAAGTTTCAGCATGCAACTGGCTCCAAATTAAGCCTAAAGTTGCAGCATCATCAAATCGTTCCAACGGAACAGAGAAACAGAACAGCTGAATTCAGAAGAGTGGTGCGGCTCACACATATGGAACCAGAATGTCCATTTTATACCGTTGGAAAGAGGGGATGTCTGGTTTCAAATGCCGCTGACGGCACTTGATTTCGACGTCGGAACACGGAGTTCTGGACGAAATACGAATACTGGTCTGGCCATGACGTGAACAGCTTCCAGATTACTAGCTTTGGAAATAAATTCATTTGACCAACCAAAACTCAACATTTTTCAACAAAAATTTTTACACAACTACTACAACATGTAAACAACACAATCAAGCCATTAAACCTCCTAATTTCTGCATTAAAGTGGCCGAACAGAGCAGGGGCAAAATGGTCAGATTTGGCCTTTTGACCCATCATGAGTTTCCATCAATTTTCCACTAATAATCCACTAGTTTAAACACTAATACAACATTATAAACATCATCAAGCATGAAATCAGCTTCCTAGGCAAAGGTGGGAGTTCATAGAGCCCACCCATTTCATTTTACACCATAACCAAGTCATCCACATGAATATCCAAGCCTACAAGTGTAAATCAACTCTTATAATCCAAGTTTAGAGTATTAGATCACTATATACCTCCTTGGTGTGCTTAAGACCAGAATTTCGGCCCTCCTTGAAGCTCCAAGAAACCGTGAAAGCTCCTCCCTTTTGAAGCTCAAAGTGCTGTCCAAGTGTAGAGCTAAGTAGTTTTAAATTTTGAGAGAATTTGGTGGTGATTTGAGTGAGATTGGTAGAGGAAATGTTGAAGAGCTGCGGTTGTTCCTTTGCAGTCAGCTATCTGACCATGGCAGCTAGGAGAAATGAAATGTTGGTCTGATTCCTTTGCGTACAAATGAAGCTTGACGTCTAATATTTTAAGGCCACAAAAGTCAACCGCAATTGGTGCGCATACGCGCGCGTTTTGTGCTCGATTTCTCTTAAGTTTGTTGCATTAGTGCACTAAACCTCTAGGGCACTTACATTCATATAAATATTATTCATTCTTAATTGTCCCAAAATAATGGTCCAAAGTCCCTCAATTAAGCGCGCACGTGAAAACACGTATTTCCAATTTAAGCGCAATAAAATGAAACCTTCGAGAAATTCTTATAACGATCGTACCACTAACTACCACTTGAGTAATTAAACCTAAATTTACCTATTTTAGGACCATTGTATATGTCTCAAATTTTCGAACTTATTGTACTCCCAATTGGCTAAAGTGTTTAGACACGTTTTCACTTTTTCACTAAACAAGCTTCTAAGAAAATAATTTTTGAAACGAGATACTTTAAACATATAACGAAGCTATAAAACCATGCACTTAGGTCTAATAAGGATAGAAAATAATATTCGGGGCAAAAATCCAAATAGATAATTAATTGAGCCAAAATTAGGGATTTTAAAAATAATAATTTTACGAGTTCTCACGTGAATTGAGTATTAATTCCTCCATTAACCTTTCTTAATCTATTATTGATCGTTCTTAATTCTTCAATATTAATACACTCCCGATTCAAGTATAGCCTAGAAAAACGTGCTCCCGTCGTTCCGGACTACACAAATTTTCGAAAAGCGAATTTTTCAACAAAACGCTTTAAAAATATAAAGAGGCGTCATTCCATATAAATGGATTTAAAATGGTCGAAATAAATAATTCGAAGAAAATGAGTGAATAATCATTTAAATATTCCAGTAATATTCTATAAAAATAAGAAAATTTTCGGGTCCTCACAGTTAGGTTGTTAGTTTTTCCCATATGCTTTTTACTATATTTTTCTCTTTATTAAGGGAGGATGGATTTTTGATAAAAACTTTGTGTATTTTGGTAGTAAAAAAGTTTGTTTGGATAAAATTTTAAAGATTGAATTAAGGTGAATATTGTTTAATATAGCATTGATTAAAACACAGAACTTTGTTCAAATATTAGGAACCAAAGGGAACTTGCTGAAAAGTGGATAATTTTCTTGTGCTGATGTTAATCAACCCTGTAGTCTTTCTAAGGTTTGATATTTAGGTTACATCAGCTTCAAACATGCATAGTGGATCACTATTAATTGGCAACTTTAAAATAGCGCATCTCATAATATCTATTGTTTATAGCAGAGTGACCTTTGATATTAATTTTGCAAGGAAAGAAGGGTTGGCTTAAATGGTTTGAGGGGAGAAAGTGTAAATAAGAAATCTAGACTTTGAACCTTTCCATTTACATTAAAATAAATATCAAATTTGCAACATTATACATATCAGCTTTTTAGCTTTTACTTGTGACAATAACAGTATTGGGTTCACATACACTCAATAAATTCTGAAAATTTTTCTTTTTCTTTCAAATAGTTAATTAGAAAGCAAAATATGAGGTGTATATTTGCTCTTGAAAGTGTAACTTGTCTGATTGTCTATGCTATAGGAGAGAGTCTGAAAGAAGATAAATTATGTTTCCAAGATGCACTAGCAATTTTGTCTCCACGCCGCCACCTACGATTAAAACACTTAACTCTTAAGATAATGAAGAAATACAGATTCAGGTGAAACCCATTTCAGATTTGAGAGACTTCATCATACTTAATCTACTTGGTGACTAAATTACCTTCGTACTTGGACTCTTCACTTTGCCCTATCATTCTGTGTCCAACCCTTCATTCTGTACTAGAGTACTCAGGTTTGTAGGACCCCATAATCGAGTTTAAATAACATAGCTAAATTACCTATACAAGCCATCAAATCATTCTCATTTGCATTGGATTTTTTTTTTCCAATTTTTGTCTAGAAGAATTAAAGAAAACTAACTAACTATATGTGAAACTTTAGAAACACCAAAATCCTTGAGATTTATGTTCTATAAGATTAGGTAATACTAGAACTTAGATTATGGTCAACTAATTTTATAGGGCATGCAAAACTAGCCATAGTTCTTCTTAGAATGACATGGAAAATTTATTGGTGATTTGACTTTATTCAACATATGAAGACTAAATGTGAATAGTAATTCTCAAACTACAAATCCCTTGGTATGGTTAAGAGAGCTTAAATTTTTATAATGACTCTATCATATGCACTCCAATAGAATTCTTTAGTCCTAAATCATTTTCTAAATTTAAGTTTGCTATTGTCTTGTTTCTCTCTTGTTTTGCATTAGTGATACTGCTAATACTTATTTTTTCTTTTTAGGGATATATGAGAGTTAGAAAAATTAATCACAAAATTCTTTTCGAGAACCAAAAATTCCAGCTTCAAGGCAGTCACAAGCCAAAACTCAACCTAAAAATGTATCTTGCCAACTGTTTATCTTATTTTATTCTTATATTATAGAAAATAGTAATCCTCTTTGAACATTCACTGTAGGAACAAAGGGGTTGTAATTGTATATAAGACAACAAGTAAATCAAAAAAAAGAGAATTGACGGTGAAGTTCTAGAAAAAATTGCAGATATACAAAATGAGGGAAATCTAATAATACTAAATGAATTCAATGTGTGTAATCACTTTCCTTGAAGTTTGATTGCTCCCACTATCTTGCTAATCAGGTATTGGGCAAAAACTGTAGAATACAATGAATTCGAGAAGACAAACAAATATCAAGTTCTTGGATTGTCTTGACAAGAATTAGAATACTTAAAGTTAGTTTTTTTTTCTTGTGTTAAAGCAGTTATTTATTTGCTATAACACCCAGAAAACTGTTCATGTTAACAAACATGAATCAACAGTGCAACCTTTCAAAAAATTCACATGAAAAGGTGTCAGACGAATTTGCAAAAAATTCACATGTAATCTTTCAAAAAATTCACATGAAAAGGTGCCACACTTCGGGTCTGTTTGTTTGGGTGAAAAATGTTTTTTGGAAAATATTTTCCACATTTTCCGTTGTTTGGTTGTCAATTAATTTGGGAAAATAATTTCTAAGGAAAATATTTTACTTTAGAAGGATGGAAAATAACTTACCTAGTCCACTTATTGAAGTTATTTTCCTTCAAACTAATCGAGCGTTCCCACAATTTAACGAAACCAATTAGAAAGACCCGGTGATTAAAAGGACAGAGAGTCAGAGCGATTCACAATGGACTTCATCTCCATCTCCGGCGACAAGCAACGACAAAGGCTGTTTGATGTTTCAAGTCAAATTCCAGTGATATGCAAGTCTCTCCTTTTTTTTTAACTTTATGGTTAATTTGGTTCTCCAATTTGGGGTTTTAACGATTTCATGTGAAAGGATTCAAGAAAATTCAAGGGTTGAGGAGAATCCTATCCAATTTATTGTCATTAACTTAAGAAATTATGTGGAAAAGAGAGGATTGCCTGCTGGAGTAAATTAGGAAGTTGCCATGTACTTGAAACTGTTGGAGACAGTGCCCTGACATGCTTCACAAGGTCATGGAGTTTGCAGTCCCTGTTGACAACAATTGGGTGATGAATGAGTTGTTTGGGACCAGGTGAGACTTTCTCTTGATTTCAAGAACTTCGGATTATACTTTCATTTGCACTATCAATTTGAATCTATTTTACCAAGTTGATGTATGAGAGATTCTACTTGGCAGTCTTTGTCCCCCAATTTTGTATATCTTTTGCTTTCATTTGATCTCTAATCCAATTTTCTCATATTTTTTTGAGAGATCTATATAACATTTTGCAACTTAGAAGTCACGCTTTACTTTGTATCAACTTCACCCAGTCGTAAATAATGGCACACTCAAATTTTACCATTGCACAGGAAGCAGTAAGAGGCCAATTTTGAGTATCCTGATGTATTTGAATGCCTGCTACAAATGGATATAATGGTTTTTTGGTCTGAGTGATGTCAATTCAATGCTTTTTGTTCATTTTGTTTTTAAATTTCTAACAACTGGCCATAGTTCATAGAGATTGAGGAATGACTCAAATAAGAAAGGTAAAATCTTTCTTCATATAATTGTACAAAGTCGTCGTTGTCTTATTACATAATGTGTCCAGTTCCAAGAGTAGTAGTTCGTACTATGAGTTGGATCATGTCATTAACAATTAGCATCTGATAGCCAAGCTTCCAATAGTTTTGTTGTCCATCCATGTATAACAGAGAAATGTAGGCTTATTTAATTTCATTTTAATACATTAATGAACAAGTCATATATCATCTACAAGGCATCTAGCAGCATAATGATAAAAATGATGCAGATTAGATGATGAGAAGCAGATGAGTTTTGTGATTTATATGCAACAGTTGTTGTACATCATCCTGGCTTTTCATTTGCATGGAATTTTGGGGTGACTCTTAGGAAACTGAATTTACAATTACTATTGGTATATATTTGTGACTTAGAACTTCTAACGCAGTTTTTGCTCTAAGTCATAGTGGTTAGTTTTAAAAAGGAGTTCATTCTAGACAAGCAACTAAAGGACTTAATATGGACACTTCTATTCATCGTATCTTTGTTAAGGGATCTGAAATGCTGCAGATTATACTTTTTGCTTCCAATATGAAAATTTAATATGGATTTTTAATATATGAGATTCTTTTGACGAAAAAAAGATGTTGTATGTAATCTATTAAGAGCAATTCTAATGGTTTTCATGCTTATTGGATTATCTAATTCAGGGATATACTGGAGGTCATGTCATGGTAACATTATGATGTCATTTGATATTTTAGTTGATTGTTATTTGACAAGAACTTTCCTTACTATAGTTTGTTAGAGTAACTCTAAAGTCTAGATACACTAGAAGGGAGCAGCTGAAATGGTTTTAGACTCATGTACTAGGTACCTTGACATGTTTCGCTACTTGCATTCCATAGGTTAAGATAAGGACAGATAAGCTTGCGTTCATTAGTGGAAAACTGTTTAAGTAGAAACTATGACACAGTTGGAAGCTATTGGAGTCAAGAGATTATAGGTAAGTTACTTTACCTTAACAGATGATGAAAGTCATTTTTCTTTTGCTTTGGTTAAAGGGTATTGATTTCAACAAGACAGCAGGGAAAACAGGGCAACCATACGACTACCTCTCTGATGGCAAATGCAGCAAGCAGGACGGAAGATTATCTAATACGGAGGAGGAATATCTTCGATCCTACAAAGAAACTGAATGACATAAAAATAGATATGACTTATCTGGAATGGTACAAGAAGGTGTTGATTGAGCAGGGAGGAAACTATGATAGTTACAAACTTTGGCGTTGGAAAAGTCAGGATGAAATCAAAAGCAGACATGAAATCATGAAGCGCAAGAGAATTCTCACTCGACACTGGAGAGGCATAGTTGATGAAGCAGAGCAAATGCCTCAAAAAAGAAGGGGTGACTTTTCAGACTCGTTGGCTTTATGCAGGAACCAATTACCGAAGAATGGTTGAACTACTTGAAAATAGATAGACAATAGATGGTTTGGGTTGGAGAAGAAAGGTGTAGCCCAAATTTTTACATTGAGCAAAAAAATTAGGAAAGCAGAGGTTTTGATTAGTTACTTTTTCTTAAAAAATGAAGGAATGTTGGGGAAAGAATACAGCAGAATCCTGCTATTACCTGGCAATCTTAAAAATAGAAGCCGGGTCCACTTTTTATTCAATTTTTGATTATTTTCATATAATAATAATACAGTAGGTATATTCTTTTCCAGAGAAGTTTTGAGTAGTGAGAATGCAAGATGAATATCACAATGGCATGGTGTATGATTGACAATGGATCACAAGCAATTTATTTATTGCATAAGAAAAATTTTTTATTCATATATACAATTTCCTAAGATTTTTTTTATTAAAGCTAAACAATGGAATGAATTTTTCAATTCTCTATAAGAAGGAATACGTGGTTAGAATTTGTAAAGTAAAGGTAGAGGTAAGAAAGACAATATTCCAAAGTTGGAAAATATTTTCAAATGTTAAACAAACACCAGAAAATGAAGTTATGAAATATTTTCAATAGGCTAACCAAACACCTGAAAATAATGAAAAAGAAATGATTTTCCTGGAAAAGTAGTTCCATGGAAAATATTTTTCCAAGGAAAATATTTTAATCCCAACCAAACAGACCCTTTATCTCTTTTTATTTTGAATTGTATTACAAACTATTTCCAACATTTCCCCACTTAATTTGTAATATAATTTCAAAACTAATACCGGAGAGGTCATACATAAAAGGAAGGTAATTTTCATTTAAAACTTTTCTCTTAGTGTTCACATATCATGCATCTAAGTTAAGTCAATGGTGACTAGATTGCTTAAACCAAGATTCAACAAAGAAAGAAATATTACACATATGGTCTTTCAAAGCATTCATAAATTCACATTCAGTTTTAGTACTATTATTGGCCATGTGTTCATCCTAATTCATGATCATATGCAAAAGATTACTTCAAACTATTGTTAGAAGCGGCACCACTTCTATGATCATATAAGTAAACTATATTTCTAATTTTAATACATAAAGTACTAAGAAACATGTTTATTAAGCGAAACTTCTCATCCTACTCACTTAAGAGTAACAATTGGTACCACTCCTTGAAATGGTCTACACCTAAATTATAGTGATCACTACCACTTAAAGTAACTTATTTTTATGCTTTAAACCTTTCAAGTTAGGGGTAGTACTAGAAGAAGGTTGGGTTACCATTGCTAAGTGATTTTAGTCTAAGGGTTTAAATCTCATTCTAGATGTTGTCATATTCACCAACTCTCTTACTAGAGGTTTGGTCAACGAATCTGCTAAGTTTTTGTGTCCTTACAAACACAATACTAACAACATCATTCGCAAACATTTCTTTAATAAATGCATGCCTCAAACTTATATAACTAGACTTGCCATTGTAAATCTTATTCAATACTCTAGACATAGTGGATTCATTATCATAAAAGATTGTTATTGGAGGCATTGGTTTAGGCCAAAAATCAATGTCAAATAAAAGATCCTTTAGGCACTCAGCGTCTTTACAAGCTGAAGATAATGCAATAAATTCAGCTCCCATGGTTGAATGAGTTATCACTATTTGCTTCTTTGCAACCCATGAGATAGCTCCACCACCAAGCAAGAATATCCAACCACTTGTAGGTTTTTGATCACTAATGCTAGTAATCTAACTAGCATCTAAAAATCCCTCAAGAACATTAGGAAAACTATTACTACCTCCATCTGATTGAAAGTGTCATACTTTCTATTTTAGAATATTCCAAAATATTTGTTATGTTAGAAAAGTCAAAACACCTTTTAGTCTCTTTTTTCAAAATAGCACTTCTTTCTAATCATATGCATGTTACCATTCAAATTTAAAATTTGAATTTATGGGAACAAAATTGGAAAGAGAATCACAAACATCACAATCAAATCACTATTATTAAAAAGTTTGATTTCTCAAACATGACTAAATAAATGGGATGGAGGGAGTATAAAAGAGTCCAAGATCCTTGGTTTTCTTAAAATAGCCAATCATTCTACCAATAGCTTTCCAATGATCTATTCCTGGATTTTTAGTGTATTTAGCAAGTCTACAAACTGAATATGAAATATCCTATCTAGTGCAACTCATTGCATACATAAGACTACCAATTACACTAGCATATTCTAGTTGAGCAACTGATTTATCGGTATTTTCATACAACTTAAAGTTAGAATCAAAGAGAGTCCCAATTTCCTTCACATTTAGGTGTTGATATTTCTTTAATATCTTCTCCACATAATGTGATTGTGATAAGGCAAAACTTCCACTATGCCTCTTAACTTTGATTCCTAAGATAGTATCTGTTTCACCAAGATTTTTTATCTTGAACTTAGAAGATAAATATTCTTAGTCTCTACTACACCTTTGTTCGTAGTGCTAACAATGAGCATATAATCCACATAAAGACAAATAATCACACCATACTCAATATTAAATTTAGAATAAATGCACTTATTAGTATTATTGTACCTAAATTCATTAGAGAGTAAAACAGATTCAAATTTCTCATACCATTATTTTGGAGATTGTTTTAAGCCATACAAAGACTTGACTAATTTACACACTTTACGCTCATTACCTAATAATACAAAGCTTTCCGATAGTTCCATATATACCTTCTCATCTAAGTCACCATTTAAGAAAGCCGTTTTAATATCCATTTGATGTACATGAAATCTAAATATAGAAGCTAAAGCTAGAAGCACTCGAATAGAAGTAATTCCAGTTACAGGTGCATATGTATCAAAATAGTCTATTGCTTTCTTTTGCTTATAATCTTTAGCTACTAACCTAACTTTGTATGTAAGAATAGTTCCATCTATGGCATATTTCTTACGAAATATCCATTTACAACTAATAGGTTTTGAACCTTGAGGCAAGTCCACCAGAACCCAAGTATTATTTGACAATATTGAGTTCATTTCATCATTCACAGCCTCTTTTCAAAATGCAACATCCCTTGACTTCATAGTTTCACTATATGTTTTTGGATCATCCTCTACACTAAATAAAATGGGAGTTTTGTTTAGGAGAAAATCTCTATTCCTTTTTACAAAGAAAACATAGCTTGTAGAGACACAAAGTCAGGAGGCAATTGCTTTTTTTTCTTTGTCTTTCACTTCTCTTAGGTTCACTAGGAGTGTCAATTTCTTTTCTTTTTGTATCACTAGAAGAAATTGCATTTGAAAGAATTTCACACCTTTGAGATGGATCTATATTAACCGTTGAATGTTTAAGAAATTTATTCTCAAAGAATTCAACATACCTTGATTCAACTATTTCATTTGAACCAAGATCAAGTAATCTATAGACCTTTGAATTTTCTACATAATCAACGAACACACTTTTAAGTACTCTAGGTCCCAACTTGGTTCTCTTGTTGTCAGGGACTTTATAGTAGACTATACAGTCCCAAACTCTTAAATAAGACAAGTTCAGTTTTCTACCTTTCCCAATTTCATAGGGAGATACTCTAGTTTTTAAGGAAGGAACTCTATTATGTACCGACATGCAGCCAACAAGGTTTCACTGCACAAGTTGTTTGGCAATCTTGAACTCACAAGCATGGCATTGACCATACCTTCAAGAGCCTATTTTTTCTTTCAACTAAACCATTTTGTTGTGGTGTGTAAGGTGCACTTGTTTGTGTATAATTCCATTTTCTTTACAGAATTTTGAGAATTCACTAGGAAAATATTCACTCCCTCTATCACTTCTCAAAATTTTTATTTTCTTATTCAATTGATTTTCTACAAGAGACTTGTATGTTTTAAACATACTAAACACTTTTTCTTTGTAATTCATAAGATATACATATACAAATCTAGAACAATCATTTGTGAATGTAAAAAGTATCTATTTCCTTCTCTAGTTAGAAAATCATTGAATTCACACATATTCGAATACACAAGATCAAGCATTTGTATTTGTTTATCAATTTTAGGAAAAAGCAATATTGTAATTTTGGTTTGAACACAAGTTTCACACTTCTTATTTTCAAGATCATCATATGAGATTAGGCCATCTTTTGACATAAATTTCAGAACTTTATGATTTACATGCCCTAATCTACCATGCAGTAGAAAATAAGTATAAGTAGAAGAAGTAGAAGTCAAACAGTGAATAGAAATATCATTCGTTTTATTAATACTCTATTTAAACATTCCATTACAAGAGTAGCCATTTCCTATGAAGACACCATTCTTAGACAAGATTACATTATTTGACTCTAGTACAACCCTTATTCCTTGTTAAAAATATTTGCAGATATAAGATTTTTAACAATATCGGGAACATGAAATACATATGTGCAAACCAACTTTTTGCCGGATGTGAATTGAAGATGCACATTTCTTTTACCAAAAACCTTGGTTCTCACTCCATTTGCCATGACCACTTCATGACCCTCAACAACTTCATAATTCTTAAACTGATTCTTGTCATTGCAAACATGAATTACAACACTGAAATCATACCACCAAGAGTCACCACCATATGAAGTTCAGTCACCCTACCAAGAGTCATCATTGCAACAATTTTTGCACACGCATCAACAAGATTAGCAATTGAAGCATCATTTTTCTTTTATTTCTTGTTAAGTTTGTTCCCAATCTTATAATGGCATTTCTTACCACAATTGTAGCAATTCCTATTTTTCTTTTTATTGTCTTTCGAATTAGTATTTTCAGGATTTTTTCTTTTATTACCAGAATTCTTCTTCTCTTCAATCATATTGGCCCTAGGATCACTATCAACTTCCAGTTTTTGAAGGATTCTAGCCCTTTCTTTGATTTTAAGGTGTTTCAAAACACTTGATAAAGTCAAAGTTTCAGAAGTGTGGAGCAATTCTTTTGATAATCATTCTAAGATAATGGCAACTTAGCAATGATTGCACCAACTTGAAAATATTCAGAAACTTCGACACCATAGTTTTTAAGTTTTGAAACTATCACTTGAAAATTATGAATTTGGTCCATAAGGAAAGAAGTATCAACCAACTTGAATTCAAAGTACTTTTAATAAGGAACTTATCTATGCCTTGTTTCTAAGTAGTATACTCTCGTTCAATCGCAACCCAAATTTCTCTTGGATTCTTCACTCCTTGAAACATGTCATAGTAGCTATGCGAGAAGGTGTTCGGAATATGGTTTCGGCATAATACCTCGTTCTCTTTATGCTTTTACCTTTGTTTCTTCAATTCTTCAGAATCACTCTCACTTGCAGCATAAATTTATCGAAGGTTCGGATTGAGAATGTAGGAAAAAAGAGATTGTAATTGTATATAAGACAAAAAGTACGCCAAAAAAAAAAGAATTGATGGTGAAATTCTAGAAAAAATTGCAAATATACAAAATGAGGAGAATTTGATAACACTAAGTGAATTCAAGACACGTAATCACTTTTCTTAAAGTTTGATTGCTCCCACTATCTTGCTAATCAGGTATTGGGCAAAAACTCTAGAATACAATGAATTCGAGAAGACAACCAAGTAGCAAGTTGTTGGATTGTTTTGACAAGAATTAGAATACTTAAAGTTCATTTTTTTGTGTTAAAGCAATTATTTATTTGCTATAACACCTAGAAAACTGTTCATGTTAATAGACATGAATTGACAGTGCATGCAATCTTTCAAAAAAATTCACATGACAAAGTGTCGAACGAATTTGTAGAAAATTCACAGGCAATCTTTTAGAAAATTCACATGAAAAGGTGCCACACTTCATCTCTTTTCATTCTGAGTTGTATTACAAACTATTTTCAATATTAACTACATATAAAACCAAAGTGGTTTCTACCAAACAATTATCTTTCAAATTGTAACAACAAATTTAAATAGATTGAATGTTTGTAGGTAGTAAAATATTTGTCTAATGAAGAGAAGTCTCAAATACAGATTTTAAGCACAATCTAGAAACAGTAAGTGAATTCAATTACCAGGTTATTTAAACTCAAATATACTTCTTGTTTTGATGTTGTGCTTATTTTATAATATGACCTATTAATTTTCTTAAGTTCACTAGGATTTAGCATGATAGTAGCAATAATATACTATTTAATTCTAAAAGAGATAGCTATCATAGTATCAAAAGATAATTCATTAGGAGAGGAGCAAGATATTTAATCCATCGTAAATGTTTTTGTCAAACCAATGTCATATTGTCATACAAGCCTCCACAAGATGCAAGTACAATCAGCACTGTAATGATAGAAAAGCAATCAGCACAATCAGAAAAAAAAAATATTGTGATGAGTCCTTATCTTCTGAAATATCTAGTTGTTTTAGATCCAAACTGCCAACCCAATAGATCAGATTATGGATCACCATAGAATAAAGTTACATCCATATGTTGTAATTCGTTGTTTTGATTGGACCTAAAAATTTTGCCACTTGGTAAAATACACAATAGTATTTTTGTGTTTTTTTCTTAGAATGCATACTGCTTATATTTTTGTAGAGTTGTATGGATATAGTTTTTTTTTTAAATGTACACCAAATAGTATTCTCTGGCTTCCAAAATTTTGCTGCTGCAGGCAAGATAAGACTTTGTTTATCTATTACCTCGAGAATGAAGTAACATCTATTGTCCTTTTTCTATGAAACGTTACTTTTCATATTGTTAATTACTGAGTTACCATTTAGGATTTTCTATTTGAATCATTTTTGTATTCTCTTAATCGAGACTAGTAAAGACTACAGAATCTCCAAAAAATAGAATGATTAATTCACTATAAGGTTCGTATTCTTTACTTCTGCATGGTTTTATGCTATTCTATATTTTCTATTGGTTGAATTTCAAATCATGTACAATTATATTTTGTTTCTTTTATTCCTTCACAGATTTTTCATTAATCACCTGGAGATTTTGTCTCGCTAATATGTGAATTTTGTTACTGGTAAACAATCTTGTTTCCAGAATGGTTATTGAATCTAAAATCTTGGTGCACTCTAAAATGAAAATAAAACTTGATTTATCATTATTTATTACTTTCCTTCCCATCTGTTTACCTTTTTCCTTTTAAAATTTGATTGAATCAAGTTTATGCAACTTTAGCTTGAATTGCAAGTGTTCTTTGACTAAAGTTTTTTGTGTTTTGCAAGCTTCCATATTTCCAAATTTGTGCTAGATAGGCCTACTTTAAAGATTTCTTTTGGTATATAGTTTAATGGATTATACTTTTTTCTGGAAGTAGGTAATATTTGTGATTTGGTATCTTTGGATAATTAGCTACTAAGTTCACATTTCTGTGTCTATTACCAATTATAGTTGATATATTTTATTTTTGTGTTCATCTGTGATGAATGTTAATGTTAGTAGAGAATGAGTTTGATATTGTTTAGATATTGAATTTAACTATTGTACCAACAATTGAATTGAATCAAAGTAGGAAATGTTTGTTTGACAGTATGTCATTTGTTTTGATTTTCTTGATATGAAATTGAGTTCTAGCAAAAAAGGAAATGTTGCCAATGAGGTTTATGATTTATTTGATGTGAATATGAGTTCTAACAAAGAAAAAGAAGAAGTTGCCAATTAGATTTATTACTTCTGTATGATTTATCGGAAGTCCAATATCCATTCCTATGTCATTTTTCTTATTATTATAAAATGCCCAAATTTTTGTATTATCTATTGTAATAGCTCTTAGTCATTATTATAATCAACTAATAAAAGTTTCCGCACTCTTCGTAGCAACACAATTTGTTACTTAACTTCTATAATATACATTAGCAGCTAACTGGTGGGATTAAAATGAAGTAGTGGCAATGGTTGAAGGCCTTGTTAGGTTTGTTGCATTCTCCCAAAGACCCACCATTAGTTTTTTGCTTATGTCAATCTTGTTAAGCGAGATTTTTTTTATTAGGAAAGAATAAGATTTAGGAGAATGCTATATAGAATGTTATATGCATCTATAGTGGGTAAAGTTCGTCCAATGGACTCAAATTTGTGTAGGCTCCTATGTTTGTTCATAACTTTTTGAATTTGCTTCTTAACTGGTGATTTCTAATTACTAGAGTGATTGAGTAGACATTGGGGTGTTGTTGGTTTTGTTCATATCAGAAAGCTTGCTCTTGCTGTGGTTGATACTATGTATCATCTCAATGAAGACCAAAAAATGCTATGTTGCATAATGGACCTTATTTTATACGACTAATGTATCTTTTGGTATGTAGTTGGGGATGTATAATTTATAGTGTATCTTGACGGGGAGTTTAAGGCAATAGAGAAATTTTGGACTCAATGAGAGGTTATCCAAAAATTGATTTGAGTAGTTGTCTGTCAAGATGTTTTAGGTAGTATATTATTATTTGTGTTTGAAGTGTTTACATTTGTAAATGTTTACAGGAAGATTTTGTTAATATAAAGTAATTATTTTTAAGCTATTAAAAAAGTACCCCTTTTACTAATTTTTGGCAAAGATCAAGATTCTTCTAACATTAACATTCTCTATAGTTATAACTATTTTTCATTTTATACATATTTATCCTTATTGCCCAATATTTTTTAAAATATAATATTGTTCTCACCAGTAACTGCTTTAAATATAGTCCATGCTCTCTCCACATGCCATATTAATATGCATCATATTTACATATAATACAAAATTTAAAATATTATCTACATCTGATATAATTATTCTTTTCTAAATTTAATCATCATTTTTCAATCTTTTCCACTCTTTTCAATTTGAATCCCTCTCTTGATGGGCACTTTATTATCTTCAAACCGTGCGTGGCAGGTTTTCCACCTTCTAGCCTACTCAAAATATTATGGTAGCAATATGTTGATGGTCAAATAATTTCTTAATCATCTACTCAGAATATCATAGTTTCATAATAGAATAGTTTCTTAATTATCTACTCAAAAGTCCTACAATCAACTATGAAATTTTGGTGGTCTAATTGTTTGAGATTGGCTACACAAAAAATTGTATATGTTCTATAGTCAACTATAATTTTTTTTTTGGGTAGCCTTAGAACTAGCTACATAAAAAATCATTGTCAACAAAAATTATAGCAAAATGTTCTACAATTGATTTTGATTTTTCTATAGAATGATTTGATAACTGGCTATAAAAAATGTAGTAAAAGTAAAACTATTGATAACAAAATATTTATATTTAAAAGTAAGACTTTCATTGTCAAATTGGTGCACTTGAATGCAAAAATTTAGATTTTTTGCAACCAAATTACCTCATGGGATGCAAAGATTTATATATTTCGTGACATATAATTTGATTCCCAAAATGTAGTATTTTGGACAATATAATTGGTGATTAATAAAATATAATAGAACTTTTGACTATGATTCTAGAATATTGTTGCTTAATGCACTATAACAAAAATTACCTTTGGCGGCATTTAAAGGTGTCTGTATAGATAATCTAACCTGACACTTTACCTTTCCTCACACCTTGGACGAGCGTCGTTCCTTCCAATGTGGGGATAGTCTCGTAGCATTCAAATGTGTCAGGAAAACTTGTTATAGCATCCCATCTACCAACAAAAATCTCTTTTCTTGATAATCAAAAGTGTCAGGATAGTTATAGTACCACATTAGGATATTGTTTTAGAAGCTGAGCTATACTGACACTTTTAATTGCCAGGAATACATAGGTAAAGAGAAATTAATCACACCATACAATAAAACCGAGATCCAATGTGGAACAACAGATAATCCTTCACTCCATTCCTGCCACAATTATGTCAGATATACAAGTCTTTGAACTTTCCATTGAAACTATAAGTTCTTTCAGAAGAAAAGAAACTATACTAATGTACTAACTTTGCTATCGATGCCGTTCCGTACCTATAAAAAAATCAAACAAATAAGAGGAGGACCACCATTACCTGAATTCAATGACATAACAATTTAAAAAAAAGGAAAAAAAAGTTGATATTTAACTCCATAGGTCATCCCATCCCTTGGGTCCCTCTCTTTTGACAAAGTTTATTATTGCCTGGACAACTTCCTGAACTCGGTTGGATAGGGCATGGTTTCCCCATTTAATTTCAACATTTTCTGCACCACCCATTGCTCTGCATAATCTGAAGACGTGCAAGAAAATATAGACAAAAATAGCGGTCAGAATAACAACACAGATCATGTGAAACAAGTTAAAGCATGTTCATCATATCTAACAAATATTAGACACACGATTAAAAACTTTGATCAGATTACAAGTCTTACCTCTCAACAAGCGCATTCTTGTCAACATACTCTGGTACATATTCATCGGCCATGGAAAATATGATCTGCAAAACACGAATATTAGAATGGCACTCTAGACCATTACAAAGCATCTTGTACAATCACATCACAACCAAGAAATAGTGATCACAGGCACAGAGTAACCGTATAAATGAAATTTGCAGGTGTAAATTCAGTTTGCGTTCAAGCAATTCAACCTACTGGAAATCATGTCATGCTAGAAATATAGCCTTTGGTCTATCAAATGCGTTGGAAAAAATTACGGATATTGGACATAACTATGTACTGCAATTTCCTACCTGACAAGGTGTGCAGGACATGTGTCCAAGTCTCTACCTCAGCTGGTCCTCACTTAAGTCAAAGCTAAACAAGTCATCATCACCATTATATGCACAAGGCGAATGATATATACAAGACATGTTGCCATTTGGTGTCAATTAGGTAAGATGACCCTATTCAAACATATCTTTATTGGTAACCATAAGCCAATAACAGGTTTATCGATAACCATAGGTCAATAACGAGTTAACAATATGCATTTAGTCACCTATAGGCGGTCATAGGGACATCTGGATTTGCTTCCCTGGGCATTAGCTCTGACCCTTGGCCTTCACTTATCATTTTTGAAGCCAAATCAATCATTGAAGCAGTTTCGGGGAGCGTAGCATTGTACTCCCGATCACTAACTAGTGCCTGAACAGCCAACATTATCAACAAGCTGAAACTAAAGCTCATCGTCCAGGCAACATTACATAGAGTAATGATCACAGTGCCAACACTGTCAAGTAATGCACTGAACAAAAGACAGTATGACTAAGCAGATTAATCATTCTCCTTTAAACATCAGATAATATATATTATGTTTGACCAACTACAAGGGGCACTTGTCACGACAAAAAGGACGAGTGTGGATGCAGACACAAAAGTGCACAGATTCAGGAGCTCAGAGGCATGAGAGATTCTTAAATTTCTTTCTTTTATGAAAATGATGGTAGAAGCACCAGCATGATCAGCCAGAACAGTGTTCGATGCCAAGCATCCCTTAAGCTAAAGAATCATATGCTAGCAAAATTTAATCTTATTTCACACAAACAAAACCATAGAAGTTGTCCAAGTTCAAAGTTATAAACTCGTACATCAGATCAAAGCACTTCTTCGAAATCAAAATAAGGGATCATGCAAAATCAAGTTAGAACCTCACCAAAGGCAACCACGACAAGGAGACAAATTAAAGTTTCGGCATTTCGTCCATATACTCTCTCACATGAAAAAATAACTTTTAACTGCTATCCAAACAACATGATAAACTAGTGCTGATTGTATCACCAATTCAACATCACAGATGCATCAGAAGCTACAATCCCCATGACTCAAGCCTCTCAATTATCCATGTAAGACTCATTATTAATACACCCCTATGCTGCCAAAGCCTACCATTACTTCTTATAACACTCAACAAACTGAATCAGTTCCCAATGATTACCAAGCACTAAAGTAAATTATACAAGTCTACATTCGGGTAGCGAATAAAGCAAGCTATGATTTATAAAGCCTAATCATTCTACGGCTTTATCAGTAATGATCAACTTAAAACTCTGAAAATTAGCTGAAAGCCTGAAACTTCAACAAAAATCCTGCACTGAAATAGAATACAAAGCATATAGGGGTGGTGAAGTTGATGTAATTGCTTGAGATTTATAGACTGAAGATTATTACAACAACAGAATACTCAGTCAATGCAGTCGAAGTAAAATCTTCAAGCAATGTTCTTTTTGACCCAAACCTATACATCAAAAGCCCAAATCCACACCTGTTAATTATCTAGCATAATCTAAAATTAGTACCCAACATTTCTACAATGACAATCTAAATCAATACATTCACAAAAATAATTAAAAAACACTACATATATATTTATATCCCGCCGCACCTTAACTCACAAACCCACTCTTGATACGAGTTCTTGTAACTTTTGATTAATTCATCAATTTCTTTCTCATGTTTTTGCTCAATATTGGCCAGGGCTTCCCTTAGCTCATGCATTATTCAGTAAGGAAAAGGCCCAAAATGGTAACTCTTTTTGCAAGAAACCACCAACCAAAATTTACATTTACAAAAATTGCAGAGTATAACCTATTCATCGACAACATCGATTTCTACGAGCTTGTGGCCGGATTTGTTATTGGAATTGCCTAATTCTTTTGCTAAGAAATAATTTCTGGAGAATTTGAACTCGTCCTCTTGATGTCATGTTGTTCCATTTTCTGGTTTTGACAAACCTAAACCTGATGATGAGAGGGAAGGAGTAGGGGCGATGGGACGGCGGAGTTAGGAAGCAGAGGAGAGGAGAGTGGCCGAAAGAGACGGAGGGCAAAATTGGTAAGATCCCGCAAAAAATATTTATATCAAATTCAAGCAGACAACCAAGAGAAATCAATTTAGGGCAAAAATTTATCATGCAATTACATACCTTCAATGGGAAAGCAAGGGCAGTTTGATTGCGGAGAGATTCAATAGAAAAAACTCTGCAGGAAAGCAAAATTTTGGCCAAGAGTTTTGAGAGATAGTTTGCCGAGAGAGAGAGTTTGTGAGAGAGATAAGAAGAAGCAAAATTTCACTGGTAGGCAAAATGAAGTTTTTGAGATTTCACTAAGTGTTTTGGCAAAGGAATCTTCCACCAAAATCAAACGACGTCGTTTTGTGTTTTAATTTTTTTTTTGGTGTATCTCACATTTTCGCAAGTGTCATTATAGGGAGTCTAAAGGTACATAATTATTTTTATATCAGATAAAATAAAAAAAAATTAGAGTATATATTATTGAGTTGATAACAAGTGTCATGATAGAAGTGCTATAATGACACAAACCAGCAAGTGTCCTTATAGACATGTCAGAAAAGACCATTTTGTTGTAGTGATGTCTCTTGTGATATGAATTTCATGTGAATTTTAGCGATGATATTTTTTCGTAGTTAATTCTCAAAGACGATGACTAATGTTATTTTATTACAAACTTTTTGTAATATAAAGCAAATTTTGTTGTACATAATCATATGACCAAATTGAATTTATATCAACCTCCAAGAGTAATTAGATACAGAGATGCACTGATTGGTTTGAGAAATTTATTATGTAAAGATACAGTTAGGGTGACCAACCCACAAGCGAGTTTCAATATAATCAAACTTAGGGCTCTCAATGGTACTAAATAAAATTACCAACTAATAAGTCTAATTGTATGTAGGTTTCTGAGATTTTGCTTGTCCATTCTTATAGACATCTGAAAATATGGTCCTATTATTCTATGAGTTTTAGGAGTGGTACATAGTCATCACATTCCTTCCAATTATCCTGTATGGACACATAAAATATCTTTTATGAGTTTAGTTTAGTTACAAATAGGCATATATGAGTTAGGGTTTTGACATATTCAAACTCAATTCACATAATATATCATTCTTTTGAACCCAATTTCAACTCACTCATGCTCAGCTTTCAAAAAAATCGAGTATTAGGCCTAATTTAGGCAATCCTAAACTCATGTAATGTATTTTTCATGTTCACAAGATCTAATTAAACCAAACAATCAACTAATTTATATATGTCCTATACTATCTAAGGCATCATTTAAATTGAGGGATTGGGAGGGAAAGGAAAGAAGAGGAATGGAGGGATTTGTTTTTGCTGTTTGGATTGATTTTTGAGAAGGGAAAGGAGAGAAAGGGTTTAGTTGTTTTGTTGAGTTACAATGTTCCCTCAAAAGTGGGCAAAAATGGAGGGAAATGAAAGTAAATTAATTAAAATAATTTAAAAAGTTTTAAAATATCATTTTTACCCTATCTTTTCTCTTAAATTAACACTTGATTTTTTCCTTTCCTTTCTTTTCTTCTTCAATCCAAACAAAAATTCAGTATTTTCTTTTTTTTTTTCCTTCCATATTTAATCCAAATAAGATAGATAGAAACCACTCTTTTCTACTCTTCTTTTTTTTTTTCTTTTCCATTGGTATCTTTTCCTTTCCTTCCCTTTCCGTTCCCTTCCTTTCCTTCAAACGAAACGGTGCTAAAAGATGTTTGACTATCATGACAAAAAACAATATAGTTTACTGTAACATTTCATAAACCTATCAATTAGAGATTAAAAAAGTACAAATTGTCATGAAATATCAATTTAAATTTCAACTATTTGATTGAATTTAGATTTAAAAAATCTTCTTAATTTCTGCAAATGAACCCTAGTATATATATTGTTCCAACAAGGTGAAAAGTAGCATGAGCTCAATGCAACCAAACTCACATGTAAATAGGATAAAATATTTTGGCCCATGCTGAACTTACATTTAAATCGAGTAAAATATTTTGGCCCCACACTTAGCTCAACTCACATTACATAGGACTCAGCCCACTAAATTTAGGGGCGATCAAGTTGAGCTTGAGTCAATTGGTCTAACTGGAGGTGGTACATGTACCTTACAAACTAATAAATGGTAGAATTTCCTGTAGGGTTACAAGACCGGCAAGAAAATCAAATGTTCTTTCTTTATTCTTTTATGTTTGGTTATAATACATACAACAAGATAAAAGATGATAACTGGGCTAACGATCAAATTGGTAATTTGTAGCTTTTAGGATTCCTTGGGTAGAAAATGTCACAGCCTCCTTCATGAATTTAAATAGAAGAAATGAATTAGGCCAATATGCACATGGGTATTGCAATATTAGGTTCTTATAAAATAATGAAAGCAAAACATGAATCAGTTACAAAACATAAAAGTTAAATTGTACAAAAATCTTTTTTTATTAGTGAATTGATAGTAATTACCACCTATTTTGTTGAACATAATACCTTTTCCTTTAATGGACACCAAGCACAATTGCAACATGATTTTCTAAAGATAATGCACATTTTCTAAATATTCCCAAATCTTTTATATGAATTTTGTAAGTTTATAGGAGGCTCTGCCGATTCTTGCATCCTAAACTTCTTACACCTTCCTAGTTATAGTCTATTGTCAAATTATAAAATATGTAAAACATTACATTAAAACCATCCAGAAGAGCCATTAATAGATCAGACAGCATGCTTATAATAAAGCTTCTGTACCATTTTATTGTACAGTCAGTCACGTACAAAATTCTTAAATTTTTACATTTTTCCTGTTATCATCATAAATGTCGATTGCATGAGGACAAAGAACACCTGCAAGGTTCCACTTTTGGTAGGAATATGTTGTTAGTTCTGAATTAACTACTTTTATACTCATTTAAGCAAGAAATCTGAAATTTTATATCACGAACACATATTGAAATTTCATATCACGAACACAACTACGTGACATTTAAGTCAGGCATTCTTCCATGTTCCCAGTGCCTAAGAGATTCTTGAACAATGAATTTGTTGTTATTGTACTTTTGATAAATCTTCTTTGTATCATATTTTTTGAGACCCAAAGACTTTTCAAAAAACTTCCGGAGAAATTTTTAACATGAAGTATACTTACTAAAAGTTGAGGACAGATTCTCCATTCTTCAAATTTGCTGTGTAGTCCTTAGGGAACTATTTAACATGAAATTTACTTACTCATAAACTTTTTTTTTTTTTTTGCAGACGGAGGGATATCCGGGTCAACGGGTAAACCGAACCCGACTAATCCCCCGACCCGAGAAGAGAAGCCCTGTCCCCTCGAGCGCGTTAACTCTGGGATTCGATCCCTGATGGGGGAGATGGACAACGACTACTTAGGAGCTGTCGTGACCAAACTCCTGGGCAGCTCATAATTGAAAATATGATTTCGACCGATAACTGTTAAGTTTACCTGCCAACTAATGGTTGGCATGCTTGTGGTTTGCCCTGCCCTCATCAACCTATTAAACTTCTTCACTTTGTATACTTTTACCAAAATTCACATCTTTTGTCTTGCATAATACTAAGATGCCCTCATTAAAATTAATGTGCAAGTGTTTTACAAAAAAAATCTATACACTTTTTTTTGGAGAAGGTAATTCTTCAATAACTATAAAAACAGGAACTTAAACAGCATCAGACACGAACTGAAAGATAGATTAAAATACCAGCGGATTCAAACAAAATACATAGACACAAAGACACTCAAAACACAGGAACTAACAGACAGTGAAAGACACTACAAGACCGAAACTGGGAATGATAAAATATTAAATATCCAAATACATCTCAATACTAAAGATTCGAATACATCTCTAAACACTAAGGTATGCTAACTTGAACTGTGCTGCCTCTGGGAATCAATCCGGACGGGATTGAATTCCCTAGAGATAGAAAGCTCAAACATCTCCTTGTCGCTCGCAATCAGTACCCTATCAAATGGATGCCCAAAAGGAGTAGAAAAGATATTGAGAGTGATCAACCTGCCGAGATCCTGTGGGTTGCTGACGACTAAATAGGACAACTGCCTCAACTTCGTCGCCACTTGCCATTTTAAACGGCGAGTTTCCTTGATCCTAGGTGATATGAGTAGCTGCTCTGTCAGTTTGCTAGAGAAGCTATCCAGTATCCTAGTACTTGCATGAGACCCTCCAATAGTTGAAATCATGCACTACAATTAGATAAGTATAAAAAGTTGCTATTCAACAAACAATTTAATGTCCTATAATTGATTATACAAAAAAAAAATATACCAAAATGTCCTATGATTCACTAAAGCATTTTTCTACTAAAATGGTTTGGGAATCAGCTATTTGAAAATCATAACCAGATGTTCAACAGTCATCTATGAGTTTTTTCATAGTGGCATGGTCTAACAATTGGCTACACAAAAAAATTGTAGGGAATCGATTATGATTTTTTCATAATCCAGTGGTTTGAAAATCAGTTATCTAAAAAATCGTAACCAAATGTTCTACAATTGACCATGATTTTTATCATAGCATGATGGTTTCATAATCGATCATCAAAAAAATGGTAATAAAACTAAAACAATTGACCACAAAAAGTTTTTAATTGAAATCAAAACCATCTTTGGCAATTTGGTGCATTTCAATGCAAAAACTTAAATTTTTTGCTAGGAAAATATATATGTTTTTGTTTGATGACAAAATGGTGATTCATAAGAAAAAATTAAAATTTGTATTTCTATTTTGGGATATCATCATGTCATATCTTTTGCAATGTTGACTTCATGACAATTTTAGTAACCATACTTTTGTATTTAATTGTCAAAAATGACGAATTTTGGTTCTTTTCTATAGTGTTTTCATAACCTGTGGTGAAATTCGTTTTAGATGATAAGAAAACAAATTAAAACTTTTTGTTATCTTATAGGCCTTACTTAAAAAAAAAATAAGTAGAAAAGAGACCAATTACAAAGTATAAATAATCAAATTGTATTGAAACTGTGATAGATAGATTGGGTGATATGGGGGAACACCTCCCATTAACGCAAAAAAAAAAATGTATTGAAAGTTTTTTATTAGTGAAATTATAGAAGTAATCTTCTATGTTGTTGAGCATGATAATTTCTTCTTTAATGGACACCTAGCACAATTGAACCTTAGGGCGTGTTTGATAAAACTGAAGTCCAAAAACTAAAATTTAAAATTTGAAGTTTGAATTGTTAAGTACTAAGGGTGTGTTTGATAAAACTGAAATTTGAAATGTGAAATATAAATATGAATCCATTAAATTATTGAATAGTTAGGTACTAAATTTGATACATTTGAGTGTATATCACATTAAATAATAAATAAATAACTTATTAATTATTTTTGGGATCAAGTTTTGATTAGAAAATTCAGCACCATTTAATTAATTCAAATGTTCTATTTTTAGTTATCAAATGCAACTGAACATGTTAAAATATGAACCCATTGAATTTAAGTGCTGAGTTGGATTATCAAACAAGGTCTAAATCTGATAAATTTGAGTGTATATCACATTAAGTAATAAACAAATAGTTTATCAATTAATTTTGGAAGCAAGTTTTGTCTAGAAAATTTAGTATCATTTAATTAATTGAAATATTCTATTTTTCGTTATCAAGCGTATCTGAACATGTTAAGATCTGAACCCATTAAATTTAAATGTTGAATTGACTTATAAAAAAGGACCTTAGTTTCCTATAAATAATTTACTTGTCATAAATTTTTCCAACAACCTTTTGCATATTGTATAATTTTTGAAGTTTATAATAGCCCCTCCCAGTTGTTGCCTCATACACTTTTTCGATCTTTATGGTTGTGTGCATAGTCAATAACAATATATGTCGTAAATTAGTTTATGACCATGTGTTTGAACCATTACTTGGTTGAATCACATGCTTATATGAAAGCTTATGTACCTCTTCCTTGTACAGTCACGCACAAAACTTTTAGATTTCTCATACATATAATATATATATATATATATATATATATTATACTAGTTGAGGTTAGCACTGCCCACCCGAAAGCTTTCAACTGCGATCATATTTTTGGAAAAATATGATGAATTGTTTGTGCCTAGCTATTTTTATATGTAGTCTCTGTTTAATTTTTGAGCTAACATTCATAAAATGTTTCTTTTTTATGTTTTCTTGTGTACCTATATATAGTTGGGTAATTGAAGACAACTTTAGTATTTCTAAGTTAGCTAATTTTACAATCGAATGGTAACTAAAAACATAACAGGTGATAAATGAAAATCCACCGATAAAGAAGAATTAATTTTATAAAACAAAAAAAGGGGTCTTGTTTCTTTTATACATTTTTTTCAACACTAAAATATAACTTTTGTTAGATTTTTTCTCAAACACATAAAATAGTATATTTATTTTCTAAATAAATGAGGTTGCATTTACACGTACAGTTTAATGGCTTTTTCTTTGGTTCTAATGCTGTAAAATAGATTATCTTTTATGCATTTTTTGTTACCCCAAAAATATAATTTTTTGGTATTCCTTTTTTCCTTAAATAAATAAGCTTGTATTTACAGAGAGAGTTGTTATACTCTATATATAATTTTAATTTAATACTATACACAAATTATAAATAAGGCTGCATTTACCGTAAGATTTGCTAATTTTTTCTTTGATCATGATAGCATAAATAAATTTTTTTATGCTCCTTTTCTCTCATTGTAAAAATATAAATTTTGACTGCTTCTTTAACGCTGGATTTACAATCACAATTACTAGCCGCCCTTTGCTTTAATCCAATTATAATACTATGAACTAAATTATCTTTAATATTGGATCTATTCTATGATTACAAAAATATAATTTTCCGGTGTTTCTTTTTTCTCTAAATCTCAAACAACAGAAAATCATAAATAGAAAAAAACTAAAGCACAAATTCTCACAATGAAACTCTCACATTTCTTTTTAAATAATAGAGTTGTTGGGCTCTGTATTTAATTTTAATACTCTACACTCCTAAAGCACCACAAATAATCGATGCATGTTTTTAGCCAAAAAATTTGAAATTTTCATATTACCAATGCAAACTGCATGATATTTTGCTGCTCTTCCATGCCTTCAGTATTTAACCCTAAGGTGGTAATTGAAAATCACCAAAGCATTGCAAACTCAAATTATTTTAGTATAAGGATATTATCTTGATCAAGAATCTTTGTCTTTTGGTCTCCATAAATGTTTTAAAAGAATTAATTTAACAGACGCTACATCTAATTGGGTGGATTTAAGAAAGTACCAATCAAAATGCTCTTAAAAAGTTTACAGTAGAAATCTGTACAAAGACCCATTTGAAGGGGCAAGAAAAATGCATTTTCTATAATTCAAGGGCAATAAAATAATTTTAAGAAAAACGTGAAAAACGTTACCTTCTACCACTTTCTAGGAAGCAACAAGAAACGCAAACTCTGCTATGAACCCCCGAACCCAGATTTGTGCGATTCATTTACTCCTTTGCCTATTTGTTCACGCCATTCCAATCCTAGATTAGGCAGCTGCAATTCTGATCGCTATTTATATCACATTTCTTTCCAGCAAATCATTTTAACGAATCCCTTTTTCTCGTGCTTGCATCGATTCCGCGTGGAGGAGTAATTGACGCATTTTTGGCTAAATAAGAAGAAAGGAAGCAAACAGATTTTGTTTAACTTCACCGGCTTTGCTTTTGCTGTAGACTAGAGGACAAAAACCCAGCTGGCTTTGGTTTCTTTTTGAATGATTCATGCTCTTACACGGTTGGTATTTTGCTGACTTGCTTGGTGGGGTAGTTCACCAAGATTTATCTTTGACGGAGTTTTCAAACTTTGACGGAGTTTTCAAAGTTTGACTGTTGTAGTATTTATTTAGGAATGTTCATATGATGTGGGATGATTTCTTGGTATTTAAGAAAAAACCTATGTGATAAAATTTGATTCTTCGTGCTAGGTCGGTTCTAGAAGTTTAAAAGAGCAGATAAAAACGGAGGAGGAGATTTCCTGTCCATCGAGTGCTGAAAATTTGATTGGAGGAGTTGGTTTTATATTGCTGTTAGACATGCCTGGAAAATCTAGAAATCTTGAAGTTTGAGTGCTTGATTAGGTTAATTTTGGTGTGTAGTATAAAGGGTTCAAACCCCATTTAAGAATTCCAAGTGGGATTACTTGAATTTGTATTCTAAGCTATTCAGTATAACAGCTTTAGGTTGGTAGTCATTGTTTGGTAACTATTCGCAAAGAATATTAAGGTTGTGTTGGGGTAGAATTCATATTTGTATTGATATAAGATGGTTGGGACTGCTGAGGGAATGAGTAATAATGGTTACTTGAATGGGGCCACTAATGGTACTACGGAGGAGAAAGTTGATGAGCTTCGTCGACTTTTTGGGAAAGCAGATGGTGATCCGTTGAGAATTGTTGGTGTTGGAGCTGGAGCATGGGGTAGTGTTTTTGCAGCAATGCTGCAGGATGCGTATGGTAATCTCCGCGAGAAAGTTCAGATTAGGATATGGAGGAGAGCTGGGAAGGCTGTTGACAGAGCAACTGCAGAGCACCTATTTGAGGTGATTAATTCAAGGGAAGATATCCTGAGAAGGTTGATTAGGAGATGTGCATACTTGAAGTATGTGGAGGGAAGGCTAGGTGATCGAACATTGTATGCCGATGAGATTTTGAAGGATGGGTTCTGTTTGAATATGATTGACACGCCTCTTTGTCCAATGAAAGTTGTTACCAATCTGCAGGAGGCTGTATGGGATGCTGATATTGTCATTAATGGTTTACCTTCAACAGAAACACATGTGGTGTTTGAAGAAATTAGAAGGTATTGGAAAGAAAGATTAACTGTACCAGTTATAATTTCTTTAGCAAAGGGTATAGAGGCTGAATTAGAGCCTGAACCACGGATAATTACTCCCACTCAGATGATAAATAGAGCAAGTAAGGCTCTCTCTTTGGCTTTTTTAATTGGTTTTCTGCCCTTTTTGTTTCTGATTCTGATGCCTAGTACTG
Organism: Coffea eugenioides; assembly: GCF_003713205.1. Classification (NCBI taxonomy): domain Eukaryota; kingdom Viridiplantae; phylum Streptophyta; class Magnoliopsida; order Gentianales; family Rubiaceae; genus Coffea; species Coffea eugenioides. The sequence goes on along the minus strand of NC_040036.1, from coordinate 40,174,802 downwards.
CTAGAAGGTCATCAAATTCTTCAACTTGTTGATGATAGTTCATTATTGGCTACACACTCTACTAATTATTTTATTGCTTTCAAAAGGAACTTAAAATACGGCGTATCTGCTGATGTCACTGATAGTTGTGAATTCTCTGTTATACTGGTATTTTGTCCCCAGGACCTATTTGTATTGCCTGCTACCCTCCTTGGTATTTATGATTTTAGTATACGTGTTTATATGTTTAGTTTATTTCTTGTTTCTTGGCATTTATGAAGGTAATCACTTTAGATCATCTCTTGTGGTGGGAACAAACTTGATACTCTTCTGGGTGTTAGATTGGAAATGGAAAGGATAAAAGGCAAAAAAAATGAAACAAAAACTTGATTTATGTTCGAGTCAAGGTGGTAGATTCATTGAAATGCTTTTGGAAGCAAACTTTTGAATTTTTGAGAAGGTGGACACTTTGGAGCATGAAAACTAGAGTTATAATCCTTGTCTTGTAGGTAACATAGGCTTTTAAGTTTTGGGTCTAGTCATTCTATCAGTGAGCTATTGAGGGGTGGAATTAAGTTGTTAAATTCTTATTTCTGAGATGATGAAGTTGTTAAAATAGTCACATCGAGTAAATTGTTTTAAGACATCTGTTAAAAGCCAATGGACTACATAAGCCTACCTTACTGGTATGGACAAATAAAGCATCTTACTTTTCAGTTGATCTAGATTTCTGAAGTGGCAGTCATTCCAGAAACAAAAGCTATTGCCATGGTAGAAACAAGTTATCGGTCTCCTAATCAGTCCATCAGTTGTAATTCAAGTTTTGGAAACTGATTCTTCTTCAAACGCACCAAATCTTTTCCATCAAGAAGCATGGTTAAAAGTTTTTGATGATTAATCTCCTCGGTTCTGGTGCTGACCCAACTTGAATTGAGTGTCATGCATGCATATTTCATGTGTTTCTGTTGTTATTTTCTGATGGTTCATAATGTTTTCTTCCAATAACTAAACGAGTTGTTCAATGATCAAGTGGGAGACAATGAAATCAGAGGTTCTTCTGAGATCAATGCCTGCCCCTGCCCTCTTGGACCAAACTTAGTGCCTTTCTAAGAATATAACTGCAGTATACTCTCTGATCCTTTTGAAGCTTTTGGTCTGTTGTCTATTTGAGATCTTTAGAATGGAAGTGATTTGTTTTGCCACTTGTCTGATTTAGCCATCTTACTTGAACAAATTTTGATAGCTGTTAACCTTGAGATAATGTTGTTATAAGCAATTCACTTCTTGGTTAGACACATGGAGGTAGTATAAATTTCTAACCTTGAGCATTGTATTTCCGTAGCTGGGGTCCCTGCTGAGAACATTCTCTACCTTGGAGGACCTAATATAGCATCAGAAATTTACAACAAGGAGTATGCTAATGCGCGGATTTGTGGGGCTGAGACGTGGAGAAAACCTCTGGCAAGATTTCTGAGGCAGCCCCATTTTATTGTGTGGGACAATGGTGATCTGGTCACCCATGAAGTTATGGGCGGTCTAAAGAACGTGTATGCCATAGGAGCTGGTAAGAACCTAACGCGCTATTTTGTTCTTCTTAGATTTTCTGAGTTCTTGAAAATGTATTTAGTCCTAATTATTGAAATTTTGCTTGCAAAATTAGTATTAAATTATTTTTGAATGGCCATGACTCTGTCACTTAGGCATGGTTAGTGTGGCCATTGTAGACTGATCTAGGTTTCTTGATCCAGATCCGTATGGTTGCTTTGCACATTAGCTGACGCCTTTTGCCTTAATCTTTGAGGTTAACCTAAATAGTTCTAGTTCTGCATTATCAAATTTTCGCTCCGGATAGGCCTAAGCCAATTAGAATATGAGTACGTCACACATTCCTTGCCTTATTCTCAACTCGAAAAGTGCCATTAGTTGGGCTTTTTATCTAATCTAAGATGTCAACGAAAAAGAAATTGATAGAGCTAGAGGAGTGAGTAGAAATGATTGGAGTGATGGCAAGGGCCAACTTTCTCAATTTCTGTTGTATTCATGTTATATCAACTGATTATGCTGTAATGAGGAGAAAAGTATTGATGTTACTCTTTTGCTGAACTTCTGAGAAATGATGCATCAGGCTTCGTGATGTCATTCTGTCTATTATTGACCTGTCATCTGTTTTTTCAAAATTTAATAGCATTTGCAGAGCCTAGCACTCTGGACCTAAACCAAAGTTTCTCCATAACTTATTTGGTTAGATTGTCCTTGAAAATGAGAATAAGAATACTGGTTAAGTTACTTTTATAGTTAATAAAGTGGGTGCAACATGGTTAAATCTGGAAGCTGAATGTTGACAAGGCCAATCTAATTAGCAAAAAGCTTAAAGCATTCCTACATATGTATAAGGCAAGTTTCTCTGATGAATACTTTACCAATCCTTGGTGAATCAGCAAGTTAAGCATTTATACTGGGCTCTTATGGAAAGTTTATGATTAGAAATTTATTGTTTCAAATGGATTTGTTTGTGATTAAAGTTGATTAAAAACCATGGCTCCCTTTTATTAAGCCAGTGTATCCTTAGCATTGAGATTGTGCTTCTCTTGGTTTGAACTTTAGATAGTTTCACATCTGAAGCGATCATTTAGCCAACTTACAACACCCATTGCCTCCTTTGATTTACCTCCACTTGTCTACTCCCCCTTCACTGAAGCACTTGGATCATCATATTTAAGGCATGCAGATAGCTACCTTAACAGGGCTTCTTTGTCTATATATGGGTCATGCTGCTGCAGCAAATAGAGAGATGCATATTTCTTTACTTGGAATGTGGCTCTGTCAAATTAACGAGTCATAGCAAATGATACTTGTATTTGTTCGCTAAGATCTATAGTTTTCCTAGAGTCCTTTTCTGCACTATCCTATTCTCTACTTTTGCTTGGGATGTAGAAATTAAAACCTAAAGTCTTTCACATACTGATGCAGTATTTCTAGAAATCATTTTGACTTGGGCCTGAGCATATTTGAGTGAGAGTGGTATTATGTGCACATCATTTGCATACAAGGAGTGAGTAATTTCATTAGTGTTGTAGTTCTGATCTGGCACTTTCATGTCTAACTTTATGGTTGGACTTCACAGGTATGGTAGCAGCTCTAACTAATGAGAGTGCAACTAGCAAATCAGTATACTTTGCACACTGTACGTCAGAGATGATATTTATTACTCATCTTTTGGCGGAAGAACCAGAGAAGCTTGCAGGTCCTTTGTTGGCTGACACATATGTGACCCTGTTAAAAGGTCGTAATGCATGGTATGGTCAGAAGTTGGCTAAAGGGGATTTGAGCCTTGATATGGGTGACAGCATCAAGGGAAAGGGAATGATTCAGGTACTTTTCTCCTACGCACAAGTGGCATCTAGAATATGAATATTTCAATCCAACTGAAAAAAGCTCAAAAGGCATTAGTTGGATGGTGAGAATCTGTTAGCTTTCTGATTCTCTTTAATTCAGGGTATTTTTGTTGGACCATCAGATATTTCAACAAGGATTTGCCTTTTGAATAGTACAAAGGATCAGAGAAAGGAAATTAGTACATGCCTTAATTTAAAAAAAAAAAAACCACTAGAGAACTTTTTGAATCAGATATGTATGATGATCAATTCAAACTTGTAGAAATGATAAGATACAAAATATCCAACATCAATGTACATAGTATGCAAGAATGATTAAGGAGCGATGAAAAGGGGATCCCATGTTGTGTATTAAAGTAGCTCTTTTGTTCATTTCTGTTGTGTTCTTTTTTTTTTTGTGTTTACGATTTTTAAGTGTGATATGAAGATGTAACTAGGTCCGTTGACAACTGTGGAGGAAATGGTCATTAATAATATTAGCGTAACAACTACAAGAATCTCCTGACCTCATTTTGGGGCCTGATTGAAGCATCTACATGTTAACGTCATGTGCAACCTCATAGTAACTTCATAGTCTCAGTTCACAATTTCTGTAGGTCCCTGTCAGAAAAGGAAAAGGAAAGAATTTTGTCTTGACAGCTAATATGACGCCTCCTGGAAGTATGTCTGAATTGTTAATTAGTTACTGATTGGCAGTTATACGTTGTGAATGATTTGTGTTCGAGGCTCTTTTGCATATAATTGGCTACTGCAATAGCTCATACAGAAGATCACTGACTAACTTGGTTGTCCTAGGATTGAGTTTGGCTTTGTCAATTGAATTTTATGGCCTTTTAATAGCTTCTTTTTTTTTTTCTTCGTCCCATCTATCAACCAGCCTAATTGACTGCTTGTTTTGCAGGGAGTTTCTGCAGTGAAAGCTTTTTATGAGCTCCTCAGTGAGTCCCGTCTGAATCTTCTGAATCCAAACGAAAATAAGCATGTTGCTCCAGTTGAGCTGTGTCCCATCTTGAAGACATTACATAAAATACTCATATTAAGGTATGATCAAATTTCTTTCCTTAGAAATCTGTATCTACATCTTCCAAATATCTTTCCTTAAAAGTCTTTCCCGACAAAACTTGACGAAAGTCATTCCAGTGAAGATCCTTTTTTACTGCAATGCATCTGATCCTTGTATCCTATATATATCATGTAGGGAGCTGTCATGCGAGGCAATTCTTCAGGCTTTGAGAGATGAAACCATGAACGACCCTAGGGAACGGATTGAGATGGCCCAAAGCCACGCTTTCTACAGGCCTACATTGCTTGGTCAATAGTTTGCATCCGGTCATATGAATTTCTTTGGTTTATTTGGAAGAGAATATGAGTGAGCTGAATGCTTCATGTTCAGCCATTTTCCATATGCTCTAGAAGAATGATAACTAGGAATTTCAGGAATCAGCAAGAGTTTGCATTAGTAGATTTCTGGGCTACGTTTTCTCAGTTCGTTTGGTTATTGGTTCTTTTCTGCCTTCCTTCTCTTGTAAAAATGTCTCAACTGAAAATGGTGTTAGTATGTATTTTATAATTTAATTTATTTGATTACAAAATCAGGTATATCTTCATAATTACTATTACTACTACTACTACTGATCTATATCTGTTTTTGGGACAAGAGACACGACATGACAACAGGCAACCATTACCCATGACAAAGTTTTTCATTCTTGTGTTTCAGTAAGTGAGATGGGTGACATTTTTTGACCCTTCTTATTTTTTTTTTTTTTTCCAAGTACAACATTTTACAAATGGTGCTATACTTGGGGCTAGGGAGAGAGGAATGGGAATGGACCCAACTAAAATATTGAAAACTATTGAAAACATGGAGGGAATTAAATCCCTTCTGAAATGTTCGAGAAAACTGCGGGTAGGAAAAGCACGCAAGGGGTTTCAAACCTGTTACCCATACGCAGCGAGGGACTTTTGGATGTTTTTTTGACTGGGAATGGCTGAATGGTACAAGTTGCTCAAGATTAATTGGGGAAAGTAAATAAATACATGAGAGGGTAGGTAAGGTTAAATAGGAAAAGTATATAAATGTAAGAGATGGTAATAATTGTTAGTATGTATATATATATATATATAGTAGGTTAGATGAATTTTAGATCTGTTAACAAGTGCTTATTTAGAAAAACCCTAAAAATATTAGGGGCAATTAAGGATAAGGCATAATCCAAAGTTTTTTCGAAAACATATAAACAAAAGTAATTCAGGCGCATTTTACATTCTAAAGCGTGTTTTTACTATTCTTTTTTTTTTTCCCAAACAATAACAGATTTCCAATAAAACTCTATAAAGTGTTTACATCACTTGGAGCAACTGCTCCTATATCATTGTTGGCTAATTGAAGCAGCCAGCTAGGAAAGGAATTTCTCCAGGCTATATCAGCAACTAAGTTTAAGGCAAATCTTGCCAAAGAATGGGACACTACATTGCCTTCCCTTCTGATAAAGGAACGAGCAGTTCTGAAACTCTTTTCTCAGTTGTAGTATGTCAAATAACACAGCACTGGTCCGAGGATCCTCCAACCTTCCCAACTTGATCTTCTCAATCACAAACTTACAATCTGATTGTATAACTATGTCCTTCCAACCATTCTTCATGGCTATGGTCATAGCCTTCCTGATAGCTCTAGCTTCCTCCACAGCAGGATCCCCAAATCTCTGTTCACTCCCTGCCCAAGCTCCTATCATCTTACCACTGCTACATCTGACTACCACTCCCCGACCTATCTTTCCATCCTTCTGTCTCAATGCTGCATCAGTGTTTAGACAAATAAAATGCTGTGGTGGAGGTGACCACTTTCCTTCTCCATAAGCTTCTCCCTTACCATCCTTTTTCGGCCCATCCCCTTCATTAACTACCTCAGCATACTCTTGCCATTCCTGCACAGCTTTACCAACAACAAAGCCAGGACATTTTCTGTCATTGCTGAACTGAATTAGATTTCTTGATTTCCAAATTTGCCACAGTGTATTAATCGTCAGTTCAATATGGTTCCTGCCCTCCTTTCTTACCTTAGCTTCCACCAAACTATTCCACCAATGCCAAAAATTATTCCTATAAACATTGAGACCATCCCAACAGATGGGAGCCGCCTTCCATATTTAGCTCTGCATGCTGGCAAAAAAACAACATGTGTTCCAACGCCTCTGTCATGTCACCACAACATAGACGTGTCATTTCCCCTCCTCATTCTACACTTCACTGCCTCATTCACTGGTAAAACTCTATGTAGACACTTCCAAATAAAGTGCTTCAATTTATGTTTTACCTTTAAACTCCACAAAAATTTCCAAGCACCAGATTCCTCCATATTTCTACTGCTGCTGCCCCTTTGATGATCAGGCCTCTCTTTCCTCTTCTGCACGTCTTTTGCCACCGCATAGCCACTCTTGACAGTATATTGGCCAGCACTTGAAAACACCCACACTAGTCTATCCTTGGCTCCTCGTTCACTAATAGGAATTTTCTTAATCTTGCTGCAGTCCTCCTCCTCAAAGTAGGTGCTCATCAGGTCCTCATTCCATCTACCATCCTTCATCAGCTCATGGACAGATTTTAGTTGGCAGTGTTGAGGTTTCCTGGTCCTAATTCTTCCATTCTCCATATCCAGGAATCCAGTTATCCTCCCAAATAATTATATTTCGTCCATCACCAACAGTCTTCCTAATCCCTCTCTGTAACAGCTCCTTAGAACTTAATAGGCTCCTCCATACCCCTGAATCCCCAGCCTTAGCCTCCATCCTCCAAATTGAAACTCCCCTAAAGTACCTCCCTCTCAGAATTTTACTAACTAACAGGTTTGGATTGGTTAAAATCCTCCAGAGCTGCTTAGCTAGCATAGCATCATTAAATTCCTGTAGATCTCTAAATCCCAAACCCCCCTCTGCCTTTAACCTCTGAGAGTTCCTTCCAACCAATCCAATGAATTTTTTTATTACCCTCACTATCCCCCCACCAGAATTTAGCCATTTCTCTGCATAAGTCCACACACAAGCCTTTTGGCAACCTGCAACAGCTCATAGCATAAGTAGGTAAAGCTAGCACCACTGATTTTAACAGTACCTCCTTACTTGCATTACTCAATAACTTCTCCTTCCAGTTACTTAACCTTTTGATAACTCTCTCTTTGATGTAGCTAAAAACCTGTTTTTTTGTCCTACCAATCACCATTGGTAGCCCAAGATACTTACTCTGCTTGACCTCTTTCATTCCACCCAGTGTCAAAATTTGAGTAAATTGACTGGCAATCCGCCCCTTTCCTCTTCCTGGTCCTTTCTATTAAATAAGAATTCCTGTACAATCTATTTTTGGTAAACCCCTATATACACTTGATTGATTGACCTAATATACAGCTATTGTAACTGATTTTCTATTCTAGGTAAGAAATATATACAGATTTTAGCCATAATGTCTGTCATAATCTGCCATAATCTTTCCCATAATATCTGCCACAATCTTTCCCATAACCTCTGCCATATAATCTGCCATAATCTTTCCCATAATATCTGCCACAATCTTTCTCATAACCTCTGCCACAATCTCTGCCATTGATACCATTGATATCCCCCCTCAAATTGATGCTGGCTGATCAACAAGCATCAATTTGTCAACAAGAAAGTGATGATGATTTTTGGAGAGAGCTTTAGTAAACACATCCGCAATCTGGAGATCAGTGGGGATATGCGGAAGAGAGATGACCTGAGCATCATATGATTCACGAATAGAGTGACAATCCACTTCAATGTGTTTGGTACGCTCGTGAAATACTGGATTAGCAGCAATTTGAATTGCACTAGTGTTGTCGGCATGGAGCGGTGTAGACCCTTTTTGAGGAAACCCGAGCTCACCTAACAATCCACGGAGCCAAACAATTTCAGAGCACGCAGAAGACATAGCACGATACTCAGACTCCGTAGAAGACTTAGACACCGTGTCTTGCTTCTTGCTTTTCCAGGAAACGAGAGAAGTACCAAGGAACATGCACCAACCAGTAACTGAACGTCTAGTATCAGAACAACCAGCCCAATCAGCATCACTATATGCAATCAGGCGAATAGGAGAGTTTGTTGGAAAGAAAAGACCACGAGAAGAAGTGCCTTTCAAATGGCGAACAATGCGGCGAACAGCTGCCAAATGAAGGTGCCGAGGTGCTTGCCAGTCAATTTACTCAAATTTTGACATGGTATCAGAGTAGGGCTGTCAACGGGCCGGGTCCGGGTCGGAATTCATTATTTCGGACCCGGACCCGAATTACTATGCCGGATCCGGATCCGACCCGTTTACCCGACGGGTCTTTTATTCTATGTTCCGGATCCGGATCCGACGGGTCCCGGATCCGGATCCGGGTCTACCCGAACAAATTTACCAAATTTTATAATTTCTAATAAAAATGAGAAAAAAATATATTTGTAAACTAATTTCTAACTAATGCAAAGAAAAAATCAAATAAGAAAAGAAATCAAAATTAACTTTATTAAAATACATCACCCTAATCAAATTATATTGATAAATATATATTTTTTAAATTATTAATTCATTTATATCCGGATCCGGGTCTAATACGGGTCGGAATACTATATTCCGTATTCGACCCGTTTTTTTGTTTGACAAAACGGATCCGGATCCGGATCCGGGAAACGGAATTAAATCCCTACCCATACCCGCAATAATTTCACGGATCCGGTCCGGATCCGGGTCTAGACCCGACCCGTTGACAGGCCTATATCAGAGCCTACCTTTTGAATCTATAAGATATTTTGAGTGTTTTTTTTTCTATAGTTTTTTGGGTTGATTTCTATTCAACATTCTGATTTTGATATTTCTTAGTTTATCAATCTGTGATTTCGGATTTGCATTTGAGTTTTGTTAAGAATGGCTGCTGAGAATTCTTTTAGAAGACAATCTGCAGAGACTTTGGGTATCAGACTTACAGGGAAGAATTATGCAGCATGGGAATTTCAGTTCAAAATGTTTCTGAAAGGGAAGGAGCTTTGGGGTCACATTGATGGGTCTTCTACTGCTTCTGGAACTGAGAAAGAAATAAGTCAATGGGAGACAAATGATTCACGAATTATTTCATGGATTTTAGCATCCATTGAACCTCATATGGTGAACAGCTTACGTTCATTTAATACTGCAAAGGAGATATGGAATTTTCTGAAACGCATATATCATCAACACAACACTGCAAGACGATTTCAGCTTGAACTTGATATCAGTAAGTTCAGTCAAGGTAATCTCTCTATTGAGCAATATTATTCTGAATTTCTAAATCTGTGGGGTGAATATTCTGATATCATCTACTCTGAGATACCTAAGGAGGCCTTAGCAAGCTTTCAAAAAGTTCATCAAGTTAGCATGCGTGATCAGTTTTTGATGAAACTGAGGCCAGAATTTGAGACTGCTCGGGGTGGATTGCTGAATCGAAATCCAGTTCCTTCTTTGGATGTGTGTGTTGGTGAATTGTTACGGGAAGAACAAAGATTGACTACACAGTCAATTCTAAGTGCAGCTGGTGGGACATCAGAGGTTGTCAATGTTGCTTATACTGCACAAGGAAGGAATAGAGGAAAGGGACAAATGCAGTGCTACAGCTGCAAGGAGTTTGGCCATATTGCTCGCAATTGTGGTAAGAAATTCTGCAATTACTGTAAGCAAAGTGGACATATTCTCAAGGAATGTCCTACACGTCCGGAAAACAGGCGAGCCCAAGCTTTTCAAGCTACTGTTCCAGATGCTCCTGTTATTGGTCCTACATCTACAACCAGCCAGACTGTTATGACCCCAGAAATGGTCCAGCAGATGATTCTTACTGCATTTTCTGCCCTTGGTCTTCAAGGTCAAGGTAAGCCAGCTTCATCTATTTGGTTTATCGACTCAGGAGAGACCAATCATATGACTGGTTCATCTGATTTTTTACAAAATTCACCTGATGGTGTGGAGAATTACCTGGTGGTGGAGTCATATAAATGTCTTCTTTCCAGATCTTAACTGTAAAAAGGCAATTCTTAACGTCCATGTCTGTCACAATGGACACATCCTTAGAAAGCAGCAATGGCAAGAACAAGTCGTACCGTAGTCTTCTTTGTACAGGAGCCAAAGTCTCCTCATAATTGATTCCATATCCCTGTCGATTATCAAGGGCGCACAATCATCGCTTATGTCTATCAGCGTTCCATCGGACCGGTAATTTAATGGAATAAGACCCATTTACAGCCAATGGGTTTTTTTACACCAGTAAGGAAAGGTAGATGTCCAGTAGAATTCTCCAAAGAGCTTGAGTTTCTGCTTCGTTCATGAGCTTTATTTACCCACATGCATGTTTAGTTGGCTTGAGATAAGAGGAAGGTAAAGGCAGTGTCAACTAAAGCGGCGAGAAAATATCCTATCAGGAAGGTTTTTGCTGATAGCGGGAAGATCGTCGCAGAGTCACAGAATTCCCCTAAGAAGTGGTAGGCAAGTGGAGCAGGATCGGGAAGGATTTGCTAATGAATGGAAGTGTCGAAGTTTGATAGAACAATGCCCAGGTTCTAAATCGTTGAATTGGTGAGAGATATATCATCAAAGCTAAGGAAGAACAACATTGTTTTGGAAGACAAAAGTGTGCTGCTGAAAATAGTACTCATGCTCAAAGAAAATGACATGTTCCCGAGAGACACGCAATAACGATTAGTAAACAGCATCATAACATAAGAATCCTTTTTGAGTGGTGCTATAGCCTATAAAGGCACACCGAACTGACTGAGCTGCAAGCTTGTGGCGCTCATGAGTTGGTAGGTGAACAAAACAAACACAACCAAATGTGTGTAGCATGTGATAATTAGGATGTACACCAAAAAGATGATAATAAGGAGAATCAAAACCCAATTGTTGAGAAGGCAATCGATTAATCAAATACACAGCAGTTGACAAAGCTTCAACCCAAAATCTAGGGGGTACAGAAGATTGCAAGAGTAATGTTCGAACCATATCCAACAAATGGCGGTTTTTGCGTTCAGCCACCCCATTTTGTTGAGGGGTATAAGGACATGATCTCTGAGATACGATCCCTTTGTGTTGCAAGTAGGCTTGGAAGTCATGTGACACATATTCCCCACCATTATCAGATCGTAAGATCTTAATACAAGTGGAAAATTGTGTCTCAATGTAAGCCACAAAGGTTTGAAAAACAGTAAACACCTCAGCTTTAGTGCGCAGGAAATATATCCATGTGAACCGACTATAGTCATCAATGAATGTCAAGTATTTATACTGCGCATGTGAAATGACAGGAGTAATACCCCAAACATCACTATGTATTATCTTAAAGCATGCACTAGCACAACCAACAGAAGTAGGAAAAGGTAACATCTTACTCTTTCCCAATTTACACACAGAACAATCAAGAGATGATGCATGAGTAAAACCTTGATCTTTAGCACCAAGAAAACCACGCTTTATTAAATCAGATAAAATGACATTATTTGGATGGCCCAATCGTCTATGCCGAATTTCAGCCTTATTTTCAACAATCATAGAGGCTAAAGATAAAGTTCTAGGAACAGTAAATTGCAATGGAAATAATCTTCCCACTCCAGGCCCCTTCGCGATTACCTTCCCCGACATCTGGTCCTGCACAAGACAACCACCACGAGAGAAATGTACATCACAATGATTCTCCACTAGCTGTCCAACAGAGATCAAATTAGTAGACAACTTAGGAGCAACAAATACATGGCGAAAAAAATGTCCAATATCACCAATAGCTGTAATTGGAAGATTACTACCATTAGCAATCTGAATATTTTGGCGACCAGTATATGGCCGCAAATTTTGTAAAAAATCAGATGAACCAGTCATATGATTGGTCTCTCCTGAGTCGATAAACCAAATAGATGAAGCTGGCTTACCTTGACCTTGAAGACCAAGGGCAGAAAATGCAGTAAGAATCATCTGCTGGACCATTTCTGGGGTCATAACAGTCTGGCTGGTTGTAGATGTAGGACCAATAACAGGAGCATCTGGAACAGTAGCTTGAAAAGCTTGGGCTCGCCTGTTTTCCGGACGTGTAGGACATTCCTTGAGAATATGTCCACTTTGCTTACAGTAATTGCAGAATTTCTTACCACAATTGCGAGCAATATGGCCAAACTCCTTGCAGCTGTAGCACTGCATTTGTCCCTTTCCTCTATTCCTTCCTTGTGCAGTATAAGCAACATTGACAACCTCTGATGTCCCACCAGCTGCACTTAGAATTGACTGTGTAGTCAATCTTTGTTCTTCCCGTAACAATTCACCAACACACACATCCAAAGAAGGAACTGGATTTCGATTCAGCAATCCACCCCGAGCAGTCTCAAATTCTGGCCTCAGTTTCATCAAAAACTGATCACGCATGCTAACTTGATGAACTTTTTGAAAGCTTGCTAAGGCCTCCTTAGGTATCTCAGAGTAGATGATATCAGAATATTCACCCCACAGATTTAGAAATTCAGAATAATATTGCTCAATAGAGAGATTACCTTGACTGAACTTACTGATATCAAGTTCAAGCTGAAATCGTCTTGCAGTGTTGTGTTGATGATATATGCATTTCAGAAAATTCCATATCTCCTTTGCAGTATTAAATGAACGTAAGCTGTTCACCATATGAGGTTCAATGGATGCTAAAATCCATGAAATAATTCGTGAATCATTTGTCTCCCATTGACTTATTTCTTTCTCAGTTCCAGAAGCAGTAGAAGACCCATCAATGTGACCCCAAAGCTCCTTCCCTTTCAGAAACATTCTGAACTGAAATTCCCATGTTGCATAATTCTTCCGTGTAAGTCTGATACCCAAAGTCTCTGCAGATTGTCTTCCAAAAGAATTCTCAGCAGCCATTCTTAACAAAACTCAAATGCAAATCCGAAATCACAGATTGATAAACTAAGAAATATCAAAATCAGAATGTTGAAAAGAAATCAACCCAAAAAGCTATAGAAAAAAAAAACACTCAAAATATCTTATAGATTCAAAATGTAGGCTCTGATACCATGTCAAAATTTGAGTAAATTGACTGGCAATCCGCCCCTTTCCTCTTCCTGGTCCTTTCTATTAAATAAGAATTCATGTACAATCTATTTTTGGTAAACCCCTATATACACTTGATTGATTGACCTAATATACAACTATTGTAACTGATTTTCTATTCTAGGTAAGAAATATATACAGATTTTAGCCATAATGTCTGTCATAATCTACCATAATCTTTCCCATAATATCTGCCACAATCTTTCCCATATCCTCTGCCATATAATCTGCCATAATCTTTCCCATAATATCTGCCACAATCTTTCCCATAACCTCTGCCACAATCTCTGCCATTGATACCATTGATACCCAGCATACCTAAAATTCCTGCCTTCTGCTGCTCCTCAGTGTGTGTTTTTAGTATTCATTCATGCTTATATCTCAATGAGCGGAATTCAAAATTATGTGTGAAACATTAAAAGCGATATATGAAAATTTGCATAACCATTCCAAGGTTGTTGGACCAATTGCAATTGATTCATAGACTTGAGTTAACCTTAGATAAACAATGACAAATTACAAGTAAGAGATCTCAAAAAAAATTATGATTAATAAAACGGTTTGACTAAACGTAGTTAATTATTTAGAAAAATGTAGTTAATTTGAAAAAAGTCTAAATGTAAAAAGTGCAACAACTGTGATTGTGCTTGTTAATATGGTATAAGACAGGCTTGATTTGAATTTGTTGTCGAGTGCTCATCGAGAACAAGACCTTTCATGAATATGCTAGCCATCTTTTTCTTTCTTTTTTCTTTTTTCATTTTTTTCGGTGATTCAACTTAGTGGAGGATTCTAGTACTGCCAATTATTAATTAAATAAATTCTCTTTCTCTTATATTCAAAAGGTAGATGATTATAATAGTGAATGTTTTACTCTATCACGAAAAATAAAAATTAGTCATGGTCTATGAATTGAGTGCCCCCAAACTCGCTACAGAGAATTGCACAAAAAAAAAAATTATTGTTTGGATTTTGCAACCAGATGCTTGTTAGATTGAGACTGCATTTTGAAAATATAACCTAAAAAAAGAAAAAAAAACAATTTCAAAATTCGAAGATGTGCTATATCTTTAAATAAAATAAAAAAATAAATAATTAAAGAAATGAAAATTTTCCAAGGTAAATGAATAGCTTTCTTTCCTAATTAATTAAAAAAAGAATAAAAACAAAAAAAAAAAGCAGTGCAAAAAAGAAAGGGATAATATCATAAACTTCCCCTGAACTTTCTCTTAATATCACTTCATACACCCGAGATTTTAAAAATATTACTTACCTCTCTTATTTTTGTTGTTTGTATTTTTAATCTTTAAAAACCCTAAACTACCCTTTTGCTTCTTTTGTTAAACAAAAATACTTTTAAGCCACTTTGTTTACTCTATTAAAAAATTACCGCCTAAAAAACGATCTTAAATACTATCACCGTATCACAAAGCTATGACTCTTAAAAATATAAATTTGAAAAACAAAAAAGATACTTGTAAAGAAATATATTAGCAGCAATTCAAATTTATATGCTCAAAAATAATTTTTTTATGAACTCTGTTTTTTTTCCAATCTCTTCTCAACCCATGACCAAAACGTTTAAGTTGTACTAAATCGTTATAAAAATCAAATTAAAATAACCAAAGAAACTGTACCGTACTCTAATATAATCTTAGAAAAAGATAAACAAAATTCACTATATGATAATTTACAAAAAAAAAATCACATAATCATCCAAAAAATAGAAAAGATAGAAAGTCGGAGAAAGGGGAAGAGAAGAAAGTGACTTTTTTTCTTTAATTTTTTGAATTCCATTTATTTGATATGTGTGTTATGTATGAAGTGAGGATTAATATAAAGTGTGTTTGGAATGCACATTATTCACATTTTATTTATACATATTGACTTGTTTGCATTATTAATATATTTTTTAATCATCTTTTTATTTCATATATATCACATCAAAAAATTGCTACAGTATTTTTTCATAAAATTATCTCAAATAATTTATTATCCAAGTTATCTTGCAATTATCAAGAGAGGTAAGTGATATTTTGTAAACCTTAGAGATGCTAAGTGCTATTAAAAGAAACCTCAGGGGAAGTTTCTGATATTATCCCAAAAAGAAATGAAAAATTCGCTGTTATGCCAAACGGGTCGCAGGAAAGGAAGGATGCTCTGAAGGCACACCGTAAAAGAAGAGACAGAGGAACAGAGACGAAGGAGACAGGGAGAGTGAGGGATTATCAGCCATGTCGCTGGTGGACTACGCATCCTCATCAGATGAAGAAGAAGAAGCTGAAGCAGAAGAACAAGAACCCAAAGTTTCTGCTTCTGAACAACCTCCAGAAACAGATACAGTTGTTGCAGACGATGTAAAACGACGCCGTCCTGAGGCTACAGTTAGTCAAATTCCAGCTCCAAGTTCTACTGAAGATCACAACAACAGGTAAGTTTTTTTTTCTTGTTCTCAATTTCCTTTTTTCCTCAGCTTAGGGTTTCTATTTCCTTCTTTTTCTTAATGGGCCTTTTTCCAGTGATTTATTTTTGAATATGTTTCAATTTTCAATCCCGAAAGTTTCTTTCTTGATAATTAATTCATTTGATTTTTAGGTCTAGGGTTTTTTTAACTTTAAAATTAGCTGCTAGTTTTTTAGGGCCTGTTTGGCAAGATCTGGCCGAGAATAACAGTTGGGATGAAATGCTGAGTTTCACATTGTATTAGAAACTACGATACTCCCAGCTTCTGGTTTTAGCGGAGAGATTATTGACAGGGAAGGAAATTAGGGGTTGTTTGATGGGTGCCAAATAGGCACTGGTGAAGAGGGGTTCAGGTGTTAGTTTTTGGAAAAGTGAAGTTAATTTGGGAATGGATCACAATGCAAGACGGCAATGAATGGGAGTGTGTGAATTTAAATGGTAAATTAGGTGTAGATGAGGTGTATTAACTGGTGCCTGTTGGGCAATTGTTAGAAAACTTTAAAGACGTATTAGGGAATGTGCAATAACCCTTCCTCTGTCATTTAGGCTGAAACTTGTACTTTTCTTTTGGGGAAACTTAGAATATGGTGTTTGACATGTTATAATGATGTTAAAAAGATCAGACTCCAACTTGTGTAGTGGCTGTTTTTGAATGAAAGTTTTGTTTTCGATGTGTAGGAGATCAGGGTCAAGTGTAAATCAGAGAGGGGAAGAAGTTCCAGAACGGTTGGAGACTCCGCTGCTTGTACTCCCTGATGCTTCTCTTCTCTTAAATTCACCTGCTTTGCCATCTCACATGGGCAATCATAGCGATCATTCTTCCAGAGTTGCAGCTGCAATGGCGGAAAGTGAGTCTAGAAAGAGAGACTTAAATGGTTCATCGTCATCTAATCATACTCGAAATAAAGTACCAAGAGGGAACCTGCCCAGTTCGAGAAGAGTTCCAGATACAGTAGGTGGTCATTTGCTGCCACCTCAACTTGCCGGAAGGTGAATTTTTCTTGCTTTGGAAGTTTACTTCTTTTTCTCCGACCAATGCTGTGCCTTTTGTCAGAATGTTCCAAATTTGGCCTTTATTTAGCATTTTGGAATAGCAAGTCGCTAAGGCTGATGTAACTTCATTCGTGGAACTTTGTGAATGTGTGACATTAGTACATTCCGTCATCTCCAAAAGCTACACTTGCCATCTGGACTCCCAAGAAGAAAGCTTCCTAAGTGCTCTGAATTGTACAAGCTTTTCATTTTTTGAAAATGTTTAGATGCTATTAACTCTCTTTTTCTTTTAGAGACAATTTTTGCTGCAATATTTGTGTATTCTTGCATGTTTATAAATAGTTAGTTAATTCAAGAAATGTCATAGGATGTTTGGTTCGGTTCATTAGTGATAATTCTGTGAAAAACTATGTTACTGTGGAACATGAACTAGTTTTCGCTGAAGAACCAATGAATGATAGGCACTGATATTGCATTGACATTAAATTCACCTTTTTGTATGAATCTGAAATTATCTTTTCCTTCGGTGGACGATCGAAGCGTGTGTATGGCAGGAGATACAAGACTAAGAAGAACAGAACTGTTGACTTATTGAAACCGTTATTTTCTGCTGATACCAAATTTATGTTCTTTTGCTGCTCTGGGCCTAGACGTACTATCTATTTTTTATTCCTTTTGGTGAAGACTTCTAATCATCTTCTAATTTATATTTTACAGGAGCAACATTGTAACTGAAGACATGACCAAGCTTTTCGTCAAAAAGCATGTCAACTCCTCATCTGAATAGAATTTTGCCAATTTTAATTTTGATTCAGGATGTAAAATTTGTAGCATGTTAGAGAATAGTTATTACACTTCAGTGCATGTCACATTAACCTTCAAGAGATGTAAGATTGCATATTTGGAGACCTTGATAGAATTGATGAATGTGTTGTTTCACTTGCCATATTTGGGTGACATAAGCTCACTTAACTGTTTTGACTTTAATGGATAAGAAATAAGAATCAAGTGTTTGCTTTGCAAGAGTTGATAAATTCTCTGGGGAAAGTCTATGTATGCCTACTGGCTATCGTCTTCTGGCGCATTTGTTGCATATTTTCATGCTAATATCTGTTGCACACTACCGGCTACAGGTGAACTAGCCTACCAGTTCCGGAATTTTATTTACCAGGAGGAATTTGTACCCCCTCGAATCACTCAAATTTTGGAGGGAAAGCATTTGGCTTTAGAATCTACACTCCTCTCCAGTCCAAACTGGACGACACTTATTTAAAGATGTCCGAGTTCGTGGCCAGACAGAAATAGAGAAGTTTCTCTGCAGCTTTTATTGTACTGTTCGATTAACAAGGCTCAAAATTTATTACCTTATGGTATGAAGAACAAGAAAATTTGATTATACAGTGAATAATAAATGTAATGAATGAGCAACAAGATCTGAAGTTTTTGCAAACAAATGAGCTTTATAGGCAGCTTTATCTCTTCTTCGGCTTATAGGTGGTTGTGGAGTTGAAGTTTTTATTGAGATCTTTTCTTGCATTTTGTGTCTTATTAAGTCTGCTAGATTTTACAGCTAGGTAAATACGACAATCTTTCACCACCCTTTATTATAGTTAGCTACTTGGTTGTTCCAACAAAATTTCTGTCAAGCATTCCCTTCCCAACATAACTCTTTTCTTGTACGACCTTCATTCTATTTATCGATGCTTTAAGATGAATGAGAATGATATTGTTACTTCTACCCAAACTGAATCTTTCTTATACTAGACTTAAATTTTTTTGCAACCATTTGATTCACTGGAAAAAGTGAACCTTAAACTTCAGCCAAACAAGAATGCATTTAAACTGCAGGCTGGATGGTTCATTTGGTTACATAAACATTGAAAAGTAAGAAAATAGTGCATGAAATATCTGCAACAGAAACATATGTCAAATTTCAGCCTGAGGTCTTAAAAATGATCTAAACAGCATTAGTTCTTCAATCTTAAAAAACTAGTTGCTCGCATTCTGACATGAAATGAATCAGCAAGAAATGGAATTACATTGAGTGTACATCCAGGTCCCAACCACTGCATCTGTATGCTCTGTCCCAAATTGATCTTCTTACTTACATTTTCCCTCAAATTCAAAAAATAAAGAATACTTTTGAACAATGAAAATGTAGCTCCTAGTTTAAAATTGGAGCTCTAATCTCCTTGTAATTGAGAATATCTGGCTCAGGCTGCCACTCAAACTTTGCATTTGGATTATGTCTTTTTCATGCCAGTTCTGGTCCTGTGGGTAGTGCTTCATAGCCATCATGATGGCTGCTAGCAGTGGCCGTAGTCTTCTTCTCCAACGAAACAGGGATGCACTTGAGTACAACTCCAACGAACAAACCAGCAGCTCCAAAAAAGATGCTGGCCAACCACAAATTCCAGCTTAAAGGTACCGTATCTGCAAATGTTCCCAAGAATTCTACTATGACAACTTGGAAAGCCACTGTAGAGACAATTATCCACATGAAAATCCAGCACCCAAAAATGCCACGCAGCACATTTAGTTTTTCCATGTCGCGGCTGTTTATTTCGTTGAATATCTGGTGGTGAATGCATGGATATTCAAAACAACATTAGCAATTGGGAAGCATGACAATGAATGCAAACGCATATGTACAAGAAGTGCGAGAATAGCTTTCAGGCGAGTACTACATCAAAATGGAAGCTCATAAATGGCTTTACAAATAGGATAAGCTTCCATGTTCATTGCCTTCGTTAATCAGTGGAGAAATATGATTCTAGATGCAAGAAGAGATTACAATCGGTTGAATCTGCAGTGAGACATGGAAGCTAACAAGTAGCAAAAATTTGAGGATTTGAGGCCTCAACTGATTGGTCCTGACTGACTCTTCTGTGAAGTTTGTGGCTCAAATCTTGACAATTTGAAGAGCTTGTAAACCAAAACACTTGAAAGTAACCCAATGGATTCATGTTCTAATGGAGATTAACAAATATGTACTCTCTCTAAAGATGGACAAATTTTTTAGATGGCAACTGGCCTGAACCATGTTTTCTGCAGAAATTAAATTCAAGATCAACAGCTTCTGTAGAATGCAGAAGACTATCCTCTACGGGTTGAAGAAACAAATACGTAAAAAGGTTTTAGGAAGTACCTGGCAGAACACAAAAGTGTTAAAGATTAAGGTATTGAGAGTAGAGGTGGAATCTGGACCACTAAGATTGAAAAGCTTCTTTCCCTGAAACTGTAATACTCCAAGGACAGCCAATTGGTAGACACTCTGACCAATTATGTTCCTCCACATAATCTTTGTAATGAAGTTAACATTCCGGCCAATTGGTGTTTTCTCATTAGCCCGTCATGTGGAGGCTCTGTTGCAAGTGCTAGGGCTCCAAGAGTATCCATGATCATGTTCACCCAAAGCAATTGAACAGCAGTGAGAGGAGCAGAACCTGCATTAAAAAATTGAATTTACTATGTTATATAGTTTGGTAGATGGAAAATCTGTGAATATATGAATATTTTATGAGATTAAAGCCTAAAATTGAATGCAACCTGTGATGCAAGCAGAAACGAAATTTGTTATCAGAGCAACCACGTTTACTGTCAACTGGAATTGTACAAACTTTTGAATGTTGAAGTAAACAGAACGACCCCATTTGGCAACATTCACTATGGTTGCGAAATTGTCATCCATTATGACTACATCAGCATTTTCTTTAGCAACCTGCAATTAGAAAGGAGGTGCCAAGTCATTAAGGGAAAGCATGAAGAGGCACCATAGAATCTAGACTGAATGCATCTTTAACAGGTTAATAGATATTCCATTTTCCATTACTTCGGTCGAGCAATGAATGGTACTGCAAAACAGTGCTCATGCTATGAAAATCAAAGGTTAGGCACCTTTGGCAGTTTAGGCAAGTAAACATGCTTTCATTTTTTTTTTGACCTTGTGAATTCTTTCTTTCTTTAGCTAGTTATTGGAGCATTATGGATCTTGCAGAAATGCAAACACACAGGTACACATTTATTACTTGCTGTAAGCAAAAATCTATAACCTTGGGTACCTTTTTTTAAATTTATAAGAAAAACAAAAGTTTAGGAAGCTTATATAGACATCACATTAACTATAAGATATCAGCATAAGGGTTTGTGTTAGAAATGTGGTCAAAAGAACTAAAAATAATGCAGAAATGAAATGGTTTTACATTGGACATTGACAGAGCAAGAAAGTAATTGAGGGAATGTAAACATCAAATAGTTGTAAGGTTATCATGTATGAAGAAAGAAACTATAGACCAAAAACTTGAAAGAACTTTATCAGCTATATATACTTCTCTAATGGACCAATGAGTCTTTAAGTTTTTGTCATAGTAGTCTCATTAGATTGAACTCCTACATTAGTTGCATTAAGAAGAGTTAACAAGGGGATGAAACATGCTGCAGGAACATTTCTGCTTAGTTGTAATAACGTAACATAATAGATGGCAGCCTCAAAATAAAAAAAAAAAATAAAAGACTAAGACTGCATAATCAACATACCTCAGTTCCTGCTATGCCCATGGCTAGTCCAATATCTGCCTCATGCAAAGCTGGAGCATCGTTAGTTCCATCACCAGTCACTGCCACCACTTCTCTCAATTCTTTCCTCAAGAAGGTCACCAATTTGTGCTTGTCCAGAGGTAAAGATCTTGCCATCACCTGCAAAAGAAGAAAAAAAAACATATAGCATTTAGAGAAGTGCTTCTTTTCATACAAAGACAAAGCAATCTTGGAGATCCTTCTAACCTGCAGCTTTGGTACTATCTTTTTTATTTCCTGCAGATTCTTTTCGCGAAACTCTGGGCCTTCTATGGCTATGCCGTCATCAGTCAGTATTCCGCATTCTCTAGCTATGGCCTTTGCTGTATGAATATTATCACCGGTTACCATCCGGACAATAATTCCAGCATCTAAACAAGTCTGAACTGCTTCTCTTACACCTGGGCGGACAGGATCCTTGATTCCAACAATTGCTATGAGTGTGTAAGAGTTTTCAGGAATATCATCTGTAGAAGAATTTCCTTCTATATCTTTGAAAGCGAAGCATAGGGTTCTAAGAGCTTCACAGGCAAAGCCATTTATGACATCTGTTAGGCTTTTTCTCTGATCTACAGTCAGAAGGACAGACTGGCCATCCTTGTCAATTAATTTATCACACATACCCAGTACAATTTCTGATGCACCTTTACAAAATGCTCGAACCCCACCACCTGGAAGAGACACTGTCACAGACATTTTCTTTTTGTTTGAATTGAAAGGCTCAACCTTTAGTATTTTGGACTCACGAAATATTGGAGCCCTGTTGCCATAAAAAAGCATGCCAAACTCTAATAAGGCTGTCTCTGTTGGAGAACCTAGAACGCTTGGTTTTCCATCTTTTCCTTTCACAACCTCACCACTGGTGTTCTGAAATATAGATTGCAAAAGCGTGTGTAGTACTTCCTCTGATGCAGTAGACATCAAAGCATTTTGAGAGCTGTTACTTCCTATAATCTTACATTCTCCACATATCCATAGTCTTGTAACTATCATATGATTGGTTGTTAATGTTCCTGTTTTATCAGTGCAAATGCAATTTGCGGAACCCATGGTTTCACATGCAGAGAGATGTCTCACTAGCGCCCTATCATTCATCAGCTTCTTCATTGCAAAAGCAAGACTCAGTGTTACAGCTAAAGGCAGCCCTTCAGGTACAGCAACTACAAGAATCGTCACTGCAATAGCAAAGAAGTTAAGCAGATCCAGTGCATCATTGGTAGACCATTTTCTGATTTGACCAAGTATTGCCTTTTTTGCTATAAGCCTAAATGTGAGCACCAAAAATGTCAAAATAGCAAAAGTCAGACCAATCTTTCCTATAATAGTTGCAACCCCATTCAGCTTCACCTGCAATGGTGTCTCATCTTCTCCCCCTTCATTTAAAGTATCCATCAATCTTCCCCATTCAGTCATCATCCCAACTGACGTCACAATCATTTTACCAGATCCATCTTGCACTTTAGTACCAGATAGAAGAAAAGGATTCTCTTTTCTTATATCAACTGGTTCACTTTCACCTGAAAGGCTTGATTCATCAACTGACAAGCTATAACCTGATAAAAACATCCCATCTGCAGGAACTAGATCTCCAATGGACAGGTGAACTATGTCTCCCACCACCAAGTCATGTATAGATACCTTCTGTCTGCTTCCATTTCTGGTAACCTGAACAATTACATTTTTCTTTTCCCTATCCAGATCCTTGAATTGCAACGACTGCTTGTAATCACTGATTGCAGTGACTAAAACTACCAAGAAGATACACAAGATTATTCCTAAACCATCATACATACCTCCTGGCCATCCTTCAGTAGCAAGTCCAACTCCTACAGAGATCACAGCACATACCATGAGAATTATCAGAGTCATATCTTGCAAGGCATCCCATACAAACATCCAAAAGGGTCTTGCAGGTTTCTCAACAAATTGATTTACTCCAAATATCTTCTGTCTGTGATGAATTTCGTTGGAGGATACCCCATTTTGGATGGAAACAGATAACTTTTTTGCACACCCTTCAACTCCTCCATGTTGTTCCAAGCGTTTGAAATCATGGTTCCGCACAATAGTAGCGAGTTCTTCCGGATCAATGCCATAACCTGCTTGCTTAATCTCTTCAGATGTCCTGTATTGCTCGCCTCGACTAACCCCTGCCCAACGTAAATGAGAATAAGAAACAAAATGGAAACAGAAAAACTGAATTAAACAGAACAATGCAAGGGGCAGTTAGTAAAGACCATACCACTAATAAAATGGAATGCTGCTTTTTGAACGTACAAAGCTACCCGTATCTTTTCCTGAAGAAAAAAAGCGTATCAGAGTAAAGCCAAGGAAACTCAAGCTAGGAAGTCAGAAATTAAACATTTTATTAAACAAATATTTCAATCTTGACAAAAATAACCATATTGTTCCAAATGTTGCAAGATACTCAACCAAATATCTCAGTTGCTGATTCATCCTGCAAGTTCTGTTTATGATATGTCAAGGTCCACATTTTGGGAGATAGATCAAGCCCAACTCATGAAGTACAAGCACCCAAGTATAATCTTTTTGATGTTGGGGACTAGATCACTTTACTTCTGAAACTCCACCAAATTTACGGTAACAACTCACGGGGAGTTATGGTCACCTCCAACTTTGACCCTTCAACTTATTTCTTGACTCTTTACACCTCAAAAAGGTCGAGGGGAACAATTTCATGCAATTACGTATGCATCCCAAGTCTTGACAATAACAGAGCTGGAGGGACATTTATGGCGGCATAAGGAGGTCGGTTAACTATTAAATTTTCAGACACTTGGATTGCGTTTCCAACACGAATAATTTCCCCAGACAAAAGGGACTGATCACGATGATTTAGTGTGTGTTTTTTGAACAACAAGAGCAGTGCTACTTGGTCTTTCTGGCACTCTGTAAAATGTTTCAGAAACTCAACACCATCTTACCTCCTGACTAGTTGAGGCCAGCATAGATTAAAAATGACGAAAATTTAGCAGCAGAAAAAATTTGAGAAAAACTATTTTCTCTTCAAACCTCAGACGGATTTTGCTTCATTTTCTTGAATGAAAACAGTAAGAAGGAAAGAAAATGGGAGCCATAATCAATGGTTAGAATTTGACTCAAGTTAAATATCGTAAGGAGTGAGCTCAGAAAATTGACAATTTATTCCATCTAGATGACATAGAGATTAAATTGAATGAAATTTCCTGGGTAAATCACCCCTAGATATGAGCACTAGTTATTGTCAGTTTGATATAGGGAAATTCCTCGTGAAATCAGTAGACAGCGACTAAGAGAAATTGACAGAAAGACAGAAAATAAGTGGAAAACACAATCAAAGGAGGAAAGAAAAACCGACGAATTTTCAGTTAATAAATACTATGCATCTAAATCAAAAGGTCCCAAGTAGAAAAGTGTAAATTCAAAGAAGCTTAAGGCACTCTAGTAAATTACTCCTAATTACATAATTCATAAATGGTGTTCAAAAAACTTTAGATAGGACTCCGTTTTTGCTACAATGAATTGTTTGGATTGCAATTTTTCAAAAAAAATTTTGTATCTTTTCCGTAAATATATTTTTGAATCACCATTTTACCTTATATACATTAAATCGCTATAGTTCATTTTTTTTAAAAAAAAAACTGCAGAAAATAGCAATCCAAATAGACTCTTAATTTCTCAAGTCAAAATTTACTAGGCCCCCTCATTTCAAATCCAGCCAATTAAATGGGGTCTAGGGAGTAAGTGTCAAACTCATCTGTCTTTTTCAACAAATATTACTTGGTATATGGTACTAGAATTACAGAATGTATGACTTTTCCAACCCTTTACGGTGTCAATCTTGTATCCTTTCATGCAAAACCCGGATGTCAGTACAAAACTTCTAGTGCAAGGATCTTATTCATGGATAAGTTGTCAGAATTGATGTACACTTGCTAGGAATTCAAAGTTATTGAGTTTCCAAAGGACCAAATATGTGAAAAGTGCTACTTGCAAACTACAATTTGAATGGAGTATGATATTGCACTTCAATTTCAAATATGCGGCTCAAAATTTATCCAATTCATACCTGTCAATTCGTCAATACCGTGGGAGCCAGTACTATATATATATATATATATGCAAAGTACTTCAAAAGGTGAAACCATGATGAGTACAACTAAAAGGCAGATGCATATACTAATGGAATTAGCTCTCAAACTTTAGAAAGACAATTGATAATAGATTCAAGGTTTTAGAAATTAGCACTTGTAGAATAACAAAACAACAGAAAACATCCACAAAAAAATCAAAGCTCCATTTGTTTGCTTTTGTCCAACAAGAGAAAGAGAAATCAGATCGACTACATGTATTCTCTCTAGTACATACTTTGAGATTAATAAGAGAAAGTAAATAATCCGGCAGACGTAGTTTTTTAGGAGTGTTCGAAAAGAACTTCAAATTTCTTAGCACAACAAACTGAAAAAATGGCTACTTACTCGGGTTTTTGAAGATGTTCCCTGCATGACAGGCAAAGTTCTTCCATACCAAAGTGAAGTCTAAGGCTCTTTAATAAGCTTTGGGATTTTGTATTAATTAGGTGGAATCCTAAAGATCAGCTTTGGGTTTTGCAGGACTCATGGCAAAACTGCATGGACAAACAATTATTGGTATGATAACCAAAAATCTGTTGTTGTCCTCGTCATTCTGCTTTTGCCGTGTCCAAAAAGGCTGCTTGCATACTTCACTAAGGACCCCCCCAGAAAGCATTTTGCTAATTAAGGACAACAGTCCAAATTCTGAAATTGTAGGCCTTGCCTAAAAAAACAATTCCATGTTTTAACCTTTAGCTTTAGAAGGTTTATGTATTCTAACATTTGTTATAGACCTGCTGAAGTCTGACGCTCAGATTAACCAGATTTTCACTACCTTTTTTTTTTCGTTTCCTTTTCTTGATTTTGGTTATTAACAATTGACTTTCCTAGCTCTCAATGTTCAAGAAATTTACCAAAAGTTTCTACTCTTCTCTTCTTCTCATGTGAAATTGTGAAGTGGAAATTGCAAGGAGATTTACAAATGGACCAAAGGCTTAAAATTTTGTTGCTTACTGTTTGGACTTTCCAATTTCCATAACAACAACAAAGTGAAATCAGAGTAATCAAACTAAGGTCAAAAGGAAGAGGGCAAAAAACACAGAAAAAAGCATAAAAATCATAACAAAGAAAAAGTCAGTCCAAAAATTCATGACACAGAAGAAGATAGACAGTGAATAGTTCTCAATTTGATACGTTATGTAGTTGCAGCTAAAAAACACTCATACTCACACCCACAAAAAACACGTAAACAAGCATTTCAGAAGTGGAGCAAGAAGAAAGACAAGGAAAGGGTTCTGTAATTATATATTGAGTAAGAAAGAAAAGGGATTAAATTAAAATAAAGATAATTGTAGAAAGTAATTAAAATTGAGAAAAGATCAAATGCAGAGCAAGAAATGTTTTAAATCAACTTGAATTCAAGATAATAAGCAATTAGTACTCTAAAACGTGGCCCAAAAAAATCACACACATTACATCATGAAAAACAAGAAAACGATGTCATATAATCAAGAAGGTAAGAGGTAAAAAACCAGAAAAGTTAGTAGTGAAACCTGAAAATTTTCAAGCTTTCGCGCGTCTTCCGCACGTTTGGCAAGATCTGCAACCATTCGAAACCGCCTTCGAGGGTTTTTCACCAACCAAACAGCAGATCGCCATCTTCTTAAAGCTTCTTCAGATGGCCTCTTGGACTCTACATCAAAGTTCTTTCTCAAATACTTCTCCATTTAAAAAAAAAAATGCAGTTAAAGGCGCAAGGCAGCTAGCTTAAAGCTGATGGGTTTTTCTTTTTTCTTCTTTTTTGTTTTTTGGCTGGGATAATTGGATGGATATAAATCTTGATTTTTCAGGCATATATAGCTAATGATTGAGCTGGTGATTGATGTCTGCGTGATGCCGCGTGTGCTTGGATGGATATAAATCTTGATTTTTCAGGGCTGGACAGGTATATATAGCTATTGAGCTGGAGATTGACGTCTGCTTGATGATGCGTGTGATTGAATTCAGGAAAGTTTCAAAGTTTCTGTCCGGAAAAGGCGCCAAATAAACTGAAAGATTCGAACAATCCATGCAGCTTTTATACATTTTCCCATTATGTTTGTTACCATTTATGTATAATAATGGGCTTATTGGGGAACGTATAGTTGCAATTTTTTATAGGTTTGTGCAGGACCTTTTGGAGAATTAAATTGGCTAGTAGCATATGGTTATGCTTGTTTACAGAGAAAACAACACTATATTAACTGCGTTGCAGTTATAGTACTTTATTTAAGTTTCGTGTGCCTCCTAAAGTTTGCCGATTCAATTTGAGTGACAATATGCTTGACAATTAGTTAAATGTTAATAAAAGCTTGGGAGAACCGCACAAATGTTCCCTCAGATTTGAGCTTTGTAATTAATTAGTCATTCACTTTTAAAATGATGCGTTTTGATCCCTTATATAGACAACTTCATATTTGTTTAGTCCCTTACTTTTATAATGGTATTTTTTTATCCTTCACACATCCAAAGTGCACCATGTTTTCATACATATTCTCATTTCCAGCTATAACTTCACTTTTAATTCTAAATTTGATCTAAATTGAACCAAAGCTAAAAAAACAATTCTTAAGATAACTAACTTCATTCAGATTTCATTTGGATTAAGGGATTCGGCAAAGGATTTGAAATGATTTCAAATCCCTCTAATTGTTTAGATTAAATATGGGGGTATTTAGATTTATAAATCACCAATTATTCTAGTACTTAAAATGTATTTTAGTAAAACCCAAATATCTTTAAAGTAATCCAAACAACTAGTGTGATTTGGGTGGATTTTAAATCCTTTATCAAAAATTTCAATCCAAATAAAGCCTCTGAATTCTAAAATATAATCGTAAAATTGAAAGTTTCCAATCTCAACTATTTTTTTAGATGTTCAAACTAGGTAAAGGTTGAATATTAGATTTCTATTTAAAATTTTGTTTGAGGTGTTTTCATTGTCCAACCAAAATGTTTTCTTCATAATATAATAACTTATTATGAGTGAATTTCCAGAGGGTTGTAACATTATTCTTAATTTTGCTATGTTATAATTCTGTCCAAATCATGTAGCACTTAAGCTAAGGTAGTTTCTACTACAATTTAGTTTCAAATAACATTTTTGCTATATTTTTTCATGATATTACACATATGATCATTATACTTTTGGCATATTGGTTTTCGTTATTTTAGATGAAAATTTTACTAAACCAAGTGCTACATGATTTTGACAAGAATTATAACATATTAAAAGAATGAGGTATGATTTACACAACTCTAGAAATTTACTCATAATAAGTTATTATATTATGAAGAAAACATTTTGGTTGGACCCTAAAAACACCTCAAATAAAAATTTAGAGTTTTATAGCAATCAAATTTTGATGATTTTTCTTGAGTTTTGAGTATGAGGAAACAAGAAAAAAATTTTCTTAAGAGTAAAATTATAAGATTTTCTTTAATCCAAAAAAAAAAAAAACTATAAGATGGTTTTACCCTTTAGCTTAATCATTCATGAAACTTTATCCTTATTAATATAATAGTTTTCTAAAAAAAATAATAATTGCAGAGCCAAAAAGTTGTATATTGTATACCAATTTTGGTATACAGATTTTAGTTTTTCAATGCCAAAAGGTTAAAAATGTCAAAGAAATAAGCACATAAGGGCATGACTGTCTTTTCATCATTTAGAGGGGGCAATTTGTGTATTTCATGAACACAAGGAGTGATTTGCCACTAAAGTACATTACAAGGGGCATTTTGGAATTAAGCCTAAGTAAAACACAAATGTCAAGTTTTAAATTAATTTGTTAATGGTTCTAAAGTTCAGATGTACGTTGTGATGAGCCTAAAATTTTTTAAGAGGATAAGTGCAGAACAACAGTGAGGCTTATTTGTACAAAATGCAAAAGCTAAAGTCGCATAGACAAATTATAAGAAAAAAAGAAGTTTGGTAGTATATTTTGGATTGTGTAAAAGATGGAGGGTCAAAACGAAATACTAGAAAAGTTCTAAACTTAGAAGGCAATTCCTCATCTTCTTCTGGGGCAGCCAAGTTGAATTATTAGAAAATTAAAGTGTAATTAATAACATGACACTTGGCGCAATACTATTGATGGCATTGGGTTGGCATAGAAAACATGTCACCGAGGATCCCAAGTGCTGTGGCAGTCATCATCACATAACGGTTTCCAGATTCCTCTGCATTTTTTTTTTTTTTATGATTCCCATTTTTATTCATTCTCTCTGAAGAGGCAAAGGCCGTTCTCCGGTGGCTCTCACCATCTTTCTCCAGATCAAGGGGTTCACAAGTTAAAAAAATTTCAATTCAAATCGGTTGCTTTAAATTTTTTTATAAACTCATACAACTTCGGTGTAAATTTGCATTTAGTGATAATACCAAAAACAGTGGTAGGTTTTACATCAATCGATTTTTATTAGAAACCTGTTACCTTGTGACGCCTAATTTGGCTTTCTCTTTTGTTATTATTATTATTTTTATTTAGATCTATAAATCTTTGGAAGATGACAATTCACGATTGATAGATCTATCTTTTCCTTTCCTTTTTCCAAAATTTTTGAACATTTTTCCTTGAGATTTCAAATGTGTTATCACTTGATTGTTCGAGAGATGGAATTAGGGCTTTAGAGATGAAGAAAATTTAGGAAGAACAGGAATCAGCAGCCAAAAAAAAGAAAAAAAAAATCCTGGCCAGCTGGACCTGCTTTTGGAGGAGATTTGGATCAAATACCTAACCCATTTTCAGTTTAACTAGTCGGACCGACTAACTAGTACTGTCCGAGTTTAAGAATTTTTTTTTTTTTTTTGGTTAAAGAAAGTTGTGTTGGAGGATATGAAGAGACGTAAGATGAAATTTAAAGCTATTCAGGGTCTGTTTGGTTGGAAGTGAAATGTTTTCCTTGGGAAAATATTTTCCGTGGAAGTAATTTTCCATGAAAATCATTTCCCTTTCATCATTTTCAAGTGTTTGGTTAGCTTATTGAAAATATTTTCTTACTTCATTTTTCTGGTGTGTTTGTTTAACTTTTGAAATATTTTCACTTTTATCTCTATCTTTACTTTCTACACATTATAACTACATACTTCTTCCCATGCAAAATAAGAAACTTTATCTCATTGTTTAACTTTAAAAAATCTTGGAGAAATGTATATATGAATAAAAAATATCTCCTTAAGCAATAAACAAATTGCTGGTCATTTAGTGTCAAATATCAATCACATGCAATGCTTATTGTGACATATATCTTGCACTCTCACTGCTAAAAGTTTCTCTAGAAAAGAATGTACCTATTATACATAATTAATTACTAGCATAGGATGAGCAGGATGAGTTTTTTTTTATTATTTTGAATATACTAGGGGCAGGGTTTGGTTGGGTTGGGTGGTACGGGGGAGGGAGTGTAAGGAAGAGATCTTGGGTTCGAGTCCTCCTGTTTACACTAAAAAAAAAAAAAAAAAAGAACATACTACAAGATGTTTTCAGTAAGTTTGGAACATACTACAGGCATGATGCATGCATTTCGGAAAACAACTTCAGTAAGTTTGGAAGGGAAGTTGTTTTCCATAAGATGAGTGAAAATATTTTACATAGGAAAATGTTTTCAGTAACTTTTGTGCAACCAAACACGGGAAATTAGGAAAATATTTTTCTGGAAAACATTTTCACCCGAAACAAACGGACCCTCAGTGGCATCTTTTTGTTATCGTTATCCTTGGCAAGATGGAATTTGTTTAGCCTTTCAATTTTTTTGGTAAATAAATGGTTAACATATTTAACTTCTTCGTTTATTCATTTTTTTTTTCTTTGAAAGTTCTTCGTTTATTCTTTAAAACTTGGGGGGACTAAGGGCCCGTTTGGGGTTGGCTTATGAAAAAATATTTTTTCGATAGAGTTTTTAATAAAAATATTTATCAAATGTTTAAGTGTTTCTAAATATATTATTTGGAGATATAATTCAATAAGTACTTATTATTTTGGATAATGTGTAATTTAAAATTTTTAAATGTATTTATCTCTTTATTTAGTTCATAATATAGGATAAAAGGATTAAATTTAATATTTTATTTTTAAATCACAAAAACAACTCTAAAAGCACCAAATTTGAGTTTTTTTCTAAAAGTGCTTCTAATACCAAAAAGTTTCACTCCTAATTTTATGGGATGGTTTTTATCAAACATCCTAAAAGTACTTTTAATACCTAAAAGTATTCTTTATTTTTTTTTTTTACTAAAAACACCATAACTCCAAACGGGGACTAAATATAATTCATGATATAATTAAAAGACTAAACTAAATTTAGTTCACCATCTATTATATCACTATATAACCTTTATGAACATCCCATTTAAGTTTTTCTTTTTTCCCTTACCAACTACTAAAGGTACGTTAGAAAACAATACACAATAGATTAAAAAACGAGGATTAAAAGTACTGTACCCCTGAACTTTATCCTTAATTGCATCTTACACCCTTTAACTCAATAAATAAACACTTAGGGATGGCAATGGGCACCCGCCCCGCGGAGGGCTAACGGGGAGGGGGTTGGGCGGGGGCGGGGGGAATTCCCCCCCCCCCGCCCGCTTAGAAATGGGGCGGGGGGTGGGGGTCCATCCCCCACCCCGCCACCCCGCTTTAAAAAAATAAATATATATAAAATATATATGTATATAATTATATATATAATATATAATTTAATTAGTTACAAAGTTATGATAATGATATTATTAGTTATATGTATTATATAATGTTATATATAATATAATTGATATTATTAATTATACTAATAATTATATATGTGTACTAATACAAATTATTAATTGGTTATACTAAATTTACTAATACATTTATACTAAATCCCTAATTACACTTAATACAATAATAATTTTTTCTTAAAAAAAGCACAAGCACAATAATGAATTAGTGATTGTATTTGTGTCAAAAGTGAAAACTTGACTACTTTAGTTATATTTATTTCATCATGTTGGATTGTATTCAAATAATTTTTGTTTGATTGTTTTTATCAGTTTCAATTGTAAAATTACAATGAATAATAATTTGATGATGTGTTGATATTTTAGTACTTGATTATTTGCTAAAATTTAACTATAATAAAATTATATAACAAATTTTTATTAGCCCCGCGGGGGGAGCCGGGGACGGGAGATGGGGTGGGGGTGGAGGGAATTTGTAGGCAGTGGGCCGGGGGATGGGGGAGGGGTCCCCCGCCCAAACCTCGCCCCGTTGCTATCCCTATAAACACTTTATCTCCCTGTTTTATGTTTTAGGATAAAGTGCCTTCCATATTATTTATTATTTTATTTTGTTCTTTTTTGTCCTTGTTCTTTTGTATTTTTAAAACTTTTTTCCTTTGTCTCATGTGATCAGCTACTTTGTTGTCTTTGCTATTATTATCCATATATTAGTTTTAATCTTCTTGAACTTATTTTTTATTTATTTCTATCTTTTTTTTACTTTTGTTATTTGAAATAATAATTATCATAAAGTCTATGCTATAACAAAATATATGCCACTTATGCATATAACTATTGAATAAATCTTTCCTACACTGACGGTGTATACACTATCATCGTTGGATTCATGACATGTGTGCAAAAGTTGAATTTCAAATTCAAATTTTGCATAGTTGTCATTCATCCAACGCTGATAGTGTATACATTGTCAGTATAGAAAAGATTAATCCATAACTATTTCATATATTACTTAAATCAATACGTCTAGAGTTTAGAATAAATTCATTTTTAATAACAATAGGAACAAATTCAAATCATAATAACATATTGGTTAATCAGCTATATATAAAATAAAAGTAAACAAAAATATTAATTACTTTATTATTGGGATATACTTTTAAATATTAAATAATTTAAAATTCTAATTTCCTAATACTCTTTAAATGGTCAAATTATTACTAATATACACATTTTTTTATTATGCTAGGGATATATTAATTTTTTACACTATATAGTTTATCTTGAAATTTCTAATAGTGGTAATAAATAAAGTAAGAATGAAATTGTAAGAAAAACTAATTACAATAATACGAATAGAAAACTGAAACAAAATAGTGACATAATAGAAGTAGAAAAAAAGGAAATAGCAAAAGAAGAAAAATAAGAAATAAAAGAAAGTAGTGAAAAAGGAAAAATAAAAGAATGAATGAATAAAAAATAAATAAAATAAAATAACAAGGGCACTTTTGTCTTAAAATATTAAATAGTGAGTAAAGTGCTTATTTTATGAGTTCAGGGGGCAACATGCAACTGAGGTCAAAGTGCAAGGGACATTTAACCCTAATAACAGTACATAATAGAAAAACAAAAAAAAATCATAAAATCCCATTTTTTAGTTAGATTTCGTTTTTTCTTCATATTATATTTTATATTCTATCGAGTAAGTAGCCGTTGGAACTAAAGAGAAAAGAAGAAGGATTAAAACGGGATGTTTATTCAGGGTATGCAGCGATATAATAGATGGTGTAATGTCCATTGCATTATTTTTTTAAGCTTTCAGCAGATGATGATATGTCTTTACACTTCTCTTTTTACCTGATAACAATACGCATACCCAGTGGTGTAACAAAGATTTTTAGGCAGGGGTTGAAATAATAAAAGGTGAGTTTTATTTTTACAAATATAATTTTGAAAATTATAAATTTCTCGTTAATTTTTTCCATTTCATTGCCTTACTATCCAATTGCAATTTAATAAAAAATGTTTTATACTAAATTTATCTAACAAAAGGTTCTTTATTACAAAGATAATTTTAGTAAAACACTAATAAAATTAAGTCTACAAAACATAATAAAGAAGCCATATGCCCACTATTGAATTATAATATGCATTAGTATGTTAAATTTTTATAGTAACTCACGTTTTTATCTTTTCTTTCTTATCATCCTACACAAAAAAAAAAAGGAAAAAAAATCTATCTTTCATAAATATATCACAAAATTTTACTTTAAAATGCAAAATATTTGTTACAACTATTAATTGTGTTACATATTGAAATATAATACAAATACTACATACTTTTTGTAGATCAACTAACTTAATAACCGTAAAAGAAATGTTTAGAGAAGTTAAAAAAAATTTTCCCAAGGCAAAAGTTAAAATGATGGGGGGCCAAAACAATAACCATAAATGAAAATTGACCTAAACTTGGAGGGTTCTGCCCCTGCATATATAAATCTTGAAAACCTTTATCCATGAGGGCAATTAGTTTAGTTTGTACAGATGGAGGCAGAAGTGGTTGAAGCTGAGATTGTGTTGCCGACTCACCTGAATTTCAAGAGGGTTCAGATGTATGAAAAGTACCCAAAGGGTCAAGCTAGAGGAAGGCACTGGAAACATCTCAAGCAGATCATTCAAGCTGAGAATTATCAGAACTATCCCCCTGACGAACCCAACTGTGAGTAGTTCCCAATTACTCTAATGAAGCGCTTATGTTGTTTAATTAATTGATTACCATGTTGAATTGCCCAATTCATGGGGACCTTTCAGTTTTTTATGCTCGAATTCTTGGTGATTAAGTTCTTGATTAATTGTACCGTCTTAGGATATGAGTACTCTGAGGGGATAAAAAGGGTATCTACCTTTTTAGATTTATGTGCTTTGGTGGCTGTTATTTGCGGGGGAAGTCTAGAACTGTTTATTGAACTTCCCTATTTCTTGTTTGCTTTGTTGAAAATGTTGGACGTTCATGTACAGCAAGTGTGTGTTACGAGGCCAATTTATAGGGATGGTTAAAGGGATTTGATGTTTCCTAGAAAACTACTGGCAATCAACTTATTTACAAAGAAATCCTGTACAGAGAAATTTTGATTTGCAAAATAATTGCATTAATAAAAATGATGAACTGGGAAACTGAATATGATAATTTGGCTAAATCGAAAAACCAGAGAGGAGATATTTGATCGAGCAGAGCTCATCTGGAATTACCCTGGGTTAACTGAAAGTAATGATTTTAAGACAGGGCATCTGGCTGTCTTATTGGTTAGGTTCTTGATGGTACAAGCACTGCAGGAGTGTTAAAGATGAGATCAACAAATTTCTTGATTATGTACTGATTTTAATAGCCAATAACAATAAAACAGAGTTCACAACTTCAAAATTATTGGTGAAAACAATTAAGAACCAAATCTGACTAAATTTTTTTTAGATGACACCATTTGCTGTATGCAAAAAAGAGTGTTTTATTAGAAGACAGTAGACTGTAGTCCCATTCTTCAAAAATTGATGTTGGCAGATGAGAATGAGCACAGCTAGAATTTTAGTTGTAGCTCACTTATAGCTCACTTATTTTAAGTTTTTATGTTAGAATAGCATCCATTTCATGAATTTTGTGTTGTGATTATAGTTTTTGGTTGATCTCGATTCCTGATTCCATCTCTGCAGACTCGGGTTGTATTATGCATTAAATTTTCTGCTAAAACAGATGATGACTTTTTTTTTTTTTTTTGAATGTTCCTTGTCTTATGCTTCAACAATTTTGAATTTTGAAACAACAGTGTAAACATGAACTAAGATTCTTTTTCTTTCTATTTTCTTTTATTCAAACTTCTTGTTTGTCAAGAGTCGTGATTTGTTATGCATTTTGTTTCATTTTCTTTGAGATGCATTTATTTAAATTGTTTATTAACATTTTTTGTTCCTACTGGGATTTTGGCATTTTTTCCAGATGTTAATATTGAATCACCTCCTCCAATGCATCCATGCAAAAGAATTTGTGATATAACCGGCTTTGAGGTATTAATTTTTAACTTATTTATCTGTGTTTTTTTCTATTACTTTTTGTTTCTTCCCATGTGGAAATTCTTTAGCACTGTTATGTCGTCTCTGATGACTGATATTGGCACAAGTACACGTAGAAATTAGTTTGCCTAATTTCTGAATTATGGAAATCGGTGATCATAGATCATTATTTTTGACAACTTTAACTTTGCAAAATTAAGTGATATTATCTGAAAATAGATCTTTTAGTTGCATGTAAGATTGTTTTGTAATAAGAAATCATTCCGATGCTTTTCTCTATTCTCCTTTTTGCCCTTGTCAACTTTGGCTTTGAGTGTTTTGTAAATTTCTTTCCTGTGTAAGCTTTTATCATTTGATGTTTTAGAAGAAAGTTTATGGTATCATGAAGCCGTGAAATTTTGACAATATACTTCCCAAAATGGTCACACATTGTTTGTGGTTGCCTCTATTTCCTCGTATCTAACTTTAGTTGATTGATTCTCATGGATTTGAGCGTTTTTCATTTTTCTGTATGTGACATTAACATAAGATGATTAGAATAGCATCCATTTCACTAAGATGATTAGAATAGCATCCATTTCACTAAGATGATTAGAATAGCATCCATTTTTTTTTCCCTAGTGGCACTCCTTTTGTGTGTGTGTGTGTGTTGTTTTCTAAGCACTTAAGGCAGTTAGGGAACTGTGATGGTATATTTTCTGATGTTGCTATGAAGTTTTTCTGCTTTCCTGTTCTTCTGCATCAACCAGATTTTAGATATTGATAAACTGCTGGTCAGTGTTGTCCCTTAGTGAAATTTAGTTGTCCTTGAATGTTCCTCAAATTGACATCCACTATTCCATTGCGTATCTTTGCTTCTGTAAATCTGTTTTCTAAACTGGATGACCTGATTTTGATTTCTTATCCATTGGTGTCTCAATTGTAGTTTTTTGTGTTGATCTCTTTTCAGTAGGAGGTTTTATCTCGTTACCTAGTCTTGAAAAGGAGGTAGATTATTTATTTGGAGCCCATAAAGAAGG
This sequence comes from Coffea eugenioides, assembly GCF_003713205.1. Taxonomy (NCBI): domain Eukaryota; kingdom Viridiplantae; phylum Streptophyta; class Magnoliopsida; order Gentianales; family Rubiaceae; genus Coffea; species Coffea eugenioides. The sequence goes on along the minus strand of NC_040036.1, from coordinate 40,137,394 downwards.
TTACTAATCTTCTACATGGTGAACACCTAAATTTGGGGGTTTGTTCCTGTGTATAATTCCTTCTTCTCCAGAAATAGTTTGGAGTTTCTCTCTACCTACTTTTGAAATGATACCTTACAGCACTCAGTTTGCTGTTTTATACTTGCGCAAATCTGAGCTAACATCTTTCAGAAACAACCTTGCGCTACTGTAGGTAGATGATGGAGTTTTGAAGGTTGACTCTAATCCGATCCTAGGGAATATAAAAAATTGATGGTCTTCTGCGTTTGGATGTAAAACAATTTATGGGAAATGGTTTCCCATTTCTTTGGTGTTTGGTTGCATAAAATCTTGGGGTAATTTTTCCCGACAAAATGAGTTTTGCCAGATGCAATGGAAAACAACTTGCAGGGACTTACAGGGTAACTCTACCGAAGAAGCTGTTCCAGCCACCTCCTCTTCCAAAAAATGCTTACCGTCCAGGGCTCTTCCTCTTCTTCAATTTTTCCTCTGACTCCTCTCTCTGTAGCAGACAAATTAATTCCTCTCATCTCTCTTCTCTAACACGTGTCAATGGAGAAATAGAACTTCATGTGGGCCTTCACGAATTGGTGGGTGGATCTCAAACAGGCATAGATTTTGCTGGGTTGTTAGTATCTGCTGCGAATTCTTGTTAAAATATTTGTGTTAGTCTTTTTTGGTCTCAAAGTGATTTTTTGGTCTATTTTGCCAATGTGGCAAAGGCAAAAGCCAAATATTTTTCGGGTTATGTTTTTGAGCAATATTTAATGGAAAATGGAATCTGCAGTTGCTGTATGGTTTGCAAAGCAACATTTGATTGAACTTGGTGGAACCATTTGCTTTTTCATGTCAGGGCATGGAAATATTTGTAACAAATGGTTTATCTAATGAGAATAACCAAGCTTTTTGATAATGAATCCCATGCTGCATTATGAGTTATTTTACTAGGGTTATTGAGGTAAATTTTTTTGTGAGAAATTCTAATTGCAGCTTGTGGTCTCCTGAGTATCCATGTATCTAAGGATTAATTGTGGGTTACGTTAATCTTTTGCATTGTCTTAGCCATGTTCCTGGCATACAGAATTGTTGATGCACCTAGGAGTGTTCTACGTTAGATTGGCAAATGAATTGAGATTCAGTTTCAGTGGATGCTGATTTTGGTTTTAGATGGCTCTGATGTAATAGAATTAGATGCAGGTACTCTTTACCTGGTCTGAGCTGTTGTCGTACATAACTAATTCTTGTATTTAGATTCATCTGAGCTCTCATTGTAACTTCTTCATAATATAAGCATCACACACATTTGAGTTACACCCCTAACTGCTTATTCATCCATAATTTGACATGACTGCTTCCATTCTTCCTTGCAGGCACCTTACTTTGATCCAAGGACCAAGCTTCGTTATGCTAATGCAGAGGTCTTCAAGGTCATAAGATCCCTTCCTAATGATTATGTCCAGAGGTACTTGGCACTTAGAAATGCAGCAGTTGTATTGAAATAGTTGTATGATACATCTCACTTTAGGTAGGTTGTTGAATGGTAACCTGAAAAGGGTTTTTGGCTAGTACTTCTTCATCAGTTGCCTGAAATATTTGTCGGCTACAGCAGCTATGACGCTCGGTGTTGTGTTTATATCCACCCTTTCCCTGTGTGCATGATGTGCCTTCCATTGAACCCTTTATAGTTGAAGTTACCGTTGGTTTGTCGGCCAAATGTTGATAAATGCATGAGATAGCTTTTCTGATTCAAGTGCAGATTTTTCAACTAAAGTAGAATTAATACAGGTGATAAGCCAAGCAAAGCAGTAGTTCAGCAGAAAAGAATTGATTACCCACAACCTCATCAATCTGCTTGGTATATGATACATAGCTACTTGTGCCTAGTACACTACGATCTTTTGTTCCAGGATTGTACGATCATTACCGCACTGTAAATGTTCTAGGTGGGTTCTAGGTTCTTTTACTACAGTCCAGTAATCTTAAATTGCATCATCCTTTCAAAATTAGTGAGTTAAAGCAGGACCAAAACCACATACTTGCAAAGCATATTCATCAATTGATTCGCCTCTGATTGGCTTCTTACTCGAGGGCCAGCCTCATATTTCCAGGAACTTTGGAGAGCAGCTTCAAAACTAGGAATTCGCACTGGATACTATCATGAAAATATTTAATCAAAGTCACAAATTTGATTCTTGGACAAAATGTTGTTAGCTTCAACACGAACTCTAGGATGCAAAATCCTATGAGCAGAACCACTATTTCAGATTGGAAAAGCTCCTTGACCCAAAATTCTCAATTTATTCATGTGTTGGGGGTAATGATCATGAAGATTTGGAAATCTACGTGATCATTTCCCATCTGCATAGCTAAGACAAAAGTCAAAAACTGTTGAACAAAATTATGGAGCAAAAACTATATGAACGAGATACACAATATCAGTAATATCATAATTCATAGCTCTCACAGTGGCAAAATGTGCAAAAGACACAAAAACCACATTAGGATGCCCAAAAGAAAGGGAGAAAAGATACTAATGTTCATCCCAACCCCCTCCAATAGAAATTATACAAGTGTTCCACGAGATAACACACAATCATGAGGAAAATAACCAGAGAAGAAAAAAGAGCTTTAATTTTCCAGCTGACAAATTTCTCAATAAAAAGCTAATTTTTATAGTCAATTTTGCATTTCTGTAACTTGGATTTTCTAGTAAATTTATACTGCTGTGATAGCTTCAAAATGATCATCGCTTAAACTAAATTTTTAGTTTTTACGCTTACATTTCAAATTTTATGTTTAGTTGAGTTAAATTCGAGTCGGACTTAAGAATTATACTAAATACAAAATGTTATTATAATAAGTTGATTAGTTGGTGATTATAATTCGAATAAATCATTATTAATTCGAATTCAATTTGAATACATTCATTTTTCAATTTATATTAATATTAGAAGTGTGTACACTGTTTTTAACGGCAACCTTTGATTTAGGAACATCAGCTGGTTTTCGTATAGGATAAAACCTCACACAATTAACTAGGCCACGAAATTCAGTTGCCTCTAACGAGAAACAACTAGAACGTTACACTTGCCTATGAAGAAGACAAGTGTGCACTGAAAAATAAAATTAGAATTGAAAAATAATGGACCTTTGTGTTTTGACTTTTCTTATTCTACCTGGATCACCATAGATAGATGATGCCCTTTTCTGTTACTCTCTCAGCTTGTCCGACCTGACTTCAGATTCTCTTTACCACTTCCTTCAAAAGATTTTTTAGTATAGAATCTTGACTTTATCCTTGCCTCTGGGGTTGCTGTCAAGAATTTCCATCTGGGCTTTGCCTTTCTTGTTAGATAACTGATGCTTGCTTTTCTTCATTGATAAAGGGTTATTTCCTAATTAGAGGTACCTGCGAAAACCGTATGAATTCTTCTATCTTGGCTGAGCTTCTTTATCCTTGCTTTTGAAAAATGATCTATGTGAAATTCTTTATCCTTCTATCTTGCACGTCTTTTGTTTAGATACTTTCTGGTTGTGTGTTGCTCAAATTTCCAAGTTCGTTGATTTCTTGGATTTTATGAAGTTTTACTGAACTTATAAGAATTTTAGCTTTTTTCAGGTTGCCCTGCAGTTTTTGTTTGTTGAGGAAATAAGATAGGATGGATGATAGAGAGGTAGAGCTATCACACCCTGTCTTGGTTCCTAATTCTGATTCATCTAGCAGTGTTCAAGCATCAATCTCTGTGGATTCATTTCTTGATGAGTTGTTAAGAAATGCCCAAACATGTACTCACACACATACTTGCAACCCTCCTGGCCCTGATGCTGCACATACTCACACATGTTACCATACTCATACCCAAGTCATTCCATCTGAAAGAGTAGAAAATCCTAGTGAGAAAGTAGATGGTCCTTGTGATAGTAGAAAGTCAACATCAAAGACTAGGAGGTCTTCTGGAAATAGAGAAGCTGTTAGGAAATATAGGGAGAAGAAAAAGGCACAAACAGCTTACTTGGAAGAGGAAGCTAAGAAACTGAGACTGGTAAACCAGCAGTTGATTAGGAAAGTGCAAAGGCAAGCTATTCTTGAAGCAGAAATCTTGAGGCTTAGAAGCCTTTTGCTCGATGTTAGAGGGAAGATTGATACCGAATTGGGGGCTTATCCCTTACAAAAGCAGTGTACTTCAAGCACTAAAGTTAAAGAAGGGGATTCTGGGATGCAATTTTCTGGTCTGGCAATGGAGCTTCAGTGTGAGAATGATTTAACTTGCTTCCATCCTCACGGGGATTCATCCATAGAGGATGGTGGTTTTGGTGGATGTGATAAAATGGGAGCTTCATCTTGGGAAGGAAACTGCCAGTCTGCAACTGTTGCTTGTAAAGCTAATGGACCTGCAGAAAGAAATGGTATGGACTCCGTGGAAACAAGGCTTTCATCTGCATCTCAAGCAGAGTAATCAAGAGCCAAGGCAAGATCTCAATTATGACCTTCCCGATTGTCAAGTCTTATAGAACTTCTGCTTCAGTTAAATTTATGGCAGAACTATGCTTGGTTGGCTGGGGTAATACACATCTGAAGTACTGAATATTCTGAGAATATAGTCATAAATCAGGTTAACACTCTGTTCTATAGAGAAGTATGAACCTGTAGATATTTTTGTACTCGAAAGGGAAAAAAAAATGTCGTCTATAGTATATGGTATCCTCCACGTATGAGAGCACTGATTGATGTACATAAATATCTATTTCAGTAGTGCGGTTTTCAACATTTTGGTGGTTGTATAATAGCACCCCTGAGTAGCTCTCTATGTGGTGGGATTTCTGGTAGATACCAGAATACTTAATGGATGTTATCTTTTCTCTACGTTGGTGTAATTGTGATTTGATTGTATTATGCAAAGATTCTTTGATTAGGCATTTAGACACCGATTGAAATAGAAGCTCTTTTTCTTAACACTAGCAGCTTCCTGTCTGAAGTTTCCCTTTAGCACAGATTGGTGCTGGTTCTGAAACTAGGACATTTGTATCTATAGAAGGGTTTTTGTGTAGCACAGATTGGTGCAGGTTTTGAGACTAGGAAATTTGTATCTATACAAGGCCGTACAGATGACAAGCTTGATGGATAGGGTTAAGCATCCCAAATCTTTCCACTTTGCTGAATGTCAGTATCATTTAAGGACAGAGTATTGATTGATCATTTCCTATCCTTGCAAGGATGGTTAATTACTCCAACATTTCTTTTCTGATAAGTAAGTTTTCCATGAAGATTTTGAAGTTCAACAAACGCCTGAATTCTTGAACATTTAATCCTTCCTCATAATAGATGTTGATTAAACGCAAGATATTAACCAACTTGTCCCATTCGTTGAGGTAAACAATTTTCATTGAGGTGACAAAATGGATAATCTGTTGAGGTAAACAATTTTCATTAACTAAAAAGATGTGTAGATTATACAAGAAACAAATCGAATATGGTACTTGACAAATGTTGAAGAGAAGTCGTCAAAAGTAGTTGATTTAAACTGCTGACTGGACTAGGTGAAGCAAATACTTATTTAACATGACAATCAAGCCACATTTTCACTGAACAGTAAATATTTGTGTCTTAACTTTCCTTCTGTATTTTCACAATCTGCTATTCGTTTAGTTCTTTAACACTGATTTCCATTTCCTAGTGGATGTGATAATTCGAAGTTTGAATGCAGACATAATCATGTTAATACTTCCCAAATTCACGTCAGTAATATGATTGAAACGAAACTATTCCAGGAGTGTCCAAAAACTAAGTTTTGAATCAAATAAGAAATGCAAAGGAATTACAAAATGTAGCCCTATTGTTAATTGCAAAGAGAAAGGAAAAGTTTTTCTATGATCCAATGTAAAAAGTGACTCCGGAGGAATGCACCAAAAAGGAAGAAGAAATTAATCTCAAAAGTTGAAAAACTCCTGAATTTGCAAATGCAAGGCAAGAACTAAGATGTGGCTTGCACTTTTTCAATAACATCGTTGGAGTAGACAATTAGATGTTCTGCAAGGTTGGCCATGAACAGAGAAAAATCCCGAAAGAGAAACAAGAACTAAAGAAAAAGTTGAGGAGATTTTCAGCAGAAAGGTGGGATGGTATGCACAGGAAATGATTCTCCTGTGATTTGAGGCATTGGAGCATTCGAAGAAAATGAATCTGATAGAGGCCCCTGAGGTCAAGCTCAATCAAGTTCTAAGCAATATTCTATTTAGTTCACTATTGAAAGCTATGCAGTTTACATCAGAAACCCTGAGGCCAATCTTTCCCCTCCCATTCTGCCCTTGTATAGTAATTTGAGCAATGAATACCACATTTTTCATGCATAAGGGAAGCCGGGAAGTTGCCAACCACTCTTTTTGCAGCCACTAGAGCTGAAAGCAGTCAGCTATTTCCATATCTTCAAAATGGAACAGCTATTTCCATATCTTCAAAATGGTTAAGTGTTGAAGACGCTTGTAGGTCATTGTTCTTCAGCTCTTATGCTGCTCCAAGTGAGAGATTGTAAGGGTGCAACGTGCAAGACAGCAGCCAGTATCATGGAAGCGACTCTTCTTCATCGGTGCCACTAATCTTGGATTCTCAGCGAGAGGGGAAACTCTGGATATCCACCATCAAAAGGGTATGGTTGCAGTCTAGAGGCAACATCGAGCTAAAATGCTCTCAGCCACAGGATGCTCCCACATTTTTGAACATTAATGCGCGAGGAAGGATTGCATCTTTCCAAGCAGCAAATTGAACTCCTTGCAATACGTACTTCTGAAAAGAGGCGCTAAATAATCATAGCCCCAATTCTGCAAAGAATTATCAAACACAGCAATGATTTACCTTTCAAATTTTTTTCCATTTCCTATGGGGTAAGTGGAAAGAGGAGGAGCAGGAAAGGCAACTGCAGGTGATTCCGCACTTTCTGTTCATGGAATGACCTCTTTTAAGTACCAGTTGTTTCAAGAATAGTGCTTGAATTACAGGAATGCATTCCAATTTATCAAAGGTCTACAAGAATATATGAAAATATTTACAATGAACACAAAGTGCAACATACCTAGAATATCTCGGTGCATAGGGTAAATATGAAAATATTAGTAGCAGTGGAGCAGAGTATTACAGATGGATTGTGCAGCAAATACAGAACTAAACAATTTATACCAGAGATAGAATGCTGTCAATGGTACTCCATATGGAAAAGCATACAAGGGGAAGAGATAGCAGAAACCACTTCAAATTAGTTGTCTTTTCCTTTTCAGAAAATTTGATTCTTCAGTATGTATGCTTCCTTTCTGTTTATTATTAAAACAAGTGACCTGAAGTTCTATGTTTTGGAACTCTCAATCAATTATTAGTATAAGAATTGTTGATGGTTAGTTTCAAAAAAGTTACTCATATGATGTTTATACCCTCTTTGTGTAGAAGGATCTTGGAAAGTTGAAAATTTACACAGCAATCACACGAATGCAAGGTGTAGATAAGAATGAAATATAGTCATAACTGTCATCAACACAAATATCCATCACTGATTTTGGGCTCATTTTGTTTTTGCACCCCTTTCTACTCTCTCTCCGTATTAATTTTATGAACTCTTCATCTATTTACGATTAGACACAAATAAATATCTAGCAATGGTGCCTTTTACATGCCTAATGCTACCAAGTCAAAAGGGGTAAAATACCATTGCAACCAACAAAAAGCACACAAGTCTGGACTATATTCAGAAAGGGCCATGTCAAGTCTATAGCAAGAAACATTACCTTAATGCGAGGGATAATGAAAAACTGAGGAAGCCAAAAATATTTGAAGGAAACCAACATCTTACTAGAAGTGGAAGATGCAAAAGGAAGCACTGCAATAGTTTAAAATAGGAGTACAAGGTAATGGAAATATTAACTTGGAAAAATGTCCGGATAGATATTCTGCATAGCATATTCATTCACAAAAAGAGTGAAGGATATACAGGAATTGATAACCTTAGTGGTATGCAACATTTTAATCTAAGAACAATCTTTATGACAGAGATAAAACCATAAAGAAAAGGATTATTTTTGGCACCCCCAATACATCTTGTATAAACAAAGTACTCAAAAAAGGAAATATGCCTTCCAAGACGAATAAGCAAAGGATGACATTACTGAAACCCATGACAATTTGTGTTTGAGACAAAGGAGGTATCAGGCTGTGCCATATCCCTTCAATTTATCATTTCCTCCATTCATTTCCACAATTTCTTCCCGTTTCAACTTTTTGGTCTTGTTTAACATGTCTTATGATATATAAAATTAAATGAATATTTTGAAGAAAGCTCGGTGAAAAGAGCTACAAAGAAGCAGATAACTGAACATAACTAATGCGACTTGAAGATTTTACTGAACTTCATATGATATGGAATACATAGGAAATTCAAATGACATAAAACATGCTGCTAAGTAGTAAGGTATCAATGACTGAAAACATATGACGGTGATAATATGGCTCTTACCAGGTATCCTCTCAGCTTAAGCTCAAAAGAAGCCAGCCAACTCTGGATATGAAACAACTGTTGACATCTATAGGACCCAAGATCAACTAACCAAGTTCTCCAAGAGTCAAGATATTGAAGCATCACTTTTCATCCAGTAATAAGACAACCTGATTAGATATTTTCACTTGAATAACTAAGCTTGATCTAGTTGATGCATCACAGGGTTTAAGAGGTTTACATGCCAGAAAGAAGTCCTTTTTCAATTCTGAAGACCAAGTTGATGCATCATAGGGTTTAAGATGTTTACATGCCAGAAAGAAGTCCTTTTTCAATTCTAAAGGACTTCAACTAAAATTCGAGGCCTTCATCTAAAATTCACTTCAAAGATTCCAATATTGCTAGGATGGCCTTCAATAAAAGTAGGAAAAAGTTTGTGATCACCAAAAGTTCATCACCAAAGTTCTTTTTCTGATTACCAAGGGCTAAAATAAGTTTAATGTTTAGGATTCCCTAGAAACTATCATCAGAATGATTGATGATTAGTGTCAAAAGACGACACAAGGAGTAGATAAGGATGAAATCAAGAAACATAAATATGCATTCCTACTATTTCGAACCTTTCTTTCTTTTTCTCTTTTACCCCATCTTGCAATCTGAAAATCAATTTACTCAACTCTTTCATCTATTTAGAATTAAAAAAAAAAAAAAATCTCTAGCTAGCACTGGTGCCTTTTGATATTCCTACTGCTGTCAATTCTAAACTGGTGATTAGCATCCCCATTCAACATAAAGCACCCAAGTCTAGACTATATTTAGAAGGGCCGTGACAATTCTAGATCTGAAAGCCAAGACTTACGAAAGGAATAATGAGAACATGATGTTAAGCCCCGAAAAACATACTTGCATGATAGATTTCCGCTTGTGATGTTTAGGTTGATGGTTTCCAGAGTGGTCTATTTGCTACATGGAAAACCGAGAAAGCTAAAAGATATGTGGAGGTTACCAGCATCTTAGCAACAAAAATTTTTCAATTAATCAGTAAACTTCAAATTATAAATAAAAGATGCAAAAGAAATTGCCACAATAGTTAAAAATGCGTAATAGGATGGAAGCATTTAAATTCAAGAAATCTTAGGAAAGATGTCTTGCAGTAGCATGAAAATACAGAAGAGATTAAGGAAATTCAAGAATTAACAAAAAAAAAAGAAAAGAAAAGTGAAGGTACAATGATCTCATCAGGAACAAATACTCATATAGACTGGGTGTGTAACAGTTCCCCTAATTAGAGTTGACTAATACTTGCAATAGACTTGCCTTACATCGTACTTAGTAGTGTTCAAACATTTTTAAAAGTTCCCATGACTGTGGCATAGAGAAAGCATAGATCTTGATGTCAAGGAAGCATATTGATATGCCAACAAACTACAATATACAGAAAAAATAAAGAAAAAAAAAATTTAAACTAAAAGTGCACAACTGATCACAGAAAAAGTTGATTGTTGACATCCTTGAAATATGAGCTACCTTGTGCCAATCTTCTTCTTTTCTGTACTCCAAATGTATTGTCAGCAATTAGTAGTTCTTGATTTCTAGCATAAAAAGGGAGGTCACCAGCCCCAATTCTTCAATGGCTGAAGATGAGAGCAATGATGGTCCTTAGAATACTAAGAAAGGTGTATCACCTGGACTGGGAGAGAGCAATCCATGTCATGGCAGATACATCAAATTTTGACAAGATTAGAGCACTTTATGACTGCTCCTTATAAGAAGCAAATTGTGTTTTATAGTTTAAAGCAGAATTAAAAGGATTATAAAACAAGCACATTAACAAGTCAAGCAAAATAAGCTTATAGCTTCAAACAAAAAATTATTGAATGCATCAAAGAAAGCATAGAATGCACCTGGCAAGTTTAAGAACAGTCTGACTATTGGAAATACCTTATAGAACATTGAAGGTTTTCTTTAACGAGGAAAGCATTTGTCTGCTTGAGTTGGTGGCCTTACTTGATTGGAATCTACAGCACAGAAATGAACCAAAAGCATGGACTCTTATTTTTTTTTAAAAAAAAAAGTTGAAAAGAAATACAAATGGTGAAATCTGTAGCTAGAAAGTAATATGTAATGAGATTGTTGCATCAGTAAAGACCACTACCTCAACTGTCCTTTCAGCACATCCTAGTTATTCACAACAAGCAATTCACACTACAATCACAACAAAAGATGCATTAATTAGTTGTGATTTTGCCTTTTGAGACTTCAGAGTATTATGATAGAACAAAAAACATGAAGAAAAGAAAAAGTTGGAAACAAAGGGTCTTGTAATTGTGGGAGGCAAGTCCTCACCAGTAACCAACGTCATCGTCAAGGAATTGGCTGCCGATCGACTCCTACGCAGCTGATGTGGGCAACCTTGGGCTAGTCTTGTCCTTTCTCCCATTCTAAACGTGGTTTCAGCAATTTGCAGCCCCGGATTTGGTGCTCCGTGGAGAAGGAAGAAGCACAATCTGATAAGAGTATACTGTATACTTGTGAAGCACAAGAAACAAAAGATGACACAGAAAAAATCTCCAACAGTCCCGACTTATTTTCATCACTAATAAATATTAACGAAACTCACAAATTTTTTTTTTGTTTGGACAAGGAATTATTTGCAAAAAAAAAAAAAATTGAATTACACCATAAAGACACGTTTTCCAATCATAATTTTTTTTTAATCTCTAACTATAATGTTATTCTAATTTTTTTCCCAAATAGTCTTCGTTCCAAACACGCTTATTTAATTTTGGAAGATAAGTCATCAAAGCAAGAAAAAAATGAAATAAATGTAAAAAAAATTTAATCATGTCATATTCCTCATATACATATTCTGAGAAATGTTTACCTCCTCAAGCGCTCCTCCAGCTTTCTTTGTGCTGAACTCCAGATTAAGATGATCAAATTATCAGATGTAAATTCCGACTTTTAAGTGCTAGTTCTTAAGAAATAGAAGTCGTTGATGTGGTCAAACCGGGGGGGGGGGGGGGGGGCAGTTGGCCCTGTGCCTCCCTAACAAGCCAAAAGAGTAAAATATTCCAATATTTTTTACTTTAGCTTGCCCCATTCCAAATGGTGAAATCTGTAGCTAGAAAGTAATATATAATGAGATTGTTGCATCAGTAAAGACCACTACCTCAACTGTCCTTTCAGCACATCCTAGTTATTCACAACAGGCAATTCGCACTAAAATCATAACAAAAGATGCATTAACTAGTTGTGATTTTGCCTTTCGAGGCTTTAGAGTATTATGAGAGAGCCAAAAACATGAAGAAAAGAAAAAATTGTAAAACAAAGAAGTACCTTTAATTATATGAATAGATGATGATGAGGATCTTGTAACTCTGGGAGCCCTCAGGAGTAACCGGCGTCATCATCAAGGAACTAGGTCACCATCGACTAGCAGGCAGGGGATGTGGGCAACCTTGGGCCAGTCTTGTCCTTTCTCCCATTCTAACCTTGGCTTCAGCAGTGGGCAGCGCAGGATTTCTAGTTCGGTGAGGGAGGCGGGCAGTCCCTCTTCCGGTAGGGACTGGAGTCGAGGGCAAGTATTGATGTACAGGCCTTGAAGAGAGGTGAGGTGTCGAAGAGCCGAATAGTTTAGCACTTTCAGATTCTGAAAGGAGTCCAAGTAAAGATATTGAAGCGTGCAAGGCAACCGCCAGTCCTCCTCTAGAAACGACTCTACTTCATCCCAGGGACTCTTAATGCGCAAATGCGTGAGAAAGGGAAGTTTCTCCAAACCCCACTCTGTCATGCGACTCATGAGCTTCTTGCAATTTTCGATATTAAGCAATTGTAGGGTGGAGGGCAAACCCCCTTCCGGGAAGCACTCAATTTCTGGACAATTTCTTAGACATAGATATCGAAGAGATGGAAGGAGGGATTCCATCCGTTGCGGTAGCTTTGTGAACTTCTCGCAATCCTGGATATCAAGCTCCGTTAGACTGGGGGCTGGAAAAGACAATATTAGAGCATCGCAGCCCGAGATGCTTAAGCGTTGAAGTGACGTCATCACACTGCTAGTACTAGTAGTAGTAGTAGTAGTAGTTGTCATGCCACTCTGTTTCCCAATCCCAAGTGCAGGTGCAGCAGGAACTGAGAGCATCTCAACACTCTTGCATTTATAAATTGCAACAGATTTCAGCATGGGAAACGAGGCAAGCCACTCGACTTTGACTTTGACAGAGTCACAATTTAGTAATGTCAAGTGCTCCAAGGCCCCACCACCCTCCCCGCTTGAACTCTCCAATTCCAAATTGCAGCGTCCGTGGTACCAAAGTGATTTAAGTGAGGAAGGCGGTCTACTCACGTGCGAGGGTGAGAGAGACCCACAATCATCAACCGTCAATTTCTCAAGTCGGGATAATTGGTTGGACTGTAGGGGCAACTCTTCCAAATTTTTTAGCGCTGAAATATTCAATTCCTCAAGCCTGGATAATTGGTTGAGCTGTAGGGGCAACTCTTTCAAATTTTCTAGCTCTGAAATCTTCAATTGACGAAAAGATGAAAAATTTTGTTGATTCTCTCCATTCAGGATGCTCAATTGACCATTGGGACGCACAAGATTGCCGCAGCCAGATATGTCAAGGCTTTGCAGCGATGCAAGTTGTCGGGGAAGTTCTCCAATCAGTTTGGGACAACCAATTATACGGAGTCGTTCAAGTCCATTGAAGACTTCACCTTCTGGCACATGCCATCTCTCCCACTGAGGCAGCTTCTCGATTCTCAACTTTTTCAGAGATGGGAATGGTTTGGTTGCACTGACATCTCCATAAAAATCTTGTCTCAAGAGTGATATACAACTCATTCCAACAATTTCAAGTGATTGCAAGGACTGTAGCTGCCCAAGTGCAGGCAAGGAGAAACAATTTTCACAATTAGATAGACTCAACGATTCCAAACGGCTTAGTGAAGGGTTGCATAGCCAATCTGGAAATGTTGTTCCACCATACCCTATGATGTTGAGATGCTTTATGCTTGAATGAGGTTGTAAATTATCAAGCACATCTCTCACAGCTTGTGAATCATTGATAGCACCGTTCCACTCCAAAGTTAACACGTCAAGGTGTTCCTTGCCTTCCATGTTCGCCATTGATGCATCCCTGGCACTGGAAACATTTTCCAGCCCCGAAAGGATTAGCTTACCACGTAGCATAGGAAGCTTGCCCAACTCCTTAATCGTCGAACCACTGTCCTTGCCTATGACAAAAGCAGTCAAGACTTGAAGGTTTATCAGTCTACCCATTTGTGGTGGCATTTTCTTCAATGGAGTTCCACTAATATCCAGGCAACACAAGTTAATTAACTTTCCCAAATTTTCCGGCAACTGTTCAAGTTGTATGCAATATGACAACAACAAAGTTTGTAGATTATAGAAACTACATATCCACTCTGGTAGCTCCTTTATTCCTGTTGAAGAGAGATTCAGAAATCGAAGTTGTTTCAAACCACTACATGAGCTTGGTAACTTCACAATATTCTCATAACAAGACAAAGATAGAAACCTTAAAGACATGAATTGGGGCAAGGTATCCTCTAAGAATTTGTTGCTTAGATGACTCCAATTTCGATCCGTTCTCAATGGCAAGAATGTTCTTATATTCTTAGTCCGACTCAAGAGATTAAATTTGCGAAATGTGTCATAGTAACTAGAATGGTATGAAAAATGTCTTGCACCAGATATTGTAGCATTGCCTTCCTGATGATCTTCCAACCTGAGGCAGTATTTCCCAAAAACAAACCAAGCCAAATCGTTCACAAGGTCATGCATGGAGAAAGTATGGTCAGTTGACTGATGAAATAATGACCTCATTCTCAGTTCATGAAAGCACTTTTCACCCTCATTCTTAATTCTTTTATTTTCTCCAGGATACCCTAAAAGATCATTAGCTTGCCATAACTGAATAATTTCCTCTTTTCTAATCTGGTAATCTTTGGGGAACACAGCACAATAAGCAAAGCACCTTTTAAGATGGGAAGGAAGATGAATGTAACTTAATCTCAATGCTGGCAGGGGGCCATCTGGAATATCCATTTGAGTCCACTCTTCACTTACTAAAATCTCTTTCCATTCTTCGGGGGTAGTTTTGGAACGCAAAATTCCTGCAACTGTTTTCACAGCCAAAGGCAACCCTCCACATTTCGTCACAATTTTGTTTCCTATTTCTTCAAGTTCTGCATTTTCATTGCCATCTCTATTTTCAAACGCATGCTTCTTAAATAAAGACCGGCAATCTTCCTCTAGCATGGAATTCAAATGATGAATTGACCTTTCTTTGGCCATCATCCTTGCAATTTGCTGATTCCGTGTTGTAACAATGATCTTACTTTCACGTGATCCACCATTGAATGGGCTCCTTAAATTATCCCACTGATTGTAGCTACTATTCCAAACATCATCCAGAACAAGAAGAAACTTTTTCTCAGTTAGGCCACCTCGTAGCTTCACTTGAAGGGAGAGCAAGTTATCACTCTCACCAAAAGAAATGCGGAATTCCCTTAGGATTTCTTTTGTTATCCTGGTAGCATCATATTCTTCTGATACGCATACCCATGCCCTGGTAGGAAAACTCAGTTCCACCTTCGAATCTTCGTAAACCATTCGAGCCAGGGTGGTCTTACCGAGCCCAGCCAGTCCAACTATTGGAATCACAGTGATATTGTCTCTGTCTGCATCCTCGAAGCGCAACATTTGAATTATCTTCTCTTTATCAGCATCTCTCCCAATAAAGGTAGTCTCATCAACCAAAGATGTTTCAAATTTGTGATGTGACTTTATTCTGGAATGAAGAACTTGCAAACCCAAGGGAATAATTTGTTTGTTATATCCCTCCAGCCTCGCCACTATTGTTTCTATCTCGGGCTTGATCCTACTAAGAAACTCATCACCCGAATATGTACAAGTGCTGGTTGAGCTTTGGTACTCAGTTTCTACCTTAATTCGCAGAGCTTCAGTGCTGATTCTGTCCACTAAATCCTCTGCCTGATAAAATGTATCATGAAGCTCTTCAAGCCATTCCTTGACATATTGGTTCCGTATTTCCTTGTTCTCTGCATCATCGAGCACGGCTCCAACAGTGCGTAACTCACTCTTGAGCTTCTTGAGGAGATCATCATTCGCCTTCTGATTACGAAACAAATTCACGAATTCCGGCGTAGCCATCCTATCAAATAGCACTTGAAGGAAAGCGGAGAGGAATGAGCCTCCCACTAAGGCAGCAGCCATATATCCAGGCAGAGGTAAAAGTGAAAGCGACTTGCACAAGGAAACCAACGAGAGAGAGAGACCTGCAATAATTTTGTTTGGGAAAAGCCGAGCTCAAAGACAGAAAGAAAGAAAGAACATGAACAGTAAAGCAATTCATTTGGTGCTGCTTCATTTGATCTTTTTGTTTAATCAATATGCATTAGTAAAACAGGAATTGGCAGCCAAAGATTTGATATTTTAACTAATTTGGGTTTTA
This sequence comes from Coffea eugenioides, assembly GCF_003713205.1. Classification (NCBI taxonomy): domain Eukaryota; kingdom Viridiplantae; phylum Streptophyta; class Magnoliopsida; order Gentianales; family Rubiaceae; genus Coffea; species Coffea eugenioides. Next base: position 40,121,418 of record NC_040036.1, on the reverse strand, counting down.
ACTTTTAACCTGCCGAAAGTTGTCCAACACGCGTATTTTGACTTTTGACTTTTTGGACAAATTACCTTTTATGCCCTAAGATTTGATATTTTATCACATAACCCCCATATGATTTAAATACCTATATCTAACCCCCTCATGAATTGGGTTAAAGTGTTACCATTAGTTTTTTCGTTAAAACTAACAAATGATTAATAGTAAAAAGTTTAAGTCAAACTAATAAATTGATAATTTACCCTTTTCTTATATCTTTTTTTTTCCTCCAAACATAAAAAAGGAGAAATTGAAATAAAAATAAATAAATAAGAACTAGAAAATACAATTAAAGATATTGTTTAAAAATCTATAATGATATTTGCAGTAAAAAAAGATTTGATATTTTTTGTTCCTTATATATTTGTTTTATATTTCCCTTCATTCTTTTTTTGTTTCTTATTTATGTTTTTGTTCCCTTCCATCTCTTTGTATTTGGAGAAAATTAAGATTTTGTAAATCAAAGTATAGGTTTTCAAAATCATCTCTTTTCTTTCCAAAAAAAAAAAGAGATAGAAAAGGAAAAAAGAAAAAAAGCAGTAAAATGCTGAATTTGTCAATTTATTTGTTTGACTTTAACTTTTTACTATTCACTGTTAGTTTTAATAAAAAAAAAAACTAATGGTGACATTTTAACCCAAACGATGAGAATGTGATATATATGTTTTTAAACCATAGAGGAGTATATAGTAAAACACTAAATCATGAGAAGTACAAGTAATTTACTCTTTTTTGGTAATTAATACATAGGCATAGGATAGCATTTTGAGTCCCTATTCAAACGGAATCGAACTTTCAGAAGGGGGAAAAAAGAGAAGGAAAATGGAAAAAAAGGGAATAAAGAATATTTAAACGTTTAAAAAAAATGAGAGCAGTCAGCACATAACATTTGAAACAACAAGATAGAAATTGGTAAAAAAACCACACTATTAAATAATATTTTTTTCCCTCACTCTCATCATTATTATTCGTAATATTAGTTTAACCTTTTGCAATCGTGTATAAATCCAATATCAATTTCATTAAAATCATCATATCCATAGCGAAAAAAGAAGTTTATGATGGGAATCAGAATTCAATTCATTCCAAGAATTAAGAGTTTGAAAACCAAAATTCGAAGTTGATACGAATTTGAGTTACACCAATTTCACCTCCAATTTATCTAATTTACAATATTGAAACGTTAAAGATGATTAGAACTTAGGGGGGCATGAAGGATAATCGGGAATTGGCTGAGTGTTAGCTTAGTAGTGTATTAATTGAATATTAGTTCCTGATTTAATTGAGGTTTCCTCTTGTAACACTTAATGGATGATCATAATAAAATTCCATCTTTTGTTGAAAAAAAAGGGAAAAAAAAAAGATGATCGTAATGACCGTATGTGACAAATTTTAACAGAATTCAATAGAATTTGCAAAAATTGATAAAGAAAAGAAAATGAAGCTTACGGTCAAACGGTATCGGGCTTGGTACTTAGAGTCAGTCCAGCACTCGATGAAGCTTCTCTCCCTCTCGACTCCTTTTGTGGTGATACTGAAGAATGATGCTAGGAAGGTTTGGTGTAGAACCTGTGATCAAATAAGTTCGTTGTTGTTCCGCAAATATACAGAAAATTTATGAGCAAAGAAATTAGAACGTGGTCTGAAAGAAAATAATGGAAACTGAGCAAATACATGGGCCAGGGAGCAAATGTGTGGCTAACAACTGTCCGGCACCCTTTTAATGGTGGGAAGATACGGTCATTGAATGGAGAGAAAAATTTGTCCTGTGATGTGATTAATCTACAACACTACGAAAGTAGAAATTGATTCATATATGAGAATAGGGGTGTTAATTTTCGACACAATTTGAATACATGATATGAATCTAACACCGGTTTGAATCAGAATTGAATCGAACCTGATAAATCCGAAAAAAATAGGTCGGATTCAAATCATCCACAGGTTGACCGATAACCCGTTTATAAATTAAAAATAATTTAATAAATATAAAAAAATTTATCTAACTAAACTAAGTTATTCTTTTTTCCCCCAAGGTATGATTTATTTAACTTGTGTGAAGTTAGAATTATTAAATTTGGAAAAATGATATATCACATTATTTTCTATTTTTATAGTATCTTAATTTATTTTTAGATCTGATTTAGGATAAAACACTTTTACGGTGTTTTAACTTATTTCAAATCCGTTTGGAATTGTTTTATCAAAATTTTTATTATTTAATTATGTAATTAGTCTTATGCGAAATTTATTCTGTTAGAAACTACAATAGTAAATTAATAAGTTGAAATTATGTTTCAGATTATTCGAGTGGACCTGCTAATCCGTTCATCCGAAATTTTCAGGTTCAGGTCAAGTATTCTGACCCATTTTGAATTGACTGGTCGTGTTTGGGTAAGTAGATTTTCTATTGTACTCGAATGTCAATTCGACCCGTCAACCTATTTTTGACCTAGACAGTAACTCTTATTCAATGCTCACATCTATTATATTATTATGATAAGCTTCCCTTACTCAAGGAATGCAAGTGAAGAGAAATCATGCTTAATCGGAAGCGACTTTTTCTTTAATCTTTTAAACATAGATTTATCTATATATGCCGATAGTGTATAAAATTATATTTTAAATTTAAGTTGGAATTAGTTAGCAAGCAAACAAGTAGTATATTCTCTCTTCTAATTCTTTCTTTAGATTCTATTTGCAAGAATTTCTTGTTTTAAACAGACATGGTGGACAAAATTTTCAACCAACAAAAGCAAAACAAAAACGAAAAAGAAGAAGAAGAAGAAAAGTAATGGTGGTTGGTGAGCAAATTAAACGACATTGATTCCCTTTATTTTTTTTTTATTTTTTTGGCTGACTACAATAATATTCAGGATAATTTCAAAAACCTTCCCTAAGATTTTTAACAATTTCACTGAGCTCCTCTAAAATTTGAAAAATTACGCATACCTCCCAAATAATTTAAAATGATAATTTCACTCTTAAATATTTTAATGAAATTCCTTTATTTGGTATGCTTACACTTAGAATGAGTTTTAAAATTATATTTTCATTCTTTTTCCTTCTTATTCCTTTTTTTTCGCTAATGAAACTATAGAACTACCACTATTGGCTCTAGTTTCTATTATAATCAAATATCGAACTAGTGATTTTTTTGACAAGTTAATTTTATATATTATCCAATGTTTTTGCTGATCTTTGTTTTCTATTTTTGGTATTAAAATTAACAATAAATAAAAAATAGCCCCAAAGCACTACTAAATTATGATAATCCCATTACTCCAAAAATTCATAACTTCTAAATTAATTATTTCAATATTTTCTTTTCTATCTTATAAATATAAATCTATAACAAAATACCATCAAAAGTATCATATCATAGTAATAAAATTATTGTTATAGTTGTTTATAGTAGATATGGACATAAAAAATTTGGCACACTTTCCTTATAATTATACTAAATAATCTTATAATTATATAGAAAAATAAATTAAAACTCATTACACAAGGGTATTTTTGGGTATTCATTTAAAAAATTAACCAAGTTAATATTATTTTAAAATTTTGTTACTAAAACTATCAAATTAAGGGAAGTCAGTGTAATTTTCAAACCATAGGGAAGCTCAATGAAATTGTTATAAATCTCAGGGGAGGTTTCTGAATTATCCAACAATATTCCTATAATCTAATTTATCCTATTCTATAGAGAAAAGAAAAAAAACTGTATAAAGAATTAGTAAACATACACACTCGATTAAATTAAAGAAGTATTTTGACAACTTCTTTAAAAAAAAAATTTCAAAGGATGGAATTTGAATCTCTGGTACTTAAGCCTTTTTTTTTGTTGGTGGCCACCAAGCTAAATCCCTTTGGTGGTGATCAAGAAAAGGACAAGATTGACTGACAAGTGACAAGAAATTGTCCTGTGAGGTGATTACTCAAGAGTGACTGCAAGACCTATGGAACTATTTCAAGAAAAGGAAAATAATTGTTTGGATAGAGTATTATTTCAAATAATTATATAAAATAATTACGATAATATTTTTTGTGATGTGATGTATGCGAGATAAAAAGATAGTTAGTAATATAAAAAATGAGTTAAAAATGTATTTATAATGCAAGCAAAATATTATTTTAGAAAAATTTGATATACAAACATAATGTTTATTTTCTTTATGCAAAATTTTGGCCCAAAGTAAAATAAAGGTTGTACAACACGTTATTCTGGTTTCATGACCTGAATATGCATTCTGAAAAACTCCTTGCACCCTTTTATTATGTATTTTAGCAAATTATACATGTTCCCTGATCAGGAAGTCTTGGCCAGTTAAGTCAGGATAAGAATTCAAGATCTGTAATTTCGGGTCAACATGAAAATTTTTTTGTAGGGCCAAATTTTACTCTTTTTTTTTTAAAGATCTTTTTTAACCCTCTCTTTCATGCCAATATCCTTCCCAGCTCAAAATTGTCATCTGGATTCGTGAACAAGAATCTAATATTGGAAAGAATTCTAAAAGTCATCCCTAACCTCATGAAAATCTTTCAGAATTTCAGGGGCAAATAACATAAATTTTTAGACTTGGGGACGATCTGCTCCCCTTGTTTATGTCATTTGAAGTTCAAAAACAGAGACTATTTTAGGTTGATTATGTATTAGAAAAAAGTTGATTATGGACTATGGCATCACATTTTTTTGAAGTTTATAATTTGACCAGTGATTTTGAAATGGAAGATCTTTATAGTTTTAGAACTCAAATCAATCTCCATATAAACTCAAAATTATCCTCTTTCTACAAATCTTATGGGCATGGGATCAAGAGTTTAAAAATCAAACTCATTTTCATCAATTTTAACTCCAGTTGATCCAAGATTTACACTAATAAATGCGTTAACATCACCATAGCATGATTTTTTTGGTCTTGTTTTTGGACAGATGGAAGGGGGGAGGAGGAAGTTTTCCTAGTATGAAGGCCCTATTTGTTCTACAAATTTCGCAAGGAAAAGGAAATGGAAGAAAAGAAAAGGAAATGGAAGAAAAGAAAAGTAAATTCCTCTGGAAATGTTAAATTCCTCATCATGTTTGGTTATGAGCGAAAGGTAGTAAGGAAAATGATCTCTACAAAAGTTGGTTTTTTTTTCATTTTTTGGTCCTGTTTGATTTGTGGATTTTGAAAAGGAAATCCTTTGCTTTTCTTTTTTCTTTTAAATGAAAATTAAGTAATAAGAAGTTGAATTTTGAAAAGGAGGTAGTAAGGAAAATGATCTCCGCAAAAGTTTTTTTCCCCTGTTTGGTTTGTAGATTTTGAAAAGGAAATCCTTTGCTTTTCTTTTTCTTTTTTAATTATGAAAATTAACCAATAAGAAGACAAATTTTGAAAACGAAACGGAAATGAAAATCTCTTTTTTTCTTTTAAAAAATTAAAAAATTAATAGACAATCAATTGAAATAGTGCAAATGACACTTTGCCCCCTGTGATTTAGTGTTTTTCTACATAATCCCCCTATGGTTTCACAAGCTATATATAACCTCCTCATGGTATGATTAAAGTGTCAAAATGACAGAAATGATCATTGGTAATGAAGCTAGTTAAAATATTAAAAACACCCTTATGTAAAGTTAAAAATTATCATTAACCAAGAGGAGTTATGTGTATATTTTGAAAACCATAAAGGAGGTTATATGATAAAGTATTAAACCATAAGAGGGATATATGGTAAAATATAAAATCATATCGGATTAGTGCATCATGTATTGATAAGGGTAATTTTAACATTCTTAACGGTTCCATTACGAGTGATAATTTTTGTCATTTTGACACTTTAATTCAAATCATGAAAAGGTTAATTATGTATAGTTTTTAAAATCATAAAAGGGTTATGTAAAAAATACTAAACCACAGGGGGGTAAAGTGTAATTTGTCTATTAAAATATTAAATAAGTTGGCAAAATATTTTAATTTTGATGCCAAATTTCGAACTAAAATTGTTTAGATCACCTCATTCTCAGCCTCAAACCTTCACTTGCAAACTTGAATGGAAACTGGAAACTAATTGCAAAGTCTATAAAAGAATATTAATAATAATAACAGTAATAATAAAGAGCAATAATATTTTGCAAAGACCATATGACCAGTGACGGAGTCAGGATTTTTTCCTTGGGGGGCCAAAATTTTTTCGAACAAAATTATCTTAATATGTTATGTTCAAAATAATTTCATTTATTTAAATATATGACATCTTAAAATATCAAGTGTTAACTTTAATTATAAAGGTACATCTATTTCATAAATATGTAACATAGTAATAACTAAAATTAGGACAAGATATAACCTTTGATTAAATATCTTATAATATCACAAACCATCTAAGTTGCACATTATGAGAAGATGCTCCAATATGTCACTTGTGCAAAAAGAAAAATATAACTATGCAATATAAATATAACTATTTTCAATTAGAAAAAGATAAAAGTTATGTTAACATACTTTGAAATTTCATCCTCTTTTATTAAAAGTAAATTGAGTTTTACGTTCTTTCATAGAACTAAATTGATGTACAATTAAATCGATGCTAAATTTTTGACAACTTCTTTTCTTTATTACATTGTTAGGCAATCATTCAAGAAGTTATCTTTTTATCCTGTTTTGGAGCTTTGTTTCGATTATTTTCATAATTGAGAATGCCCATTCTATAGACTATAGAATGGAGTCAGGATTTTTTCCTTGGGAGGGGGTCCAAAATTTTTCTGAACAAAATTATCTTAATATATTATATTCAAAATAATTTTCATCTATTTAAATATATGACATCTTAAAATATCAAATATTAACTTTAATTATAAAAGTATGTCTATTTTGTCATAACAAAAATTAGGACAAGAAATAACCTTTGATAAAATATCGTGTAACATGACAAAGTACCCAAATTGTACATTATGAGAAAATGCTCCAATGTGTCACTTGTGCAAAAACAAAAATATAACTATGCAATATAAATATAACTATTTTCAATTAATAAAAGACAAAAGTTATGTTAGCATACCTTGGAAATTTTAACTTATTTTCTTAAAAGTAAATTGAGCTTTACGTTCTTTCATAGAACTAAATTCATCTATAATTGAATCAGTGCTAAATTTTTGAACTTCCTTTTTTATGTACATTATTAGACAATCATTCAAAAAATTATCTTTTATCTTGTTTTGGAGCTTTGTTTTGATTATATTCATAATTGAAAATGCCCGTTTTATAGTTGCAATTGATATAAGAAAAGTGAAAACAAATATAATCAATCTGTCAACAACAGGATAGATCACTCAATTTCTTGTTTTCACCAAGCCTTCAAATAATTATTTGTATATTTGTATATGGTCAACAAGAGGATAGATCACTAATTTTAAAATTTTTTATCAATTAGGCTAAATTGTATATTTGTATATGGACCAATAAAATAATTATTTTTGTTTTAGCCCATTGATAATTATGAATTGCGTCTTTTATTATAATATATCAAATTGGGTCAATTTACTACGAATCATCAATTATATATTTATTTTTTTGAATGTTAAATAATTAGCACAATAAAAAATAAATAACTTTTTTTAAAGAAAAAATTAAATCAAAGGTGGCTAATTCACACACACACATATATAAAAACTCTCATAATATAAATTAAAATTGTAAAAAATTAGGGGGGCCAACTTTGTCTTATACATATATTTACATATCATGAATTAAAATTTTTAAAACTTAGGCCCTCAGCCCCCTGGCTCCATCATTGCATATGACACGAATTTAACAAAATGCCATGCAATTGCAAAAACTGAAATTTAAAAATGCAGTGAAGTAGAAGCAAAATGAAACTTACGGCAGCAGACTAAACAAGTTTGCTTCGAATGATTTCGGGCACACAAGCCAGACCAGAAGTTGATGAAAGCTTCTCTATCTCTTCTGCTCCTTTGTTGAATTGGTGGTAATGAAGAATGGTGCCGAGCGAAGTTGGAGAAAAGGTTTGGAATAGAGTCTGTGATCAAAGAAAGGCCAGGAAATAAGAAGATGTTTACAAGTCATTAGAAAACAATATGAAATTGGAATGTTGTCTGAAATGATGAGAAGATGATGGAGCAATTACGTGAGTAATAAATAGAAGGACCAGCCACAAGAAATTGTCCTTTGATGTGAGAAATCCAGAATAGTATGGGAAATTTATATATATATATATATATGTGTGTGTGTGTGTGTGTGTGTTCTTTCTTTATTGGGTGTAAGAAAGAAAGTCGAAGTTCCTAACCGCATAAGAAAGTGAAATGCAAGAACGAAAGAAGTAGACGCTGATTCACCCATTTAGAAATTCTCAATGATTGTACTCAACCTTTGCTTCGTGACTTTGCTCCAATTATCAGTCCATTTAATGCCAAAAAAAGAAAGAAAAGCAAGAAATCAAATTGTAAAAAATTCTAAAAATCCAGAATAGTATTGGACTTATAAATTAATTTTCTTTTCCATTTCTTTGGTTTAATGATTCGAACTTGATATCTACTTGTAATTTAATACAAAATATTCTAATCCAAAGTTGTCTAACAATAAGTTCTTCGTTATGAAGATAATTGTAAGAACACCAATAAATTCAGATTCAACTTGTATAACCAGTATTGAATTAAAAAATGTCTTACCATGCCAAATTTATATTGCAGCTCATGTTTTTATATTCGTTTTCATACCACCCTACATAAGGAAAAAAATCTATCAATATGAACATATCCCAGAGTTTTACTTTAAAGTACTAAATGAAATAGCCAATTAGTTACAAAAGTTAATTATAATACATGCTTAATAATGGGATATATTTGGAGACAATAAACAAAATTCGAAGAAAATAATATGTAATATAAAGCATTTACTAGAAAATTAAATTTTGTAGATCAACTAATTTAGGAACATTCTAAAAATATTTAGACAATTTAATATTTTTCCTAAGGCAAAAAGTTGAAGTGAAGGGGAGGCAATACCATTTTTCTATAATTCTTGTTGAGAGGGAGGGGGGGGGACGGAGGGAGGGTTAGGGGGGGGGGGCGCAGCCATCACCAGGACTTTTGACGATTTTTTTTTGGTCCAATTAATACGTATGCATGGGGGTAGCATTTGAGTCTCTGTTAAAATCAAATGAACTTTCAGACAAAAAAAAAAGGAAAACAAAACAATTAGGGAATTTTTTTTCCTTTCACATATTCTTTTAGTATATTTTTATATTTTCTTTATTGTTATAGATTTTTTATGAATTTTAAACTTAGTATAAAACCTTATTAAATGGACTAAAGACCAATTGAAACGTTTAAAAAATGAGAATGGTCAGCACAAAACTTGTGAAAAAATAGAAGACAGAAGAGAATTGGTGAAAAATATAATAGCAATTTTTCCCCCCTTTTTGTGATTATCATAATTATTAGTTTTAACTTTTTGCAATCATGTATAAGTCCAAAAACAGTCATCATATCACCTGAGGAAAACAAGTTTCTCACGTGAATCGAAATTCAATATATTCCAAGAACCAAGAGTTTGAAAACTAAAGTTGAAAGCGGATACAGATTTGCGTTACATCAATTTCAACTCCAATTTATCTAAAGTTTGCTCAAAAAAAAAAAAGTGCCACTTATGGTCAAGCAAATTTATAGGAAAACTGTCAATAGTTTCAAAATATATAATTTGACATCTTATTGTTCAAACTAAATTGAAAAGACGATGAAAATCATTAATTGACGTGAGTAGACCAAATGACAAAAATATCCTAATATATATGAGGATAAAATGCAGAAACACCTCTTGTGGTTAAACAACTTACAAGAAAGTCTCCTGTAGTTTAAAAAAATATATATTCATCCCTTTCACACATAAAATAGTTGTTCTGATTTGGTTAATATTTGTATATGGAGTAACACGATGATAAAAAAAAAAAAAACCACAATCATTCATTGCACACATAAAAGTACAATAGTCCTTTTGATGGCCTTTATGACCTCAACAATGTTTACTTTCGCTTTTTGTGAACACTCACAAATCTTGTACTGGTATCGTAGGGTCTAGTTTTATTGTCTACCCGAGAGCTTGAGATAGATATAAGCAATTATTTGCAAAATTTTTCTTCACTTTATACAAAGAAAAAGTATTGAAATTCTTACTTTAAAATTTTAAAAAAGGCCCTCTAAGATAATATTATAATAGCAAAAATCCAAATTTAAAACTTTTACCATACCTCAAAAGTAGTGTGCATAAGGTTGGTAGTTGATTTCTCTCAAGAAACTTTACTCCTTTTTCAATATATTTTCTGAAAGTTTCGGATCAAATCCAACTTGTATGTTTTGAAATTACAGAGAATTTTTTTTTTTCTATAGGTTGGGTTAACCATAGGATGCTTTTTATAAGAGACAGAATAGGTATATCGATTGAAAATTGATTATAAAAAACTGTTTTCAGGTACTATCAGTTGCAAAACAAGCGCGTGTGCCTTAGACACGTTAATTTTGACGATTTCCATTATTTTTTCAGCTTTGTTCAAATCATGAGATATCCGATTATATGTTTCGAAACTACTGAAACTTTCCTGTATGCTCGTTTAACCACAAATGCCTTTTCTACCCTTAGTTCAATATTAGTTCTTGATTTAATTGAGGCTTTCCTCTTGTAAAACTTTATCAATGATCATAATTAATTTCCATCTTTTGCTAAAAATAGGGATTGTAATTACCATATTGACGAATTTTAACAGAATTCAATAGAATTTGCGAATTTTGATAATGAAAAAAGAAGTTGAAGAAAAATGAAGCTTACGGTCAAATGGTATCGGGCTTAGTACTTAGTATGAAGCTTCACTACCTGTCGACGCCTTTTGGTGTAGACTCTGTGCTCAAAGGTCGTTGTTGTCCCACACAATATACAGAAATTAGAATGTAGTCTGAAAGAAGATAGTGGAAACTGAGCAATACGTGGACCAGGAAGCAAATGTGTGGCTAATCACTGCACTGGTGGGAATAGATGAATTAACCAGGGAGAAATAAGTTGTCCTTTGATGTGATTAATCTACAGCACTACGAAAGTAGAAATTGAATTTTATATGACAGTAACTGTAATTCAAAATGCTCACATCTATTATATTATTATGATGAGCTTTCCTCAATTACTTGAGGAATGCAAGTGAAGATCAATCATGCTTATGCCGAAGCGATTTTTTTTAATCTTTTAAATATAGATTTATCTATTTACACAGACAGCGTATGAAATTATAGTTTAAATTTAAGTTGGAATTAGTTAGAAAGCAAACAAAGAGTATATTTTCTCCTTTAATTCTTTCTTTAGATTCTATTTTGCAAGAATTTCTTGTTTTACACAAATAATTCTACTGATTAGTTTTACATCAAATTAGATATGTTGATGCTTATTGTTTGTCAATATATTTGCTGCAAAGAGGGTTACCAGTGCATTTCGCCATTGAAAAGAAAAGCTAAAATGAAGCAAGCAACTTGATAGAAAGACAGACTTGGTGGACGAATTTTACAAACCAATAAAAGCAAAACAGAAACAAAAAAGAAGAAAAAGGAAAGCAATGGTAGTTGGTGATGAAATAGCCGACATTGATTCAATTTGGTGCTGATCAAAAAAAGACAAGACAGACTGACAGGTGACAAAAAATTGTCCTGTGAGGTGATACTCAAAAGTGTACTATCTCAAGAAAAGGGCAAGAAATTTGCAAAATTTTGGCCGAAAGTAAAATAAAGGTTGTAAAACATGTTATTCTGGTTTCATGACCGGATGTGCATTCCGAAAAACTCCTTGCACGCTTTTATTATGTATTTTGACTATCTTAGGTTGATTATGTAATTAAAAAAAGGTTGATTATGGAATAAGGCATCACATTTTTTAAAGTTTATAATCTGACCAGTGATCTGGAAACGGAAGGCCTTTATAGGGTCTGTTTGGAACTTCAATTTTTTTTGCAAGTTTGTATAATATTAATTTTTTAACAACTTTTACTACAAGAACTCCAAAAACTTATCAAAGTTTTTAACTTACACACTTCAAAATACACAAAAAATTTCCTATCAACTTTTCTTCTTTTTTCTCCCCCACCTAACCCACCACGTCCTCCGTCGCCAGCCACTACCTCCACCACCGCTCTCAACGCCAGTCACCTTTTCCGGCACTGAGACCTCCCCTCCCCTCTTCTCCTCTCCCTCCCCCGCCACCTTCCCCCTACCGCTAGCTGCGATCTGGTCGCGCGACCAGATCGCAGCTAAGGGAGGGAGGGTGGTGGGAGAGGCGAGGAGAGGGGAAGAAAAACCTAAAAAGAAAAAAAAATTCATGGCTTCCATTACTCTGACGTCGGAGTGCGAGGGAGGGGAGAGGAGAGGGAGAAGAGCGGAAGAGAAAGGAAAAAAAAATGTCCCATGGCTACTGGACGACCAGATCGCAACTAGGGAGGAGGGGAGGGTGGCGGGAAAGGGGGAGGAAAGGGGGGGAGAGTGGGAGAGAAAAAGCAAAAGAAAAAAATCCATGGCTGCACGTTCTCATGGCTGCTGAGGGCGGCGGGGATGAGGGGAGGAGAGGGAGAAGAGGGGAGAGAAAAAGGGGAAAAAATTTTCCCATGGCTGCTGGTTTTTGCCAGTCTGAGGCAGAGGTGCCGGGGAAAGCGGAAGGGAGAAGAAGAAGAGGGGACAGAAAAGAAAAAAGAAAGAAAGAAAGAAAAGAAAAGAAAGAAAAAAAATTTTTCATTCTAAAAATTTTTCTTACAACTTCTACAGTAATTTATAGTAAAATTTTAGACAAACACTAAAAAATTCACCTTTCAGACGGGGCCATAGTTTTAGAGCTCAAATCAATCTCCATATAAACACAAAATTATCCTCTTTCTAAAAATCGTATGGGCATGGGATCAAGAGTTTGAAAATCAAACTTATTTTCATCAATTTCAACTCCAGTTGATTCAGAATTTATACTAATGAGCGCGTTAACATAACCATAGCATGAAGCCGCCCGCGCGGGGGGGGGGAGATTCCTAGTAATAAGGCCCTATTTGTTCTACGAATTTAGCAAGGAAAAGGAAATCAAAGAAAAGAAAAGTAAATTACTTTGGAAATGTTAAATCCCTCGTCTTGTCTGGTTATGAACGAATGTAGTCAGGAAAATGATCTCTACAAAAAAAAAAAAAATTCTGTTTGATTTGTGGATTTTGAAAACGAAATCCTTTGCTTTTCTTTTTCCTTTTTATGAAAGTTAACTAATAAGAAGATGAATTTTAAAAAGGAAATCGAAACGACAATCTCCTTTTTTGCTGAAAATTGAAAACTTAATAGACAATCAACTAAAATAAGTTGGCAAAATATTTTAATTTTGCTGCCAAACTTTCGAACTAAAATTGTTTAGATCACCTCATTCTCAACCTCAAACCTTCACTTGCAAACTTGAATGGAAACTGGAAACTAATTGTAGAGTCTATAAAAGAATATTAATAATAATAACAATAATAATAACGAACAATAATATTTTGCTAAGACCATATGACACGAATTTAACAAAATGCCAAGCAGTTGCAAAAATTGAAAATTAGTGAAGTCGAAGCGAAATGAAACTTACGGTAGCAGACAAAACAAGTTTGCTTCAAATGGTTTCGGGCTCACAAGTCAGTCCAGAGGTTGATGATGAAGCTTCTCTATCTCTTCTGCTCCTTGGGTGAATTGGTGGTAATGAGGAATGGTGTAGTGAAATGAGAAACGGTGACGAGTGAAGTTGGAGAAAAGGTTTGGGATAGAGTCCGAGATCAAAGAAAGTGCAGGAAATAAGAAGATGTTTACCAAGTCATCAAAAAACAATATGAAACCTTTGATGAGAAGATAATATGCGTGAGTGATAACTAACGAATAAATAGAAGGACCAGCGACAAGAAATTGTCCTTTGATGTGAATAATCCAAAAGAGTATGGGACCTATAGCAATTATATTATTATTGTTATTATTTGGTGCAAGAAAGAAAGTGGAAGTTTCTACCCGCTTTAGCAAGGGAAATGCAGGAAGGAAAGAAGGTAGAGTAGAAACTGATTCATCCATTCAGTAACTCTCCATGGTGGTACCCAACTAGGGATGGCAACGGGGCGGGGTTGGGGCGGGGACCCCTCCCCCACCCCCGCCCCATTGCCTATTAATTCCCCCCAACCCTCGCCCTGGCCCCCGCCTTCCACTCTCCCCGTCCCGTCCCCGCCCCGCCCTGCTTCCCTCGCGGGGCACCTGCGGGGTTAATAAAATTGTCGTCGCGAGATTAATAAAATTTTATTATAGTTAAATTTTAATAAATTATCAAATACTAAAATATCAACACATCATCAAGTTATTATTTATTGTAATTTTACAATTGAAACTCATAAAAACAATCAAACAAAAGTTATTTGAATACAATCCAACATGATGAAATAAATACAACTAAAATAGTCAAATTTTCACTTTTGGTACAAATACAATCACTAATTCATTATTGTGTTTGTGCTTTTTTTTTGAAAAAAAAGTGTTATTCTATTAAGTGTAATTAGAAATTTAGTATAAATGTATTAGTAAATTTAGTATAACTAATTAATAAATTCTATTAGTAGACATGTCTAATTATTTATATAATTGATAATATCAATTATATTATATATATTAATATACATTATATAATACATCTAACTAATAATATCATTATCATAAGTTTATAATTAATTAAATTGCATATTATATATATACTTTTTTTTTTGCGGGTGGCGGGGCGGGGATGGGGCGGGGGTATACTCCATGATTCATGACTTTGGTCCAATTATCAGTCCATTTAATGCCAAAAAAAAGGGTAAAAAATAAAAAAGTCCCCTGTGGTTAACCTAATACACAGAAAAGTTTTCTATGGTTTCAAAATATACAACACGACCCCTCATGCTTTGAACTAAATTGAAAAGGTGACGGAATCCGTTAAACTTAACGGAAATGGACGAAATGACCAAAATGCACTGATATAATTAAGCAAAAGACAGCTCAAAAAATCATTTGTTTTATTTTCTAAGTAGAGATATGATAGAGCGATTATTTGACACATTTTACACTGTTATTTTGTCCTAATTTTAGCTACTCACCGTGCTAAGTATTGAGGTTTTGCTCATATTTTATATTTATATGAATTATAGGTGATTGGTGTAAAAAGTACTTTCACGAGGCAAAATTTCAGAAGACTTTCTATTTCAAGGCGTGATCACGCTAGAGAACGAAAGAGGTACATCAAAAGGACGGACCGCGGGATTAACATGAGGAAACAAAAGGTTGTCCACGTGAATCAGACGCACGGGATCGGACCCCCTGAGACAAGGCCTTAACCTTTTGTGGATTTCTCCTGCGGCGGCTACTGAAGATATAAGAAGAGCCAGCTTCACGTCTAATGAATACTTTTAGCTTTAGTTTTCTTTTTCCGAGATCTGCCAGACGCTTTTCCTTTTTTTCTTTCTTCTCTTCGGTAGCAATTAGAACAGGCCAGACGGCTATTTTCCTTTTTGACTTTTACGTTTGCTCTGGACAATTTCGGTTAGTCTTTTGCTTTGTAATTGCGGCTCCAAAACGAAGGTGGAGTCAGGGCCTTCTCAATTGTTTCTTTAATTAATTCACCTTCCCCAATTCTTCGATAATTATTTGAATGAAATCAATCAACTCATGCGAGCTTGATAGGATGAGGAGCGGCTAATTTTCTCCTCTACCCAAAGGTCGACGTGAGGGCGCGGTCCATAACATCTGTGAGATCTAATCGAATCTTCATTATTTCTTCCAATTTGTTGCTATTCATGCGTTTTCTGAATTAATTGTTCATGGGTATTTTATTAATTGAATATCAACGGCCGGGTATTTGATTTAATTTAATAGCCTACTGTCACATTAACTAAATTGAATCCGTAATTGTTCGTTTAGTTGATACCTAGTGACAACCACCATAATTGGCTTTATGTTGGGAAAACGTAAGATCTAGTTTAAATAAACCCTCTTAGCGTGTTTATTAGTTAGGGTTGGGGTCTTCTAACTTTAATGCAATTTGGTAATTAAATTCCTACGGTCGTACCTAGGGTTGTTATCTGGTTAGAGAAGCAGTCAATGGTCGTACCTTATCTGTCGAAAAAGTAAGGAAGAGCTGGTTGTCAGAGCTTATTGATAACTATAACCAACCTAGTGATAAATGGATGAAATACCTTTGCATCGATGAGCATTTAATTGGACCGTGCCTGAACAGTTGATTCTTTGGGTAGAATTTTATTAATTGCTATTTTTAGTAAATTGTGCTTTGTGAGTTAGTTTTGAATTTTGTTTGTTTTATTTCATTTTTATTTGCCTCCCATTGAAGACCCCTCACTTGTCTTGACTCGAAAAGAAACGAATTATCCCCAGTCCCTGTGGATTCGACCCTACTCACCGCTATATGTAAAATTTACATTTTTTTCGAGTAGGTATTTATTATTGTACAGGCTCGACACCTGTCAAGATAATTGAGGGTTAAGGGGTAGAATATGTATATTTGATAAAAATTAGGCATAAAAAAAATTTTTTTAGGTTCCAATAAGTCATTTCCGTTAAGTTTAACGGATTCCGTCACCTTTATAATTTAATTCAAAGTATGAGGTGTCGTATTGTATATTTTGAAACCATAGGAGGTTTTTCTGTATATTAGACTTACCACAGGGGGTTTTTTTTGTTTTTTACCCAAAAAAAAAAAGAAAATCAAATTCTAAAAAATTCTAAAAATCCAGAATAGCATGGGACCTATAAATTAATTTTCTTTTCCATTTCTTTGGCTTAATGATTTGAACTTGATATCTACTTGCAATTTAATGCAAAATATTCTAAACCAAAGTTGTTTAAAAGCAAGTTCTTCGTTATGAAGATAATTATAAGAAAACACCAATAAATCAAGTTTACAAAACATAGTAACGAAGTCATATATCCAGTATTGAATTAAAATGTGTATTAGCATGTCAAATTTATATTGTAGCTCATGTTTCTATATTCTCTTTCTTATCACCGTACATGAAGAAAAAAATCTATCAATATGGACATATTGCAAAGTTTTACTTTAAAGTACTAAATGAAATAGCCAATTAACTACAAAAGTTAATTGTAATACATGTTTAATAATGGGAAGTTTTGGAGACAATAAACAAAATTCTAAGAAAATAATATGTAATATAAAGCATTTAATAGGAAATTATATTTTGTAGATAAATTAATTTAGTAATATTCTAAAAATATTTAGAGGAGTAAATCTTTTTCCTAAGGCAAAAGTTAAGTGAAGGGGAGGTAATACTACTATTTTTCTAAGATTCTAATTTGAAGGGGAGATGTGCATGGCTCCGCCCAAGTACTGAATGTTGAAGTAAATCCCAACTAACTGTATCATAAATTTTCATTAAATCAACTTAAAAATACACCTTCTCTGTGATAACCTCTTACATTTTGTCTATTGCTGATCAAATTAGGCAACACAGCCTTTAACCTCTTAGTTAGGACTTTGGAATAGCATTTGTATACTACATTACAGCAGAATACAATCAAAACTCTTCAGGGGCTAAAGGGAATTATCCAAAAGTTAGCGTTGGGGGGGAGGGCGGCTGCCGCTATTGCCTTCCCCCTTGTGGGTGCCTCCAACCCAAGTTCTGAATGTTGAAGGAAATTTCATCAATTTTACAGTTGTCAATTAATCCAAGGACCAGGACAAGAAACTGTCCTTTGATGTGACTAATCCAAAGAGTCTGGGACCTATTGCTTTTTTTTTTTCTGGGTGTAAGATAAAAAGGTGGAAGTTTCTACGCGCTTTACAAAGTGAAATGCAGGAAGGAAGGAACGTAGAAACTTATTCATTCATTCAATAATGGCAACTCTCAATGATGGTAATCAACCTATGTGATTCATGACTTTGCTCCAGTTATCAGTCCATTTAATGCAAAAAAAATAAAGAAAAAAAATCTATTAGGTAATATTAATTTAGTAATATTCTAAAAATTTTTGGAGGAGTAAATCTTTTTCCTAAGGCAAAAGTTAAGTGAAGGGGAGGTAATATTTTTCTAAGATTCTAATTTGAAGGGGAGATGTGCATGGCTCCGCCCAAGTAATGAATGTTGAAGTAAATCCCAACTAACTATATCATAAATTTTCATTAAATCAACTTAAAAATACACCTTGTTGAATCACCTTCTCTGTGATAACCTCTTACATTTTGTCTATTGCTGATCAAATTAGGCAACACGGCCTTTAACCTCTTAGTTAGGATTTTGGAATAGCATTTGTATACTCCATTACTACAGAATACTATCAAAACTCTTCAGGAGTTAAAGGGAATTATCCAATAGTTAGCGTGGGGGAGGGCAGCTGCCGCTATTGCTTTCCCCCTTGTGGCTCCAACTAGAGGTACCATCGAACCGAGTCTAACTCGAGTAGCACCATACTCGAACTCGATCAGAATCAGTACTACTCGAACTCGAGTTCGAGCTCGAATGAGTAAAAAAATTTGGACTCGAACTCGACTCAATAAAATAAAATTAAACTCGAACTCGACTCGTTTGAACTCGAGTAAGCTCGAGTAAATATCAAGTCTGATCTACTCGACCTCAACCTCGAGCTCGAGTTTTGAAATAAACCTATAAATTTTTTTCAAAATATATAATATAAATATAATATGAAAACTCGATTAAACTCGTCGAGCACTCGAGTATTTATTTTTGAAACTCGAACTCGACTCATTGAATGTAACGAGTAGCTCGAGATCGATTTGATCGAGCTCGAGCCAAACTTTTTACCAAACCGCTCACAAACTCTTCGCGAGCGGCTTGACTTGCAAATCGATCTCGAGCCAAACTTTTTACCAAATCGCTCACAAACTCTTCACGAGCGACTTGATTTGATTGCACCTGGCTCCAACCCAAGTGATGAATGTTGAAGGAAATTTCATCAATTTTACAGTGGTCAATTAATACGAGGAAGGCTGGGAAAGAATTATTATAGAGTCTGACTGTAAGGCGGTGATCGATAAGATTGAGAAGGACACGAAAGATGTTGTTACGTCTACTGTCTTGCAGGACATTAAACTGCTACAATATAACTTCGAGGAATGTTGGTTTTCCTTTGTTAGAAGGGACTTCAACTCTGTTAGTCACTCTTTAGCTAAGTTTGCTCTAAAGTTAGATGCTGTTGTTGATTGGAAAGCTAACTTTCCAGTTTGGTTGCTTGAATGTGCTCAAGCAGACGTAGAGGAGCAGTTGCTTCAGAATGTGTAACTTGTTATTTGATGAATGAATTGTTGCCGTTTTAGACAAAAAAAAAAAAAATTAATACGAGGACCAGGACAAGAAACTGTCCTGTGATGTGACTAATCCAAAGAGTCTGGGACCTATGGACTCCTTTATGATAGGAACGCATTGGCCGTTCCTACGTAGATCTACTGTGCGTGTCCAGACGAGAAATCGACACATCAAGAACTGGCCATGGTTGAATTATTTGTGGTCCAAAACCATTTGGACTAGGAAGCACAGACCACGCGCTTGGCAAGGAGTACTGGGCAGGCCTGAGAGAAAAATCCTACGCTACAGCAACTGCACTTGCAATTCTTCATTCGAATTTAATTAACTTTTGTCTTCACTTCTCCCAATTTGGTATTTGCAGCACTTTTTATGAAAAGGCTTCCCATGCTCCTAAATTCTAATGTGATCATTCAAATGTTCACTCATGCTCCCTAACCATTTTTATTTTATAACATTACTAGTTTCGTTCCTAATTTATTTACAACGGCGCTTTGTACTTTTCATATTTGTTATTTAAGAAAAAAATTTTATAGGGCAACTTAAAATGCTAGTGTATAAAAGTGAATATAATATTTGTAAGACAAGGATTCAAATTAAACACATTAAAAATGGTTAACTTATAACAACTTAATGTTTAGTTGTAATGGAATATTATCCCGTAGTTGAATTACATTTACTCTAATTAATAGTGGTAAGTCAACATATGAGCGAAGGATATGTAGTATACAATAGGTGCAATTGCATATGTGATTGTTTCACGGCTAAAAGGAAATTCAAAAGCAAACTAATACCTGATGAACTGAATTTCTGTTCAAGGTATTAAATGCTAATATCAATAATTTTGGAGAGCACTTACAACGCTATGATTACATGCATACTACTTTGGACTACATCCATTTTCAAAAGGAGAGAGCATAAGAATTAATAAAAATTTATAGGAATGAATGGCTATTTATACAAATTAAAAGATATTTAAGCCAAACCCAAAATATAAAATTTAGAATATTGAAAATAAATCAAATTTAATTGAATTGCAACAAATAATGATTGATTTTTGCATAGTTGTACTACTCGTGTTCCATTATTATAATTTACATTTTATATTTTATACAAATGAGAGTTTCATTCAATATGATGGTTAATTAACTTAAAGTTGCCTTTGAATGATCAAAACATACATATAGTAGTCCTCTGTAAAACATTTTTAAAAAAATCTAACCACTATCCATGAAAAAAGACACACCAAAATACTCAAAATACCCTCACATCAATACCCTTTTCTTCATCAACCACACAACACATCCTTTCAAAATCTCAACTAATATAAGTACTTTTTGACAAGTCAGTGTAACCTCAAATGAACCTTAAGAAAGACTCAAGTCCGCAAAAATAACAAAGCAACACTATGTCAACAAAAATAACAAAGCAGCACTGTGTACTTGTATATAATAATAATGAGAAATATAAGGAAAAAATATAAATATTAATGAAAGTAGCTACTTAATACTGATTTGAATTATTTACTATAAACAAAACCTTATCATTAGCACTGAATTTCAATTATGAAATATCTAAAATAGTACATGAAAAGAATAGAAACTGGGTTTCTCTAACGAGATGCTCAATGGGCACTCGTTAATATACCCAACATTCACATAATCTACCAGATATATACACATATTAATAATTATTATTTTTTCTTATATTTATATACTTTCTTTATTTAATTTTACATACCATCCTTTCTATTTATTTATTTTTCCTAATTAATCATACATTTCTAAAAATATGATACCTAAAATATATCCTAATGAGTGCCTAAGCCCAAAAAAAATTATATATTCGGCCTTGTGTAGTTGTATTTTTTACTTTATTCTAGTACGTACTTGTTTCAAAATAGATCATAGCAAAATCCAAAGGAAGATTTTAAATGTCTGTATTAACTTTTTTTTAGCATTATTGATAGACACTATCCCTAAGGGTGAGCATGGTTCGAGTACCACCTTGTGCACCATTTAATTGACCCGATCGGCACCTTGTAGGTTAGTCATTTTTTTATCCTTACCAGCCCCGCATATCAGTGGGTATCTTGCTGAGATAGAATCAGATTAACGAGTACCCGTTCTGGCTCGCTTATCATTTAATTTTTTTTAAAAAATAATTTATACTAATTTAATTTTATATTTTACATATTCATATAAGATTTAATAAAGAATTTTTTTCAAAAAAAGTCTCCCACCAAAAAACAAATATGTGAAGAGAATACAAGAAAAAGGAAAAAAATTAAAAGAATTTAAAATCAATAAAAATTTAAAATAAGTAGCACCTTTTTCAAATATATATTCCATATTAATTAAACTCTTTTCTAAAAAATATAAGATCATGACATCTACAAATGAATCTTATAAACAAACTACAGTCTTTCATATTTGTAATACAATTTGTTGAATGAAATTACTCATTTAGCTCTAAAAATATTATTTATAGTATATATATATAAATAAAAAATATATATGTGGGCGGGTAGGGTATCCGTTAGTTTTTAATTATGTGACCCTAACCCGCCCCATATCTAAGGTGGTACTCAATCCTCTTTCAACCTGATAAAATAATATGAATTGAATATCCTAATTTTTAAATCAGATCAAATTGAATATGATGGATCTTCAGGTTAGCAGGTATTTTTTCCCCCTTAACTGTCCCAAATAAAGAACATGAAATGTAAAAACTACCGTCATTTGTTTATTTCTTTTTTGAAATAGATATTATTTTTAAAATTTGATATTTCCTAAGTTATTTTTTATTTTGTTCTTGCCAAATTAATAGTATGTTTTTAGGTAGTGCCCTACCAAAAAATTAAAGTGTTATCTTTTCATACATAAATTTGTTCTTTTGATTTTTTAACTTTAGACAATATAAATATTGTATGTTTATAAATTGGACATTTTAATTTAATGTTTAAATAGTAGTTACATATTTAAGTTAGAATTATCAAAGGTAATAGTACATATTTGTGTTGGAATTACCTAAAAGAATGACTAGAGTAAATGTTAGTTCTTTTTTGAATTTGATAGTAGGTTTTATCTTTTATATTTGATAAGTTGTTTTCATTTTGTTGTTACCAATTTGAAGGATTTCAAATATTATTTTCTTATTAGCAACAATCATTTATAAGTGTGGTATTGTGTTAGTAAGTCAAGTTTTGTTAATATTTTTAGAAATGTTATTCAGTCATAAATGTCTATATGATAAGTATGTAATTTCAAATTGTGCTAGTATTTTAAATGTTGTTAATATTTCGAAAATATAACTAACTTAGAACTGCGTACATGGTAAGCATGTAATGCAAAGATTGAAAGTTATTTATTTAATTAAAAATAAATAAAAAATATGAGAAAAAAGATGGGGAGTTGGGAGCTCTCTAAAGAGGTCTATACTAAAATTGTAAATAATTTGTGTTATTATTTAATTATTATAGAGTCCTGGGAATTGTAATTAAATTTTGTATTATTAATCTAAAATTTTGCAAATATTATTTGGATAAGTTTTACATAAATTTGAAACTATGACTAAGGGCCAACTAGATATGGGGAGGAATTGGAAATTTAATTTGCATACTAGTAACAAACAAAAGAATTTGAAATGGTTTGATTGTACCAAATTGTGGAGCCAATGTGTGTGAATTAAAATAAATGTAAAATTCTAGGAAAAAGGGATTGGGATTTTGGAGATATGTGAAGGTTTCTGATAAAAAAACCCTCCACCTATTACATATATATATATATGGATAAGACAATAAGTAAAATTCTCAATTTGTACAACAGGATTGAGGGAAAAAGTATAATATTTACATTTTTACAACAGTCATGTGTTTTTATTTATCAATTTGTCAAACCATTTATTTAAATTTATAATATCCTATATACAAAATTTTTTTTGCAAATGACAATACATGCTATATGTCATCTGAAGCTAAGGAAAACATTAAGGCAAACAATTTTACTTGGAGAGAATTATTGATAAGTTGGTTAAACCAAACCTTTTCTGCCTAAAAGAAATGTTAAAATAAAGACAGGTTTTTTCATAAGCTAATTTAACAAAAATATTTCCTACCTAAAATATAGGGATTTAAATATGTAAATTAAAAAAACTATAATCATTAGATGACATTAATTAAAAAAATAAAATAATTCAAAATCCTTGAAAAATGACACATGTTAAAGTATACATATGCTATTTGTCATTTGCAACTAAGGGAAACGTTAAAAGTAGTAAATATAGTAAATTTTACTTAGAAAAGGTTATTGATAAGTTAGTTTAACTAGAATTTTTATGTCTAAAGGAAATGTTAAAATAAAATATTTACTTAGAGCGGCTTTTTGATAAGTTAGTTTAATAAAATATTTTTTTAACTAAACAAACTAATAACTATTAAATTACATTAATTGAATTGATTAAAGAGTAAAATAATTCAAGAATATATGTCATATTATTAGAAATCTTTTAGAAAACATGGACTAATAAATTAAATTTCTAGTATAATAGATTTCCATGTATTTATCCCATTACAATCTACACACAACTTTCAATTTTTTACTCTTCTCATGCTTTGGTCGAAACCGTTTCCTCCTCCCCATTCATTCATGTGTGTCCAGCTTCCACTATCACTATTCTCCGCGGTGGCCATAATTAAAGTTTCTCACACTATCTCGCCCACATTGTGCTCCTACGGTAGGAACGGTCAATGCGTTCCTACCATAAAGGGATCCCTGGAAACCTATTGCAATTTTTTTTCTTGGTGTAAGATAAAAAAGTGGAAGTTTCTACGCGCTTTACAAAGTGAAATGCAGGAAGGAAGGAACGTTCATTCATTCAATAATGGTAACTCTCAATGATGGTACTCAACCTGTATGATTCATGACTTTGCTCCAGTTATCAGTCCATTTTATGCAAAAAAGTAAAGAAAAAAAATCTATTAGGTTCCAAAAGCCAACTGTAAAAAAAAAAGGAAAAAATCCAATTGTAAAAGATTCTAAATTTATCACCCAGTCCCTTAATTGGGTATTCTTTCGTGAAAAATATTTTTTTATTAGTTCTAGAAAAAAATACATGAGATTTACTTCTCATCCTATTGCACCAAACAACGGACCAACTCTATATTTCAAATTTAATCATCCCCCAACTGTTTACCTATCAATAATTCTAGAAGCACGTGGGCACTGATAAAAATGGTGATAATTTAAGCCTTGTATTATATCCCGAAAATTTCAAGGAAAAAGATGGAAAAGAAGACTAAAAGGCTCGTCAATTACAAAAGTGAATGAACAATGGACTTGTATTACTTGCAAGAGGGTATCTAAAGTACAATGGGATGACAAGTTGACAACCAACAATTGTCGCGTCGAAATTCTCCACCGAATTGTTCTTTTTTGAAATTTTTATAGAAAAATTTACTGTAACTATTTGATGCATATGAGGTAAAAGGATGATTGAAAAATGTGTTTATAAAACACATAAATTCATTTTTTGTTAAAATGTACAATCCAAACAAGGCATTCATTTTCCCAAAAAAGAGAAAAATAACTCATGCAATTTGGCAATGCAAATAACTTCAAACCGTGCATTTTTTTTGGATTAAAGAAAACTTGTAAAATCTATGCCAATTTTATTTTTTTTCTGATGGAGCAAGTTAGATAAAAGGCATTTAAAAGGCTGAAAGATTCGTTAGTTTCACAAGTAAAAGTTTTTAAATTACTGAGTTGTCCAACTTAACAACATCATTTTCTCGAAAGAGTACTTTGCATAATAAATGACTATGAAATTATACTTTTTGGTAGCACTAAACGTCTTTGAGATGATGCATTTTTTTGTTTTTGTTTTAAGGAAATGTTTGTAGTGCTATGGTAATTACTTTTACATATGGTTAATTAATCAAAGGACTTTTGAAATTGAAAATGTTACACATTTTACAAGTTCTCTTTTTTGTTTTATATAAGTGAGAGGGTTCGAATATAAAAACTCTTACTTATACTTCCTCTTTCTAAACCATCAAACCTATCCCTCCACCAGTTTTACAAATTCAAATAGCAATACTGCCTAAACCAAAAATCATTTTTCAAGTTACTACCTTACATAATTACATTTATACCAAACGACACAATTATGGCAAAATCCAAAAATGGAAATCTTTTTTGGTCAGAATAATCAGCACATAATCATATGGCCCTTTTCCATGTGACTTAATCAGCTTATCTACTCTACTCCTCCCACCGCCCTAACGCGGTTTTCTATTATTAATTATTATTATTTATTTAACCAAACCAACCTTCCTAGTTCTGGTACTAGTTTCTTTCTTATCTGCGGCAGTGATTTGGATCTACTAAACATGATTTTATCCTAAAATTTTTCTTTGGGTCTACCTAATTTTGGAGATCGGAGTTTTTATGATTTGCTAATATCTTGCAAGTCTAATGATTAACGTTGAAGTTGAAGTTTCAGGATGGCAAGATTTTGAATTCAAGTTTCACAAATTGTAATTTCTGTCAAACTTTATATTGGTATTTATTTCAATAAGCTTCCGTTTGAGATTGCGATAATTTATAAAGACACAATTTTGACACAAGTGTTTTTATTATAAAAATGTTTTTCCAACTAGTACCCTCTCGTTAACATACCTAATATTCATCTAACCTATCATGTATACATACATATCAACAAATTATTACCCTATCTTGTATTTAAATACTTTTTCTATTTAATTTTACCCAACCTCCCTTGTTTTTATTTACTTTTCCTAATTAATCTTTCATTTCCAAAATTATGACATCTGAAATATGTTTTAACAGTGTCCTATGAGCACCCGTTAGACAAACCCTAAATAAAAATACTTGTAAGTTACCAAAAAATGAGCTCCTTAAATTAAACAAGTGCACTATTGCACTATTTGGATTTTTAACAAGGAAGAACTATGCAAGCTTCTTTAATCTCCTCTTCTCCCATTATATAGGTTAGTATAGGTGTAGAATAGATGTTGTCATTGTCCCAAAAAAAAAGCTTCATTTGTGGGATAATTTTATTATTATTACTACTTGCAGAAATTTGCCCACTTTGAGTCCCTCTTTAAATTGAAAATGAACTTGAAAAAGAAAAAAAAAGGCAAATGAAGAGTGAATGTCCTCCTTTAATTCCATCTTTATATTTTATTTTGCAACAATTTCTTGCTTTACAAAAAGTCTCCCCATAATTCTACTAACTTGTTTTAACTACAACAAATTAGATGGTCCATTCTTATATTTTGTCAATATACTTGTTGCAAATAGGCTGTCACTAGTAGCCAATATGGATATTGTCGCGACACAATCGTTAGATCAAGATCGAGGAGGGAAAAAAAATGAATGACGTCCAATTATCGAGTTACTTCTATTGTCAAATGTACTGTATATATGACTTTTCTCAGGCAAGAATTACTGGACTCAAGGATGTAGAAAGTGTCGTAAATGAGCATTCCTGACAACGATGATTCAATTTCCAGTGCATTTCCCATTGAATAGAAAAGATAAAATGAAGCAATCAACTGATGGAAAGATAGACTTGGTAGACGAATTTTTTTCAAACCAATCAAAGCAAAACAAACAAACAAACAAAAATGAAGAAGAAAAGAAGAAAGAGAAAATTAATAGTGGTTGGTAAGGACATTAATCGGGTGAGACACTCCCTTTGCGCAGCTGAGCATTTGTGTGAAAGCAGCCAAAGACTACTAGAAATTCTGCTTTTTGACTCTGGCCAGTCGGGTTAGGATAAGAATCCAAGACAACCAATGATCTCACAGATCTTTTGGCTTTGGATAGGAATTGAAGACTTTGTAAATCATAAATGTTGATATCGTTTTCCATGGACTAAAAGAAGTGATACATGAGTTTTTCTTTTTACGTTGGGAAAGATTCAGTACGAATCTTGTTAGAATTTTCTATACCCTAACGTACGATTAGGAGTAGACTATTGCCGTTAGGGGAAAAAAAAAAGGATGAAAGAAAACGTTAAGAACTCGCAAATATTTAATTTTTGTTAAATATAAAACCTATCAGTTTCCCTTCCGTAAAAATATTAATGTAATACTTTTTTAATTTTAGTTATAAACATTTATGTATTTAATATAAATTAAATGATTCAAAATAAAATGTCCATAAAGAGCCAATACTTTACTCATCTAATGGATGAAAGCCATAAAGAATTAATACTTTATGTGCCATTTCTTTTTTTTAATATTTAATTTATATTAAATAAATAACCTACCGATTTTCTTTTTGTAAGAATATTATTGTAATACCTTTTGAATTTTACTTATAAATATTGAGATATTTATCATAAATTAAATGTTTGAAAGTAAAATATCTATAAAAAGCCGGCACTTTAAATGGATAACGCGTATTTGCCCATAAATTATACCCACTAAAGTTTATTAATTGTTAATTGATTAGTAGTACTTTGTCATTCATTGGTGACAGGGTGTCGAGCCTGTGCAATAATAAATACCTGCTCAAATAAAATACAAATTCTGTATATAGCGGTAAGTAGGGTCGAATCCACAGGGACTGGGGATAATTTAATTTCTTCTCAAGTTCCAGATATGGGGGGTTTTTGAAAATGAGAGTAACTAAATTACTTGGAATAAATTAAAATAAAATAAAATAACTACAACTCAAATAACTAATTATCTGTAATGGTACAGAACCAGTTGGAGGCAATGGTGACAGATTTATTACAGAAATCAGTGAATAATACTCAATCAAATAAGGAAACAACTGATATTAAAATGGTTTGGTAATTCAATATCTCAATATGAACTTGGTGAATGAATACAGAATGGAAGATAATGGAATCAGAGATAGAAGGGGAAAGAGAGTGAAGGAATAAAACGTGAGAGGAAGAGAGGGAGATTGGCAGAGCCAATCTTTCCTTACAGAAATTGGAAAATGACAAAAAGCTTGCCTATCACTAAGATTTCTTCTGCTTTTATGGTTTTTCCCGGCTAACTAACTTCTAAACTAACCAATGAGCTGAGGACAAGTGGATTCTAGAATGATCCGTCCCACTTGCTTCATAACAGAAGCATAATTCTGTTTTGGAGCCAAGGAAAGCGTGTTTCCATAATCGCGCCTTTCCTTTCTTTTGGTTGATTGATCGCGCCTTCCTTTTGCCGTAGACCACGCCTTCACCTTTCTTCAAGCTGAACTGGAATACTTCTGCACTCCATGACAGTACCCCCTCCTTTACAAATATCTTGTCCTCAAGATTGAAACTGGGGAAACTGTTTCTCGATATCCTCTGCGAATTCCCAAGTTGCCTCTGCTGGATCTGTTCCCCACCAATGAATCAGCCATTGCACTGCAGCAGCATTCCCTTTCTTGACTATTCTCCTGTCCAGCACAGCTACGGGCTCTACCCTCAAGTGCCCTTTTCCATCAACTTCTGGTAACTGCAGAATAGGTGTAGTCTGCTCTCCAACTTTCTTCTTCAGTAGTGAGACATGGAAAACAGGATGTATTTTGGATCCTGTTGGCAGCTTCAGCATGTATGCAACCTCTCCAACCCTTTTTATTACTTCAAAGGGTCCATAGTAACGTGCTGACAGCTTGGTGTTGCTCCTCATAACTACAGAATTTTGCCTGTAAGGCTGTAGTCTTAAGTACACCCAGTCTCCAATTTCAAACCTCCTTTCACTCCTCCTTTCATCTGCATACCTTTTCATCCTTTCCTGAGCCTGTGCTAGATTCTGTTTTAGTACAATGTCAACCTGATGCCTTTCCCTTAGATAGTCCCCAACTACAGCCACCTTGGTCTGAGTGTAGGGTCCCAAGGCCATCTGTGGAGGTGCCTGCCCATACAGAGCTTTAAAGGGTGTCATTTGAATAGCTGTGTGGTGACTGGTATTGTACCACCATTCTGCCATGGCCAACCAGTGATTCCACTTCTTGGGTTCCAGATGTGAGAAGCATCTGAGGTACATTTCCAGTACCTGATTCACTCTTTCTGTCTGACCATCAGATTGTGGGTGATAAGCTGTACTGAGGTCCAGTGTAGCTCCCAGTAGTGTAAATATCTCGCTCCAAAATAGACTGGTGAAGATCCTATCCCTGTCTGATAGCATGCTTTGGGGTATTCCATGTAACCTGACTATCCCATCCATGAACATTCTAGCAATTTTTGGGGCATCAAAAGGGTGTGATATACTCAGGAAGTGAGCATACTTGGTGTACCTATCGACTACTACCATGATGGTGTCTCTCCCCTCTGAGTTAGGCAACCCTTCAATGAAATCCATGGTGACATGGCTCCAGGGAGACTGTGGAACTGGTAGTGGCTGCAGTAATCCTGGATATGACACATGCTCATCCTTACATTTCTTGCAGACATCACATTCCAAAATAGTTGTCTTAATGTCCCTGTGCATGCCTGGCCAGTAGAACAGCTGTTTAGCCCTCAGGAAGCTAGCTTGTATGCCAGAATGTCCCCCCAACTGTGAGCCATGTAGAGTGCTGATCAGTTTTCTTCTTATCTCTCCCCCAGATCCCACAACTATTCTTCCTTTGAACTTCAGGACACCATTCTGGTAGCTGAGGTTAGGAATTTGATCTGGCCTCAGTAACACCTCCCTGATGCTATCTTGTGCCCAATTATCCCCTTGGTAGCTGCTAAGCACTTCTTTGATCCATTCTGGCACTACGGTTGATATCGCAGTACAGTCCATTCTTTGATCACCTCTCCTAGACAAAGCATCTGCTACTACATTTTCTTTCCCTTTCCTGTAGTGAATCTCATAGCTCAGCCCCATGAGCTTAGTTAGCCATTTCTGCTGCAGGGGGGTGGTAATTCTTTGCTCCAATAAATACTTCAAACTCTGATGATTTGTGTTAATGATGAAGTGTTGACCCTCCAAGTAGTGTCTCCACTTGGTGACTGCTGTGACAAGAGCCAATAGCTCCTTCTCGTAGATGGATAACCCCATATTCTTAGGCCCCAACCCTTGACTGATGTAAGCTATTGGTCTCCTTTTCTGCATGAGAACTGCCCCTATGCCATTGTAGCAGGCATCAGTCTCCACCAAAAAAGGTTGGGTGAAATCAGGTAAGGCCAGAACAGGAGTGTCACTCATGGCCCCTTTGAGCTTCTGAAAAGCTTCCTCAGCTTCTCCTCCCCACTGAAAGCTGTCCTTCTTTAGCAGTGCAGTCAAAGGCTTGGCTATGCTACCATACCCTCTGACAAACCTCCTATAATATCCAGTTAGGCGTAGGAATCCCCTTAGCTGCTTAACATTCTCTGGTCTAGGCCACTTCACCATTCCTTCTATCTTCCCAGGGTCAGCCTTCACTCCCTCCTCTGTGATAATGTGCCCCAAGTACTCCACCTGTGTCTGAGCAAAAGCACATTTGCTCCTTTTGGCGTACAGCTGGTGCCTTCTGAGAATATCCAGAACCTCTGCCACATGCTTTAGATGCTCTTGCAAACTTGAACTATATATTAAGATGTCATCAAAAAATACCAGTACTGACCTCCTCAGTTGTTTTTGGAACACATGATTCATTAAGCCTTGGAAAGTAGCAGGGGCATTGGTTAGCCCAAATGGCATCACCTTGAACTCATAGAGTCCCTGATGGGTTCTGAATGCAGTTTTGGGAATGTCTTCAGTCTTGACCCTGATTTGGAAATACCCTGCTCTCAGGTCTATTTTGGTGAAGTACCAGGATCCATTCAACTCATCCAGGAGCTCATCAATGAGGGGTATTGGGTATTTGCTCTTCACTGTCAGCTCATTCAATTGTCTATAGTCTACACAAAACCTCCAGGTGCCATCTTTCTTTTTAACTAGCAGGACAGGGGATGCAAAGGGGCTGTTACTAAGCTGAATGATGCAATTTCCCAACATCTCCTGCACTAGTTTCTCAATTTCAGATTTCTGGACGTAGGGGCATCTGTAAGGCCTTAACTGGAAAGGCTTGGATCCCTCTTTCAAGGTGATAGAATGGTCATGACTCCTTTCAGGGGGTAGCCCCTGAGGTTCCCTGAACACATCCTCAAACTCCTGCAATACCTTCTCCATTTCTGGGGGTATGGCTTCAGATTCTGGTACCACCTCAGTTACTGCTTTTAACTGAGCCATGATCCCATAGGTTTGTTTCCTAGCCCACTTGTGCAATCTACTTCCTTTTATCAGCTTTAATTGTACCTGATGACCCTCCCCCTTCAATTCCACTTGTTGTTTCCCTTTTTTGAATCTCACCCTCAGCCCCTGGAAGTCAAATTCCATGGGACTGAACCTGGCAAGCTAGTCTACCCCTAATACCATATCACAACCTCCCAACTTCAGGGCATTGAACTGGTGTTGAAACTCATATCCCTGCATTTTCCAGACCACTGGCTTAGCTAGGCTCCTGGACTGAATCTTCTCTCCATTAGCTATCTTGACTACTAGGGAAGGTCCACTACTGATTAGTCCCAAGCTCTTGGCTAGTTGTTCATCCAAGAAACAGTGAGTACTTCCACTGTCAATCAATGCAGTGATAGTTCTCCCTTTTATGGTCCCCCTCAGTTTAATCGTCCTATGCTCACCACCCCCAGCCAATGCATGCATAGAAACTTCTATGTGTTCATCCTCCAGTCTACCCTCAATGCAGTCACAGAACACTTCAGGGTCAGTCTCCTTTTCCCCCTCAGTGGGTGCAAAGTCCTCACTTTCATCATTGACAAGCAAAAGGTGAATGTGGAATTGTTTACACACATGGCCAAGTGTGTAAGGTTCAGCACACTTATAGCACAGTCCCTTCTCTCTTCTGAGGTTGAACTCACTAGGGGTGATTCTCCTGAATTGGTTCTGGTTGCTGTTTGGATATTTTTGATTTTTGATGGGGTATTTGTCTAAGGTTCTGGAAGCAGCAGAGCTCCCCTGGTTATGGCTTGGGGTGTGGAATGGGGTTTTGTGTGTATGAGTAGTGCTGGGTAGGCCTTTATGTATTTTCTGCATGGCTTTTAAATTCTTTTCTTGTAATTTAGCTGCTTCTATTGCAGCAGCCAGAGTTAGGGGCTTAGCCATTTTTACCATGTTAACTATTTCCTCCTTCAAGCCACTTAGGAAACATGCTTTATAGTAAGAGTCAGCCAAATGAGGGAGTGAAGGCATTACCAGTGCTTTAAGCAGCTCAAATTTTTCCAGGTAGTCAGCAACAGATCCCTCCTGCTTTAGTTTGTTGAATTCTTCAATAGCCTCCTCTGGCGTGCCTTCACCAAATCTCTCACATAATGTAGTGGCAAGTTCAGTCCATGGAATGACTCCCCTGCCACTGAATACCCCATGGAACCAGGTATCCGCCCTGTCCCTTAGGTACAGCTCAGCAATCTCAGACTTCATGTTCTCTTCCACTCCATTGATCTTAAAATACTTGTTAGCCTTGCGGATCCACTCCCTTGGATTATCTCCTGTAAAGTTAGGCAGCTCCATCTTAGGCACCCTGGTGTAAGATCTGTTCTCCCTCCAATCTGATCTGCCCTGACCTTCCCCTTGTGTTTCTCCTTTCCTGGGGCCTACTATCGAACTGCTACTTTCTGTATCCTTTTCCTTGCCGTTCAGTTTGGCCATCATCTGAGCCATCATAGACATCATGCTCTCATACTTCTGATCCAGATTTTTAAGGGTCCTTTCTGTACCTTCTTGCCTGTGTTCTAGTACCTTGACCACACTTCCTAGCTCAGACAGATCCTTCTTCAATGCTTCATCTTGTGACTTAGCCATCCCAATGGCTCGTAGCTGAGCTCTGATACCACTGTAATGGTACAGAACCAGTTGGAGGCAATGGTGACAGATTTATTACAGAAATCAGTGAATAATACTCAATCAAATAAGGAAACAACTGATATTAAAATGGTTTGGTAATTCAATATCTCAATATGAACTTGGTGAATGAATACAGAATGGAAGATAATGGAATCAGAGATAGAAGGGGAAAGAGAGTGAAGGAATAAAACGTGAGAGGAAGAGAGGGAGATTGGCAGAGCCAATCTTTCCTTACAGAAATTGGAAAATGACAAAAAGCTTGCCTATCACTAAGATTTCTTCTGCTTTTATGGTTTTTCCCGGCTAACTAACTTCTAAACTAACCAATGAGCTGAGGACAAGTGGATTCTAGAATGATCCGTCCCACTTGCTTCATAACAGAAGCATAATTCTGTTTTGGAGCCAAGGAAAGCGTGTTTCCATAATCGCGCCTTTCCTTTCTTTTGGTTGATTGATCGCGCCTTCCTTTTGCCGTAGACCACGCCTTCACCTTTCTTCAAGCTGAACTGGAATACTTCTGCACTCCATGACATTATTACAATAAAAATAATAATGGACGAACTCTAGCCAAGAGACAACTTCGGAAATGGTTCACTTAATTCGATCACAGATGCAAGGATTGTTCTAGTTACTATCTGATAAATTAGTTATAGTTGTCATACATGCGATAAACAACCAACTCTTCCTCAATTTGTCGATAGCCAAGGTACGACCGTTGACTATTTCTCTAATCAGGAAATAACCCTAGGTACGACCATAAAAGTTCAATTCCCTAATTGCATGAATAATTAGAAAAGTCTAATTCTAACCAATCAACACGCTACGAGGGTCTCTTTAAGTTAGCCCGTTTATCTCCCTAACACAAACCCAATCATGCCAGTTGCCACCAGTTTAGAATAATTAAACAATTACGGATTTAACTACCTTAATTGGCTTCAGGTTATTGAATTAATCTAGAATCCGAACCCTGGATAATCGAATAATAAAACAATCATATGAACATAAAGCAGAAGATAGACGAATACCAGTGAATAATGAAAATAAATAAAAATTAATTCGATCTCACAAATTTATTAGAATCAAGTTCTCCGTTGTTCCTCGACTAGAGCGAGGGAATTAGTTCATATTTGATGAACGAAACCCATACAGAAGGGAAGCGAGAAACGCAGCCATTATCCTTTGAAATCTGGAAAATTCAACTTGTCCGAATATCCAATAGATAGTAATGCTACAAAAGGTAATTCATAGCTTTCCTTTCGTCTGACACACAAGAAGGAAAAAGGGCTGCTAATAACTAAAGGAGGAAAAGTCAAAGTCCTAAGCTAAACTAAGAAAAAGAAATGGAAAAACTAAGAGGGAAGCCAGCACGTCCTTCATCTGCTATTCTTTTGGTTTTTATCCTCTGCCTCCTCCCCAGATGTGCGGCGGCTCTTAGGAGAAAGAAACCCTTCGCCCGTCATTTCTCTGCAGAAATTTCCGAAATGGGCATGACATCTTCTTTTCCAAAAATGCCCCTGGGGCAAGCTCTATCCCTTGGGCTCCTTTTCTGCTAAATTAGTACTTATTATAATAATTTCGGTCTATTCCCTGAAATAAATGCAAAATACTAAAAAATGAGTAGAATATAGCAATTAATCCACATCAGGTCAGGTAATAGGAGAAATTAATAATAAAATAAATGATAAAATTGCAACCTATCAATTGGACATGTAGCACAAAGGGCAAATCTTGTATAAAATTCTAATTTCACCCCCTAAAACAATATTTTAATCGTTTGGACTGAATTTACAAATTATTAGTAAGTTCAGGGGAGGTCAGTGCAATTTTTCAAACCACAGGGAGGTCACTGCAAGTGTTAGAAACCTCAGGAGAAGTTTCTGCAATTATCCCTATATTCATCAAAGTGTCTATTTCTGTTCTTTTTTCCGAAACGATAAGTGCACGCATGTTTCTATTCAACACGGTACAAAGTGTCTATTCTTTGTTCTGTAAAGAAGTTTGACTGATGCCTAGTGAAAGGAAGAAGAAGAAAGTACCTGTGACAAATATTTTTGAATGACAAATAGTAAGAGCAAAGTGATAAACAGACTGCTATTCTCACATATAGCTAAGAATATTAGGAAAGTCATGTAGCTTGAGAACGCGAGCAGTATGAATGTAATCAAATAGAAAGAAGACTGGGGAAAAAAAAAAGATAAAGTGAAGTGATCATGAGGAACGAATATATATGTGGATGGGTGAGCAAAAACCTATTTTGAGTGCAGTTGACGACTAAAACTGGCAAAATAGTTCACAATATCAGAAAGGGATTTTTAGCATGCTTTCTCCTGCTTTGAACAAGGAATCACTACTAGTTCGAAGTCCACAATTCAAAATTCTGTTCGTTTTATTAGATCCACAATGAGTCAGGCATTGCATTTTGAAGATTCGCTCCAAAAGGCTAATAAACTAGGAAAGGTGAAAAAAAAAAATAAGTGAAAGATCAAGAATATTATGCAGTGGAGGTATTCTATTGCACTGTTGACTCTGAGGATTTGTTCTATCTGAATTAAAAAAAAAAAAAAACTGAATCCTTTCTTGTGGTGAGCTTCTTTATTCTTGTTCTTAAAAAATGATGTATGTCAAAAAACAAGTATCTTGCACTTTTCTTTTTATTTTAGATACTTCTGGATTGGTGTTTTGATTTTTAAGAATTTGCACCAATTTTAAAAGAGAAAAAAAACTAGTGTTCATTTCTTGATGAGTTGTTAATAAATCCCCAAACATGTACTCGTGGCCCTGGTGCTACACATACTCACACATGTTACCGCACTCATGCCCAAGTCATTCCTTCTATG
The DNA here is from genome assembly GCF_003713205.1 of Coffea eugenioides. Classification (NCBI taxonomy): domain Eukaryota; kingdom Viridiplantae; phylum Streptophyta; class Magnoliopsida; order Gentianales; family Rubiaceae; genus Coffea; species Coffea eugenioides. The sequence continues at coordinate 40,085,388 of NC_040036.1, read as the reverse complement.
AAAATAGATAATCCAAGTGATAGAAGAAGTTCAACGTCAAAATATAGGAGGCCTTTTGGAAATAGAGAAGCTGTTGGAAATATAGGGAGAAGAAAAAGGCGCATGCAACTTAATTGGAAGAGGAAGTTAAGAAACTGAGATTTGTGAACCAGAAGATGATTAGCAAACTGCAAAGGCAAGCTATTCTTGAAGCAGAAATCTGGAGGCTTAGATGCTTTTTGCTCAATGTTAGAGAGAAGATTGATAATGAATTGGGGCTTATCCATTGCAAAAGCAGTTTGCTTTTAGCACTAATGTTAAAGAAGGGGATTGTGGTATGCGATATTCTAAAGTGTGGTAATGTGGATCCAATTGTAGGAATGATTTAACTTGCGTCCATCCTCGAAGGGATTCATCTGTACGGGGTGGTGGTTTTGATAGATGTGATAAAATGTTAGCTTCATCTTGGGTAAGGAACTGCCAGACTGCTAATGGAAATGCCGAAGGAAGTGGTTTGGACTCTGTGCATGCTAGCTCTCATCTGGAGCTCAAGCAGAGTAATCAAAGGCCAGGGCAGGGTCTCAATTATGACCTATCTCCAAGTCTTCTAGTACTTCTGCTTTGTTAAATTTATGACAGAACTATGCTTGGTTGGCTAGGGTACCACACAGCTGTACTGAATATTCCATGAATAGAGTCATAATTCAGGTTGACATTTTGTACTATAAAGAAGTATGAAACTGTAGATATTTTTGTACTATAGTTTGTCATACTCCCTATATGAGAGCACTAATTGATGTACATAAATTACTAATTTACTTGCAAGGTTTTCAACATTTTGGTTGTTGTATAATAGCACCCCAGAGTAACTCTCTCTCTGGTGGGATGTCTGGTAGACTACTGAGGATGCTCTAAGGATATATTATCTTTCTCTGAATCAGTGTATTCGCGATTTAACGGTATTGTGCATCAATTGAAGTAGAAGCTCTTTCTTAACACTAGCAACTTGCAATCTTTAGTTTCTATTTAGCACAGATTGGTGCGGGTTTTGAAACCATCTGTAGGAGGCCACACCGACGACAAGCTTGCTGCGATTGGGTTAGGCATTCCTAATCCATAAACTTTGCTGAATGTTAGTTATAGTATCATTTAAGGACAATAGCAACTTTAAGAGTTTTTGCATTTTCTATCCTTGCAAGGGTTAATTACTCTGCTTTCTAGTTTGAAAAGTTAGTTACCATGAAGATTATGTTCAACCAACTCCAGAATTCTTCAATCTTCAATCCTCCCCCGAAATAGATGTTGATTAAACGCGAAATATGTACTTCAGATGGATAGATTGTTGAGGTAATAACAAACTTTGTAACAAAAAAGAGTGTAGATTAACAACAAATAGAATCTGGTACTTCTTGACAAATGTAGAAGACAAGAATAGTTGATGTAAACTGCCGACTGGACTAGGCAAGATGAAGACTCTATTTCGAAACAGAGACAGCATTGCTGGGATCAGAATGTGGGTAATATTCATGCCAACAATTTCCAGCTAAGTTACCTTGGTGCTTCATAGATCAAGTCATTACAAGAATGATGAGAAAAGTCTGATCATGTGCAGAATTCAGTTAGCAGATGATCAAGTCATTACAGAAACCTTTGGCTGGGGTTTGAGTATGTACTTGAGGGCCTTCAGTGCAGCAGAGCTTCAATTTTCAGCTAATAGAGGAAAGTTGGCAGCGGTTCTTCTGACATCAAGGAGCTCTGTTCTCCCTGGTCCCTCTTTGAGATTCTACGGGAGGTCTTCAAATTGCATCAAAGCAATTAATTTGCAAACATGCCAAGATATATTCTATAAGAAATATGCATAAATATAGAGTAATGCAATGCTAAAAAATTGAGGATGCAGCTTTTACTTCCAGAAGCTTAAATCTAATGATGAAATCACAAAGATTAGCTAGAATGGCCTTGAATCTGTTTAGGCTGATCATAAAAATCAAGCTTTCTCATCAAAAAATTTCAAGCTGAACCTTGAAGAGGTTTGCGAGGTAATACAAATCCTTTTAATCAGGATACACATTCATGCATCTCAGACAAATTACAAAGTTAATTATTCTAACCATAGCACAGCCATATTACCACAAAAAAGACATGTCTGAAACATCATGCTTCAGAAAGAGAACAGTGCTTGCCAAAATCAGAAATTTTCCAAAAGTTAAGTTTACAGATACAGATCTACACAGCTGAAATACCCATTCAAGCTGCTTCAAACCCTATTAAGCCTGCCAACCCCCTCCCTTCACCTGATAAAAAGGCAGTCATAGTACTCTGATAGCCATCACAATGGTTGTAGACAATGCACCTTTACCGTTAATTGTATACAGAAAGGAAGAGAATTTTATGATCCAATGTGAAAAAATGACTATGGAGGAATGAACCGAAAAAGGAAGAAGAATATCATCTCAAAAATTGAAAAATTATTGAATTTGCAGAAATTGTTGAACCTTGGGGCCACCCTTTCCTCTCCCTTTCTCCCATTATGTAGTAATGCGAGCAATGAACACCACATTTTTCATGCATAATGGAAGCCCGGAGATCGTGAACCATTCTTTTTCTAACGACTAGAGCTGAAAGCAGTCAGCAATTTCCATATCTTCAAGCTAGGTGAAGTGTTGAACACACTTGTAGGTCATTGTGCTTCAGCTTTTATGCTACTCCAAGTGAAAGATTACGAGGGTGCAACACAGCAAGTGGTGTTATGGAAATGACTCCTCTTCACCAGTGCCACTAGTCTTGCATTCTCAGCAAGAAGGGAAACTCTGCAATATCCACCATCAAAAGGATATGGTCGAAGTCTGGAGGCAACAACTAGCTTAAAAGCTCTCAGTTACATGATGCTACCACATTTTTTAACATAAAGGTTCGGGGAGGGCTTGCATCTTTCCAGGCAGCAAACTGAACTCCATGCAGTACATACTTCTGCAAGGAGGCATTAATGATCATAGTACCAATTCTGCAAAGAATTATCAAATACAACAATGATTTGTCTTTCAAATTTTTGTCTAATTCCTATGTAGAAAGTGGGAAGAGGAAGAGCAGGAAAGGCAACCACAGGTGACCCCCTACTTATTGGTCAGGGAATGGCCTCTTTGAGTATCAGTTCTTTTTTCAAGAAGCATGTTTGAATTACAGAAATTCATTCCAATTTATCAAAGGTCTACAGGGACATATGAAAACATTTATAATGAGCACAAAGTGCAACGTACCTAAAATATCTTGTTGCATAGGGTAAATATGAAAATATCAGAAGTGGAGTAGAGCATTAGAGATGGATTATGCTGCAAGTACATAACTAAAGAAGCTATTCCAGAGATAGAATGCAGTCAACTGTACTCCATGAGGAGATATTATAAACCACTTTAAACTAGTTGTCTTTTCCTTTTTCAGAAAAAAATGATTATTCAGTGTGTATTGCTTCCTTTCTGTTTATTATTACCAAAGCTAAAATAAGTGACCTGAAGTTTTATACCCTTTTTCTATTGATTATAATTATTACCAGAATTGTTGATGGTTAGTGCCAAAAAATGTATTCTGATATTTATTCCCTCCTTATGTAAAAAGATCTTGAAAGTTGAAAATTTAGACAGCAATCAGACAAATACAAGGTGAAGATTAGAATGAAATTAAGTCATAACTTTCATTAGCACAAATATCCATCACTGAACTTTTTATCTATTTAGGATCAAACACAAATAAATATCCAGCAATCATGCCTTTTGCATTCCTAGTGCTACCAAGTCAAAAGGGTTCAACACCACTGCAACCAACAAAGAGCACACAAGTCTGGACTATGTTTAGAAAGGGCCATACCAAGTCATAGCCAGCAACATTAACTTAAAGCAAGGAATAATGATAGACCGAGGATGCCAAAGATATTCAAAGGAAACCAACATCTCGCAAGAAAAAATCTTTAATTTACCAGAAAACCATAAATTAAAAATGGAAGCTACAAAAGAAAGCACTGCAATAGTTTAAAATAGGAGTACTCGATATGGAAGTATTTAACTTGGAGAAATGTCAAGATAGATGTTCCACATGGCAAACATATGTAGAAAGACAGTAAAGGACTTACAGGAGCTGACAACCTTAATCGTAAGCAACATTTTCATCTAACAGCAAGTTTTATGACAGAGATAAATGTTGAGATATGCCAACTTTTCCTACAGATTTTATCAGATTCAGTTTGATATCAAAATAATTTAGTTATTAGAAGAATAAGGTTATTTGTTAACCAAAGATCATGTTGGTTTGTTAACAAATATATTAGCTAAGATTTGCTAGTAGAAGAAGATTATATTTTGTTGAGATTTTTAGGATAATTGTTAGTTGGATATTTTACTAGTTTATTTCATGTAATCACTATAAATAGTGAGTTGATGAATGAGAACATAAGCTCATTTTCATCTTTAATACAAGTCTTTTATAAACTTTTTTTGCAACAATAAGGTGTTGTTTCTTAGTTTATGCCCCCAAAAACCAACGAAGTGGTATCAAGAGCCTAAATCTTAAGGGCCTGTGTTTTTTGAGAGTGAGTGAACCTGGTGAGAAAAAATGATTATTCAGTATGTATTGCTTCCTTTCTGTTTATTATTACCAACGGTTAAAATAAGTGACCTGAAGTTTTATATCCTTTTTCTGTTGATTATAATTATTACCGGAATTGTTGATGGTTAGTGTCAAAAATGTACTCCTCTGATATTTATTCCCTCTTTGTGTAGAAAGATCTCGGAAAGTTGCAAATTTAGACAACAATCAGACAAATACAAGGTGAAAATTAGAATGAAATTAAGTCATAACTTTCATCCGCACAAATATTCATCACTGATTTTCTGCTCATTTTCTTTTTGCACCCCTCTCTCTCCAAATTAATTTGATGAACTCTTTATCTATTTAGGATCAAACACAAATAAATATCCAGCAATCATGCCTTTTGCATTCCTAATGCTACCAAGTCAAAAGGGTCAACACCACTGCAATCAACAAAGAGCACACAAGCCTGGACTATATTTAGAAAGTCATAGCAAGAACCATTACTTTAATGCAAGGATAATGATAGACCGAGGAAGCCAAAGATATTCAAGGGAAACCAACATCTTACCAGCAAAAATCCTTAATTTACCAGAAAACCATAAATTAAAAATGGAAGGTACAACAGAAAGCACTGCAATAGTTAAAATAGGAGTACTAGTATGGAAGTATTTAACTTGGAAAAATGTCAGGATAGATATTTTGCATGGCAAATTTATGCAGAAAGAGAGTGAAGGACTTATAGGGACTAACAACATTAATGGTAAGCAACATTTTCATCTAAGAGCAAGTTTTATGACAGAGATAAAACTATAAAGAAAAGGATTTTTTGTATGCCCCAATACATCTTGCATGTACAAAGTACTCTTAAAGGAAATATGCCTTCCAAGACAAATAGGCAAATGATAACACTATTGGAACTCGTGACAATTTGTATTAAATGCAAACGAGCTGCCAGGCTTTGCCTTATCCCTTCAATTTCTCATTTCCTACATTCAAATCCACAATCTCTTCCTTTTTCATCTTTTTGGTCCTGTTTAACATGTTATTATATATAAAAGCAAACAAGTGTTTTTAAGAAAGTTCGGTGAAAAGAGTTAGAAAGAAGCCAGGAGGGTATGGGTTGGGTGGTTTAGGGGAAGGGAGTGTAAGTAAGAGATCTTGAGTTTGAATCCTTCCACTTACATTAAAAAATAAAAAAATAAAAAAAGAAGCAGATAACGGAACACACCTAAGGCAACTTGAAGATTTCATTGAACTTCATGTGCTATCGACATTCTGGTAGCATACTTATGAAATTCAAAATGACAAAATGTGTGCTACTAAATATTAAGGTATCAATAATCAAAAACATGTAACGATGATAACATGGCTCTTACCAGGTATCCTCTCAACTTAAGCTCAAATGAAGTCAACCAACTCTGGATATGAAACAACCGTTGACATCTATAGGACCTAAGATCAACTGACCAAGTTCTCCAAGCGTCAAGATGTTGAACCACTTTTCAACCAATAATAAGACAACCTGATTAGATATTTTCACTTGTGTAATTAAGTTTGATCCAATTGATACATCACATGGTTTAAGCGGGTAAAATGCTAGAAAGAAGTCCATTTTCTATTCTCAAGGACTTCAACTGAAATTCACTTCAAAGATTCCAATATTGCCAGGATGGCCTTCACCTAAAGTTCATTTCAAAGGTTCCAATGTTACCAGGATGGCCTTCAATAATAATGGGAAAAAGTTATGATCACAAAAAAGTCATCACGGGTAAAAAGATCAAATAGCTCATGAAGATTAACAATGAGGCAGCAGTTCAAATGGAGTTAATGGAGAAGGGATAGAAAGTAAAACAACAATGGTATCATCACAAACAAATACTAATATATTACAGATAAGTAATAATTTCCTAAGTTGAGTTTACTATAACTTGAGAAATTTTTGCATTTTCTTGTACTATCCTGTCTGTTCAAAACAAATTTAAGACTTCACTTCAACTCTGGCATAAGTGAAAGCTCAGATCTTGGTGCACCTAATAATTATCAGGAGAACATAATGAAAAGCCAATGAATTGCAACATGCCAAAAGGAAAATAATTTACCTTCAAAGAAATTACGAGTGCGTAACTGATCATAGAATGAGTTCATCCTTGACATCCTCGAATTATGAGCAACACTGGACGAGTCATCTTCTCTCCTGCAGTGTCATCGATGTAGGTAGCTTTTGATTTCTGCCATAAAGGGCGAGATAGGTAGCCCTTTTTTGGCAATGGCTGAAGTTGAGATCAATAATGAGGTGCATTCCTTGGACAGACAGAGTACAATTCTACACCTCACATATACATCAGATTGGGATAAAATTAGAGCACTCCTGGACTGCTGCTAAAAAGATGAAAATTGTTTTCTATTGTAGCTTAGAAAAGAAACAAAAAATTGTAAAGCATGCACATAGAAGACTTGAGCAATCTTAAGAACAGTCTTAACAATTATAGATGGCTAACAACACATTGAAGGTTTTCTTTCTCCATCAGCATATAACAATTGAAGAAACGTGTAGAAGAAAGGCCAAAGAATTTAGCCTTCCATTCACATTCCTATTGTATTATACCAAAAGATCAAACAGAGGAAGCTAGCATGTGAAAGAACTTGAAAGCACTCAAAGAGAATAAAAATGTTAAAGGGGGAAAAAGAAAAGGTACATTAGTTCAAAGAGATGATGGAGATCTTGTAATTTTGGGGATCCTTCACACTTCCAGTGTCTCCATGAAGGGACTAATTCTTGATCAGTTATTATAGAGGGATATCCGTAACAATGAGCCAGTGATGTCCTTTTTCCAATTCCATCCTTGGTTTCAGTCAAAGATTTCTAGTGTAGTGAGGGAGGCAGACAGTCCCTATTTTGATAAGGACTTGAGTGTAGTACATGATTTTTATCTTTTGAAGAAAAAGGTGAGGTGTCAAAGACCTTAATAGTTTAGCATTTTCAGATTCTTAACGCTCCATCATCCGAGAGATTCAGGTGTGTAAGGCAGCAGGCAATCCTCCTCTGGAAACAATTCTACTTCATCGCTATCACAAATGGTCGAGTGTGTGAGAGGGAGTCTCTCCAAAGCCCACTTTCTTTGGTGATTCATGAGCTTTTTGCAATAGGAGATCTCAAGAGAATGAAGGCTAGAGGGCAAAGCACCTCTTGCGAAGCTCTCAAATTCAAGACAAATGTCTAGTCTCAAATATCAAAGAGTTGGGATGGGGGATTGTATCCATTCAAGCAGCAACTTGAGCTTCTGGCACTTGATGAGAGTAATCTACTACAAATTGAAAGCTGAAAATCCTCTTTCTGCAAAAGAGTAGATCAACGTAGAACTTGAAATGTTGCAATGGCATCAACTATAAGAATTCCCTCTTTTGAGAACCAATCCTTTGTTCAGGAGGAGTAATTGAATGCATAAATTTATTCCAATTTATCAAGCTCTACAAGGATGTATACAAATAATTACGAACAACACAAAGTACAGCATACCTAATAACTTGTTGGATATAGTAAATACGAAAATATCAGCAAGGTGAAGCAGAGCACTAAAGATGGATCATGTAGCATATTATTACTAAACAAGCTATAAAAGAGGTGGTAAGAAAAAAGAAAATGCAATCGCAAAGCAAAGAGTTAAAATGTAGCATTTGTTCTCATGGAGGAAAAGCTTACGAGGAAAAACTATAGCCAAGAAACCACTTCAATTTTGCTATGCATTGCATACTCTCTTTTTCTTATTACCAAGGGCTAAAATAAGTCAACTGAAGTTCAATGTTTTACAATTCTCAGGAAACTATTATTAGCATAATTGATGATGAGTATCAAACAAAGAAAGGTACTCATTAAAGGTTATAATCTCTTTGTGTAGAAGGATCTCACATAGTTCAAAACTTACACAACACTCAGGCAAACTCAAATAAGGATGAAATCAAGCCAAAAGTCTTATCCACTTAAATATGCATTCTTGCTATTTTAATTTTTTTTGTCTTTTTACCCCATCCTATTGTGTCAAAATCAATTTACTGGACTCTTCATTAATGCAGAATTAGAAATAAATAAATGTCTAGCTAGCAATGGTTACTTTGAAATTCCTAATACTCACATGTCTAAACCGGTGATAACATTCCCAACCAACATAAAGCACCCAAGTCTAGACTATATTTTGAAGAGGCCACGACAATTCTAGATCTAAAAACCTTACCTTAATGCGATGATTAATGACAGTATAATGTTGTGGCCTGAAAAACATATATGCATGATTGGTTCAAACTCGTGATATTCTGGTTGATGGTTTCCATACTGGTCTATTTGCTGTATGAAAAAACAAGCTAAAGATATATGGAGGTTTACTGCATCTCACAACAAAAAATCGTTCAATTAACCAAAAAACCTCAAATTATAAATGAAGTATGCAAAAGAAAGTTCTGGAATAGTTTAAAATAGGTGTAATTGGTATGGAAGCATTTAGCTTGGAGAAATCTTAGAAAAGATGTGCTGCAGTAACATAATGATGCAGAAAGAAATAAAGAAAATTCAGGAATTAACAGAAAAAGGGGGAAAAAACCTTTTAATGATGTCATCAAGAACAAATACTCATATAGAATGGGTGCGTTACAGTTTCTTTAATTGGAGTTGACTAAAACTTGCGAAATATTTGCATTACATTGTCCTGTGTAGTGTTCAAAATATTTTTAAAAGTTACCATAACTATGGCACAGAGGAAGAACAAATCTTGATGTCAGGGAAACATACCGAAGTGCCAACGAACCAAAAAATAAAATTCATAATGTAAACTGTAAGTGCATGACAATGTAAACTAAAAGTGCATGACTGATCATAGTGTAAGTTTGTCATTGAGATCCTTGAAATACGAGCTACCTTGTGCCAATCTTCTTTCTTTCTCTACTCCAAAAAAAATGTTAGTAACTCTGCAATGGCCCCCATTCTACTAACCTACTACAAAAATGAAGGTTACTGGCCCCCATTTTACAATAGCCAAAGATAGAGCAATGATGGTCCTCAGAGTACTGAGAATGGTATATCACCTCGACTAGGACAGAGCAATCCATGTCCTGGCAGATACGTCAAATTTTGACAAGATTAGAGTACCTTATATCCACTCCCTAGTGAAGCAAATTGTGTTTTATTATAGTTTACAATAGTATTAAATGATTTCAAAACAAACACATTAACAAGTCAGGCAAAATGAGATTATAGCTTAAAATAAAAATTTATTGAGTGCATCAAAGAAAGCACATAAAACATTTAGCAAGTTCAAGAATAGTCTAATTATTGTAGATACGTTATAGAACATTGAAGGTTTTCTTTCTCCATCAACAGTTATCGTGGAAAACATTTGTCTGCATGAGTTGGTGGTCTACTTGATTGGAATCTACAGTGCAGAAATGGATTCTTATTTTTTCAAACAAAATGTTGAAAAAGTAATACAAATGATGAAATCTATAGCTAGAAAGTAATATATCATGAGATCGTTGCATCAGTAAAGACCCCTACCTCAATTATCCTTTCAGCACATCGTAGTTATTCACAATAGGCAATTCGCAATGCAATCTCAACAAAAGATGCATTAATTAGTTGTGATTTTACCTTTTGAAGCTTCAGAGTATTCGAAGAAAATAAAATATATGAAGAAAAGAAAAAATTGAAAAACAAAGAAGTACCTTTAATTATATAAATAGATGATGATGAGCGTCTTGTAACTCTGGGAGGCAAGCCCTCACTAATAACCAGCATCATCATTAAGGAACTAGCTCATGATCGACTATGAGGCAGGGGATGTGGACAACCTTGGTCCAGTCGTGTCCTTTCTCCCATTCTAACCTGGGTCCCAATTGTTCGCAGTGGTGGATTCCTAGTGAGGTAAGAGAGGCAGGTAGTCCCTCTTTTGGTAGGGATAGGAGTCCAGGGCAGCAGCGGATGTCTAGCCGTTGAAGAGAGGTGAAGTGTCGAAGACTCGAATAGTTTAGCACTTTCAGATTATGAAGATGGCACAACGTGAGATCTTGAAGCGTGCAAGGCAGCAACCAGTCCTCCTCTGGAAACGACTGTACTTCATCATAGGGACCCTTAATTGTCAAGCACGTGAGAGAGGGGAGTTTCTCCAAACCCCACCATCTTCTGCGACCCATGAGTTTTTTGCAATTGTCGATTTTAAGGGATTGTAGGCTGGAGGGCAAACCCCCTTCTGGGAAGCCATCAATTTCTGGACAATTGTATATGTGCAGAGTTTGAACAGATGGGAGGAGGGATTCCGGTAGCGACGTGAGCTTCTCGCAATTGCCGATGCAAATATCCGTTAGATTGGGGGCTGCCAATCCTCCCTCTGGAAAAGACATTAGATCATCGCAGCTGAAGATCTGTAAAAAATTGAGTGACGGCATCGCACTACCACTCTGATTCCCAATCCCAGGTGCGGGTGTAGCAGGAACTGAAAGCATCTCAATACTCTTGCTGTTTATAATACGAAGATGTTGTAGCATGGGAAAAGAGGCAAGCCACTCGACTTTGACTTTGACAAAGTCACAATTTGTTAATGTCAAATCCTCCAAGGTCCCACCACCCTCCCCGCTTGAACTCTCCAATTCCAAATTGCAAAACCTCTCGTACTTGAGTGATTTAAGTGAGGCAGGTGGTCTACTCATGTGTGAGGGTGAGAGAGACCCACAATCATCAACTCTCAATTTCTCAAGTCCGGATAATTGGTTGAGCTGTAGGGGCAACTCTTTCAATTGTTTTAGCGCTGAAATCTTCAATTCACAAAGAGATGAAAAATTTTGTCGAATTTCTCCATTGAAGATGCTCAATCGCCCACTGGGATGCACCAGATTGTCGCAGCCAGATATCTCAAGGCTTTGCAGTGATGAAAGTTGTCGGGGAAGTTCTCTAATCAATTTGGGACAATCAATTAGACTGAGCTCTTCAAGTCTATTGAAGACTTCATCTTCTGGTATGTGCCATTTCTCCCACTCTGGCAATTTCTCTATTCTCAACTTTTTCAGAGATGGGAATGGTTTGGTTATACTGATGTCTCCATAAAAATTCTCTGCCAAATCTAATATATAACTCATTCCAACAATTTCAAGTGATTGCAAGGACTGTAGCTGCCCAAGTGCAGGCAAGGAGAAACAATTTTCACAATTAGAAAGACTCAGCGATTCCAAACGACTTAGTGAAGGATTGCCTAGCCAATTTGGAAATGTTGTCCCGCCATACCCTATGATCTTGAGATGCTTTATGCTTGAATGAGGTTGTAAATTATCAAACACATCTCTCACAACTTGTGAATCATTGATAGCACCATTCCACTCCAAAGTTAACTCGTCAAGTTGTTCCTTACCTTCCATGTTCGCCATGGATGCATCCCTACCACTGGAAACATTTTCCAGCCCAGAGAGCATTAGCTTACCATGTAGCATAGGAAGCTTGCCCAACTCCTTAATTGTCGAACCACTGTCCTTGCCTATGACAAAAGCAGTCAAGACTTGAAGATTTTCTAGTTTATCCATTTGTGGTGGCATTTTCTTCAATGGAGTTCCACTAATATCCAGGCAACATAAGTTAATTAACTTTCCCAGATCTTCCGGCAACTCTTCAAGTTCTTCACAGTTTGACAACAACAAAGTTTGTAGATTATAGAAGCTACATATCCACTCTGGTAGCTCCCTTATTCCTGTTGAAGAGAGATTCAGAAATCGAAGTTGTGTCAAACCACTATAAGAGTTTGGTAACTTAACAATATTACGATAACAAGACAAAGATAGAACCCTTAAAGACATGAACTGGGGCAAGGTATCCTCTAAGAATTTGTTACTCAGTAAACCCGTATCATCCCAATCTTGACCCATTCTCAATCGCAAGAATGTTCTTATATTCTTATTCTCCCTCCAGAGATTAAGCTTATGAAATGTGTCATAATCACTAGGATGGTATGAAAAATGTCTTGCACTAGATATTGTAGCATCGCCTTGCTGATGATCTTCCAACCTAAGGCAATATTTCCCAAAAACAGACCTAGCCAAATCGTTCATAAGGTCATGCATGGAGAAAGTATGGTCAGTTGACTGATCAAATAATGACCTCATTCTCAGTTCATGAAAACACTTTTCACCCTCGTTTTTTATTTTTTTATTTTCTCCAGGATACCCTAAAAGATCATTAGCTTGCCATAACTGAATAATTTCCTCCTTTCTAAACTGGTAATCTTTAGGGAACACAGCACAATAAGCAAAGCACCTTTTAAGATGGGAAGGAAGATGAATATAGCTTAATCTCAATGCCGGCAGGGGGCCATTTGGATTATCCATTTGAGTCCACTCTTCACTTATTAAAATCTCTTTCCATTCTTCGGGGGTAGTTTTGGAACGCAAAACACCTGCAACTGATTTCACAGCCAACGGCAACCCTCGACACTTCGTCACAATTTCGTTTCCTATTTCTTCAAGTTCTGCATTTTCATTGCCATCTCTATTTTCAAATGCATGTTTCTTAAATAATGACTGGCAATCTTCCTCTTGCATGTAATTCAAATGATGAATTGAACTTTCTTTGGCCATCATCCTTGCAACATTCTGATTCCGTGTTGTAACAATGATCTTACATCCACGTGATCCACCTTTGAAAGGGCTCCTTAAATTATCCCACTGATTGTAGTTACTATTCCAAACATCATCCAGAGCAAGAAGGAACTTTTTCTCAGTTAGGCCACCTCGTAGCTTCACTTGAAGGGAGAGCAAGTTATCACTCTCACAGAAACAAATGCCGAGTTGCCTTAGGATTTCTTTTGTTATCCTGGTAGGATCATATTCTTCTGATACGCAGACCCATGCCCTGGTAGGGAAACTGTCTGTCACCCTTGAATCTTTGTAAACCATTTGAGCCAAGGTGGTCTTACCGAGCCCACCCTGTCCAACTATTGGAATCAAAGTGATATTGTCTCTGTCTGCATCCTCGAAGAGCAACATTCGAATTATCCTCTCTTTATCAGTATCTCTCCCAAAAAAAGTAGTCTCATCAACCAGAGGTGTTTCAAATTTTTGATATGACTGTATTCTGGAATGAAGAACTTGCAAACCCAAGGGAATAATTTGTTTGTTATATCCCTCCAGCCTCTTCACTATTGTTTCTATCTCCACTTGCAAACCCAAGGGCGAGATCCTCCTAAGAAACTTATCACCCGAAGATGTACAAGTGCTAGTTGAGCTTTGGTACTCAGTTTCTACCTTGATTCGCAGAGCTTCAGTGTTGATTCTGTCCAGTAAATCCTCTGCTTGATAAAATGTATCATGAAGCTCTTCAAGCCAATCCTTGACATATTGGTTCCGTATTTCCTTGTTCTCTGCATCATCGAGCACGGCTCCAACAGTGCGTAACTCACTCTTGAGCTTCTTGAGGAGATCATCATCGGCCTTCCGATTACGAAACAAATTCACGAATTCCGGCGTAGCCATCCTATCAAATAGCACTTGAAGGAAAGCGGAGAGGAATGAGCCAGCCACTAAGGCATCAGCCATATATCCAGGCGGGAGGTAAAAGTGAAAGCGACTTGCACAAGGAAACCAACGAGAGAGAGAGACCTACAATAATTTTGTTTGGGAAAAGAAAGAACATGAACAGCAGCTAATTTGGTGTGGCTTCATTTGATATTTTGGTTTAATCGATATACATTGGTAAAACAGGAATTGGCGGCCAAAGTTCTCATACACTAATTTGGGTTTTTAAGTTGCCAAAAGTTGTCCAACATGCCAATTTTGACTTTTGACTTGTTGGCTAAATTACCTTTTACTCCTTGTAATTTGGTATCTTACCACATAAACCTCCATATGATTTGAACACCTATATATAATCCCTTCGTGGATTGAGTTAAAGTATCACTATTAGGGGGCGATTGGTAAAAGGGTATCGGAATGAAGTAATGGAATAAACTCCATAATTGGTGTTTGATTCACTGGTATGGAAATTGAAATTTTGGAATGATTTCTAAAAATTAGCATCCCTCCATTCCTTAGTAAAAAGGTGGGTCTTGTCCAAAACCCAAGTGTGATTCCAAGATCTTATAATTACATAATATATAGTATAATTAATATTTATATATATTATACTATATTATAATATATACATATATAATATATTATAATTATAATATTTTATTATAATATTAGTATATTATATAAATATATATTATAATTATTTAGTTAAATAATTTTATATTTATATAATATATATTATAAATTCATTAATATTATATATTATTATATAATATTAATGAATTTATAATATATATGTATATTTATAAATGTATATTATATGCATATAATTATAATATATAGATGTATATAATATTAATAAATTATATAATTATAATTATATTTATTATTTTAAATATAATAATATATAATAATAAATATATCTAATATTAATATGCATTATATTTATATAAAATATTAGTACAATTAATATTTATATATTATATAATTATAATAATGTATTTATATTATAACATTTGTATAATTATAATTAATTATATATATAATATTTAATTTAATTAGTTACAAACTTATAATAATGATATTATTATATTATATAATTATATATTATAATTATTTAGTTAAATATAATTATACTTATATAATATATATTATGAATTTATTAATATTATATAATAATATATTTATAATATATATGTATATTTATAAATGTATATTATATGTGCATATAATTATAATATATACATGTATGTAATATTAATAAGTTATATAATTATAATTATAATTATTTATTTTAAATATAATAATATATAATAATAACTATATTTAATATGTAATATATATTATATTTATATAAAATATTTGTATAATTAATATTTGTATATATTATATAATTATAATTATATAGTTATATTATAACATTTGTATATTTATATTTAATTATATATATAATATTTAATTTAATTAGTTACAAACTTATAATAATATTATTATTAGTTATATGTATTATATAATGTGTATTAATTTATGTAATATAATTAATATTATCAATTATACTAATAATTATACATGTTTACTAATAGAAATTATTAATTAGTTAGACTAAATTTACTAATGCATTTATACTAATATATTTAATTAGTGAAAATTTCTTATATCCCATTTACAAAGAGCCAATAACTATAATTTACGATGTGGTTTATAATATATTTATTATATTCCATTCCGAAAGAGTTGACGAACCAAGTATCAACTATAGTAATGATACACATTCCATGTACTTGAACCAAACAAATGTATTGGAATGAATGACCTCATTCCAAACCCAGAATATCCGATTCCGAATCCGATGTGTGAACCAAACGCCACCTTAGTTTTTCCGTTAAAACTAACGATCAATAATAAAAAAAATTAAGTCAAACTAATAAATTGATAAATTTATCTTTTATTATTCCTTTTTTCCCTCCAAACATAAAAAAGAAGAAATTGAAATAAAAAATAGATAAACAAGAACTAGAAAAAATGGTTAAAGATTTGGTTTAAAAACTTATAATGATATTTGTAGTAAAAAAAGATTTGATATTTTTTGTTTCTTATATTTGTTTTTATATTTCCTTTCATTCTTTTTTTTTCTTATTTATTTTTTTGTTCCCTTCTATCTCTTTTGTATTTGGAGAAAATTAAGATTTTGTAAGTCAAAGCATAGGTTTTCAAAATCATCCCTTTTCTTTCGGAAAAAAAAAAGAGATAGAAATGAAAAAAAAAAAGAAAAAAAGCAGTGAAAGGGTGAATTTGTCAATTTATTAGATTGATTTTGACTTTTTACTATTCACTATTTGTTTTAATGAAAAAACTAACAGTGATACTTTAACTCGAACTGTGAGGAGGTGATACATATGTTTTTAAACGGGAGTTATTTAGTAAAACACTAAATCACCTGAAGTACAAGTAATTTACCCATTTTTGGTAATTAACACATAGGCATAGGATAGCATTTTGAGTCCCTACTCAAATGGAATTGAACTTTCAGAAAGGGAAAAAAAGAGAAGGAAAATGGACAAAAAAGGAATAAAGACTATTTAAATGTTTAAAAAATGAAAGCAGTCAGCATATAACATTTGAAACAACATGATAGAAATTGGTATAAAAAAAAAATTTGTAAGAACCACACTATTAAATAATATTTTTTCCCTCACTCTCATCATTATTATTCGTAACATTAGTTTAACCTTTTGCAATCGTGTATAAATCCAATATCAATTCCATTAAAATCATCATATCAACAGCGAAAATAGAAGTTTATGATGGGAATCAGAATTCAATTCATTCCAAGAATTAAGAGTTTGAAAACCAAAATGCGAAGTTGATACGAATTTGAGTTACACCAATTTCACCTCCAATTTATCTAATTTACAATATTGAAACGTTAAAGATGATTAGAACTTAGGGGGGCATGAAGGATAATCGGGAATTGGCTGATTGTTAGCTTAGTAGTGTATTAATTGAATATTAGTTCGTGATTTAATTGAGGTTTCCTCTTGTAACACTTAATGGATGATCATAATAAAATTCCATCTTTTGCTGAAAAAAAAGGAAAAAAAAAAAGATGATCGTAATGACCGTATGTGACAAATTTTAACAGAATTCAATAGAATTTGCAAAATTTGATAAAGAAAAGAAAATGAAGAAAAATGAAGCTTACGGTCAAACGGTATCGGGCTTGGTACTTATAGTCAGTCCAGCACTCGATGAAGCTTCTCTCCCTCTCGACTCCTTTTGTGGTGATACTGAAGAATGATGCTAGGAAGGTTTGGGGTAGAACCTGTGATCAAATAAGTTCGTTGTTGTTCCGCAAATATACAGAAAATTTATGAGCAAAGAAATTAGAACGTGGTCTGAATTGAATCAGAATCGAATCGAACTCGATAAATCCGAAAAAAAATAGGTCGGATTCAAATCATCCACAGGTTGACCGATAACCCGTTTATAAATTAAAAATAATTTAATAAATATAAAAAAAAATTTATCTAACTAAACTAAGTTATTCTTTTTTCCCCCAAGGTATGGTTTATTTAACTTGTGTGAAGTTAGAATTATTAAATTTGGAAAAATGATATATTACATTATTTTCTATTTTTATAGTATCTTAATTTATTTTTAGATCTGATTTAGGATAAAACACTTTTATGGTGTTTTAACTTATTTCAAATCCGGTTTGGAATTGTTTTATCAAAATTTTTATTATTTAATTATGTAATTAGTCTTATGCGAAATTTATTCTGTTAGAAACTACAATAGTAAATTAATAAGTTGAAATTATGTTTCAGGTTATTCGAGTGGACCTGCTAATTCGTCCATCCGAAATTTTCAGGTTCAGGTCAAGTATTCTGACTCATTTTGAATTGACTGATCGTATTTGGGTCAGTAGATTTTCTATTGTACTCGGATGTCAACTCGACCTGTCAACCTATTTTTGACCTGATTGCTGCCCCTAGTAACTCTTATTAAATGCTCACATCTATATTATATTATTATGATAAGTTTCCCTTACTCAAGGAATGCAAGTGAAGAGAAATCATGCTTAATCGGAAGCGACTTTTTCTTTAATCTTTTAAACATAGATTTATCTATTTACGCTGATACTGTATAAAATTATATTTTAAATTTAAGTTGGAATTAGTTAGCAAGCAAACAAGTAGTATATTTTCTCTTCTAATTCTTTCTTTAGATTCTATTTGCAAGAATTTTTTGTTTTAAACAGACATGGTGGACAAAATTTTCAACCAACAAAAGCAAAACAAAAACAAAAAGGAAGAAGAAGAAGAAAAGTAATGGCGGTTGGTGAGGAAATTAAATGACATTGATTCCTTTTATTTTTTTTATTTTTTTGGCTGACTACAATAATATTCGGGATAATTTCAAAAACCTTCCCTAAGATTTTTAACAATTTCACTAAGCTCCTCTAAAATTTAAAAAATTATACATACCTCTCAAATCATTTAAAATGATAATTTTACTCTTAAATATTTTAATGAAATTCCCTTATTTGGTATGCTTACACTTAGAATGAGTTTTAAAATTATATTTTCATTCTTTTTCCTTCTTATTCCTTTTTTTTTGCTAATGAAACTATAAAACTACCACTATTGGCTCTAGTTTCTATTACAATCAAATGTCGAACTAGTGATTTTTTTGACAAGTTAATTTTATATATTATCCAATGTTTTTGTTGATCTTTGTTTTCTATTTTTGGTATTAAAATTAACAATAAATCAAAAATAGCCCCAAAGCACTACTAAATTATGATAATCCCATTACTCCAAAAATTCATAACTTCTAAATTAATTATTTCAATATTTCATTTTCTATCTTATAAATCTAAATCTATAACAAAATGCCATCAAAAGTATCATATCATAGTAATAAAATTATTGTTATAGTTGTTTATAGTAGATATGGACATAAAAAATTTGGCACACTTTCCTTATGATTATACTAAATAATCTTATAATTATATAAAAAAATAAATTAAAACTCATTACACAAGGGTATTTTTGGGTATTCATTTAAAAAATTAACCAAGTTAATATTATTTTAAGATTTTGTTACTAAAACTATCAAATTAAGGGAAGTCAGTGTAATTTTTCAAACCATATGGAAGCTCAATGAAATTGTTATAAATCTCAGGGGAGGCTTCTGAAATTATCCAACAATATTTCTATAATCTAATTTATCCTATTCTATAGAGAGAAGAAAAAAAACTGTATAAAGGATTAGTAAACATACAAACTCGATTAAATTAAAGAAGTATTTTGACAACTTCTTTAAATATTTTTTTTTCAAAGGATGGAATTTGAATCTCTGGTACTTAAGCCTTTTTTTGTTGGTGGCCACCAAGCTAAATCCCTTTGGTGGTGATCAAGAAAAGGACAAGACTGACTGACAAGTGACAAGAAATTGTCCTGTGAGGTGATTACTCAAGAGTGACTGCAAGACCTATGGTACTATTTCTAGAAAAGGAAAATAATTGTTTGGATAGAGTATTATTTCAAATAATTATATAAAATAATTACGGTAGTATTTTTTGTGATATGATGTATGCGAGATAAAAAGATAGTTAAGAATATAAAAAGGTGGGTTGAAAAATGTGTTTATAATACAAGCAAAATATTATTTTAGAAAAATTTGATATACAAACATAATGTTTATTTTCTTTATGCAAAATTTTGGCCCAAAGTAAAATAAAGGTTGTACAACACATTTTTCTGGTTTCATGGCCTGCATATGCATTCTGAAAAACTCCTTGGACCCTTTTATTATGTATTTTATCAAATTATACATGTACCCTGATCAGGAAGTCTTGGCCAGTTAGGTCAGGATAAGAATTCAATCTGTAATTTGGGGTCAACATGAAAGTACTAAATTTTTTGTAGGGCCAAATTTTACTCTCTTTTTTTTCTTTTAAAGATCTTTTTTTAACCCTCTCTTTCATGCCAATATCCTTCCCAGCTCAAAATTGTCATCTGGATTCGTGAACAAGAATCTAATAGTGGAAAGAATTCTAAAAGTCATCCCTATCCTCATGAAAATCTTTCAGAATTTCAGGGGCAAATAACATAAATTTTTAGACTTGGGGACGATCTGCTCCCCTTGTTTATGTCATTTGAAGTTAAAAAACAGAGACTATTTTAGGTTGATTATGTATTAAAAAAAAGTTGATTATGGACTATGGCATCACATTTTTTTGAAGTTTATAATTTGACCAGTGATTTTGAAATGGAAGATCTTTATAGTTTTAGAACTCAAATCAATCTCCATATAAACTCAAAATTATCCTCTTTCTACAAATCTTATGGGCATGGGATCAAGAGTTTAAAAATCAAACTCATTTTCATCAATTTTAACTCCAGTTGATCCAAGATTTACACTAATAAATGCATTAACATCACCATAGCATGATTTTTTTGGTCTTGTTTTTGGACAGATGGAAGGGGGGAGGAGGAAGTTTTCCTAGTATGAAGGCCCTATTTGTTCTACAAATTTCGCAAGGAAAAGGAAATGGAAGAAAAGAAAAGTAAATTCCTCTGGAAATGTTAAATTCCTTATCATGTTTGGTTATGAGCGAAAGGTAGTAAGTAAAATGATCTCTACAAAAGTTGGTTTTTTTTCATTTTTTGGTCCTGTTTGATTTGTGGATTTTGAAAAGGAAATCCTTTGCTTTTCTTTTTTCTTTTAAATGAAAATTAACTAATAAGAAGTTGAATTTTGAAAAGGAGGTAGTAAGGAAAATGATCTCTGCAAAAGTTTTTTTTCCCCTGTTTGGTATGTAGATTTTGAAAAGGAAATCCTTTGTTTTTCTTTTTCTTTTTTAGTTATGAAAATTAACCAATAAGAAGACAAATTTTGAAAACGAAATGGAAACGAAAATCTCTTTTTTTCTTTTAAAAGATTAAAAAATTAACAGACAATCAATTGAAATAGGGCAAATGACACTTTGCCCCTTGTGATTTAGTGTTTTTCTACATAACCCCCCTATGGTTTCACAAGTTATATATAACCTCCTCATGGTATGGATTAAAATGTCAAAATGATAGAAATGATAATTGGTAATGGAGCTAGTTAAAATATTAAAAATACCCTTATGTAAAGTTAAAAATTATCATTAACGAAGAGGAGTTATGTGTATATTTTGAAAACCATAAAGGGGGTTATATGGTAAAGTATTAATCATAAGAGGGATACATGGTAAAATATAAAATCATACAGGATTAGTGCGTCATATATTGATAAGGGTAATTTTAACATTCTTAACGGTTCCATTACGAGTGATAATTTTTGTCATTTTGACACTTTAATCCAAACCATGAAAAGGTTATGTATAGTTTTAAAACTATAAGGGGGCTATGTAAAAAATACTAAATCACAGGGGGGTAAAGTGTAATTTGTCTATTAAAATATTAAATAAGTTGGCAAAATATTTTAATTTTGACGCCAAATTTCGAACTAAAATTGTTTAGATCACCTCATTCTCAACCTCAAACCTTCACTTGCAAACTTGAATGGAAACTGGAAACTAATTGCAAAGTCTATAAAAAAATATTAATAATAATAACAGTAATAATAAAGAGCAATAACATTTTGCAAAGACCAATGACCGAGCCAGGATTTTTTCCTCGGGGGCCCAAAATTTTTTCAAACAAAATTACCTTAATATGTTATGCTCAAAATAATTTTTATTTATTTAAATATATGACATCTTAAAATATCAAGTATTAACTTTAATTATAAAGGTACGTCTATTTCATAAATATGCAACATAGTCATAACTAAAATTAAGACAAGATATAACCTTTGATTAAATATCTTATAACATCACAAACCATCTAAGTTGCACATTATGAGAAGATGCTCCAATATGTCACTTGTGCAAAAAGAAAAATATAACTATGCAATATAAATATAACTATTTTCAATTAAAAAAAGATAAAAGTTATGTTAACATACTTTGAAATTTCATCCTCTTTTATTAAAAGTAAATTGAGTTTTACGTTCTTTCATAGAACTAAATTGATGTACAATTAAATCAATGCTAAATTTTTGACAACTTCTTTTCTTTATGTACATTGTTATGCAATCATTCAAGAAGTTATCTTTTTATCCTGTTTTGGAGCTTTGTTTCGATTATTTTCATAATTGAGAATGTCCATTCTATAGAGTATAGAATGGAGTCAGGATTTTTTCCTTGGGAGGGGGCCCAAAATTTTTTTGAACAAAATTATCTTAATATATTATATTCAAAATAATTTTCATCTATTTAAATATATGATATCTTAAAATATCAAATATTAACTTTAATTATAAAAGTATGTCTATTTTGTCATAACAAAAATTAGGACAAGAAATAACCTTTGATAAAATATCTTATAACATCACAAACTACCCAAATTGTACATTATGAGAAGATGTTCCAATGTGTCACTTGTGCAAAAACAAAAATATAACTATACAATATAAATATAACTATTTTCAATTAATAAAAGACAAAAGTTATGTTAGCATACCTTGAAATTTCAACTTCTTTTCTTAAAAGTAAATTGAGCTTTACGTTCTTTCATAGAACTAAATTCATTTATAATTGAATCAGTGCTAAATTTTTGAACTTCCTTTTTTATGTACATTGTTAGACAATCATTCAAAAAATTATCTTTTATCTTGTTTTGGAGCTTTGTTTTGATTATATTCATAATTGAAAATCCCGTTTTATAGTTGCAATTGATATAAGAAAAGTGAGAACAAATATAATCAATCTGTCAACAGGATAGATCACTCAATTTCTTGTTTTCACCAAGCCTTCAAATAATTATTGGTATATTTGTATATGGTCAACAAGAGGATAGATCACTAATTTTAAAGTTTTTATCAATTAGGCTAAATTGTATATTTGTATATGGACCAATAAAATAATTATTTTTGTTTTAGCCCATTGATAATTATGAATTGAGTCTTTTATTATAATATATCAAATTGGGTCAATTTACTACGGATAATCAATTATATGTTTAATTTTTTGAATGTTAAATAATTAGCACAATAAAAAATAAATTAATTTTTTTAAAGAAAAAATTAAATCAAAGGTGGCTAATTCACACACACACATATATAAAAACTCTCATAATATAAATTAAAATTGTAAAAAATTAGGGGGGGCCAACTTTGTCTTATACATATATTTACATATTATGAATTAAAATTTTTAAAACTTAGGGGGGGCCATGGCCCCCCTCAACCCCCCCTGGCTCCATCATTGCATATGACACGAATTTAACAAAATGCCATGCAATTGCAAAAATTGAAATTTAAAAATGCAGTGAAGTCGAAGCAAAATGAAACTTACGGTAGCAGACTAAACAAGTTTGCTTCGAATGATTTCGGGCACACAAGTCAGACCAGAAGTTGATGAAAGCTTCTCTATCTCTTCTGCTCCTTTGTTGAATTGGTGGTAATGAAGAATGGCGACGAGCGAAGTTGGAGAAAAGGTTTGGAATAGAGTCTGTGATCAAAGAAAGGCCAAGAAATAAGAAGATGTTTACAAGTCATTAGAAAACAATATGAAATTGGAATGTTGTCTGAAATGATGAGAAGATGATGGAGCAATTACGTGAGTAATAAATAGAAGGACCAGCCACAAGAAATTGTCCTTTGATGTGAGAAATCCAGAATAGTATGGGAAATTTATATATATATATATATATATATATATATATGTGTGTGTGTGTGTGTGTGTGTGTTCTTTCTTTATTGGGTGTAAGAAAGAAAGTCGAAGTTCCTAACCGCATAAGAAAGTGAAATGCAGGAACGAAAGAAGTAGACGCTGATTCATCCATTTAGAAATTCTCAATGATTGTACTCAACCTTTGCTTCGTGACTTTGCTCCAATTATCAGTCCATTTAATGCCAAAAAAAGAAAGAAAAGCAAGAAATCAAATTGTAAAAAATTCTAAAAATCCAGAATAGTATTGGACTTATAAATTAATTTTCTTTTCCATTTCTTTGGTTTAATGATTCGAACTTGATTTCTACTTGCAATTCAATACAAAATATTCTAATCCAAAGTTGTCTAACAACAAGTTCTTCGTTATGAAGATAATTATACGAAAACACCAATAAATTCAGGTTCAACTTGTATAACCAGTATTGAATTAAAAAATGTATTAGCATGCCAAATTTATATTGCAGCTCATGTTTTTATATTCGCTTTCATACCACCCTACATAAGGAAAAAAATCTACCAATATGAACATATCCCAGAGTTTTACTTTAAAGTACTAAATGAAATAGCCAATTAGTTACAAAAGTTAATTATAATACATGTTTAATAATGGGATATATTTGGAGACAATAAACAAAATTCGAAGAAAATAATATGTAATATAAAGCATTTACTACAAAATTAAATTTTGTAGATCAACTAATTTAGTAACATTCTAAAAATATTTAGACAATTTAATATTTTTCCTAAGGCAAAAAGTTGAAGTGAAGGGGAGGCAATACCATTTTTCTATAATTCTTGTTGAGAGGAAGGGGGGGACGGAGGGAGGGTTAGGGGGGGCGCCCCCCAGGACTTTTGACGATTTTTTTTTTGTCCAATTAATACGTATGCATGGGGGTAGCATTTGAGTCTCTGTTAAAATCAAATGAACTTTCAGACAAAAAAAAATGGAAAACAAAACAATTAGGGAATTTTTTTTCCTTTCACGTATTTTTTTAGTATATTTTAATATTTTCTTTATTGTTATAGATTTTTTATGAATTTTAAACTTAGTATAAAACCTTATTAAATGGACTAAAGACCAATTGAAACGTTTAAAAAATGAGAATGGTCAGCACAAAACTTGTGAAAAAATAGAAGACAGAAGAGAATTGGTGAAAAATATAATAGCAATTTTTCCCCCCTTTTTGTGATTATCATAATTATTAGTTTTAACTTTTTGCAAACATGTATAAGTCCAAAAACAGTCATCATATCACCTGAGCAAAACAAGTTTCTCACGTGAATCGAAATTCAATATATTCCAAGAACCAAGAGTTTGAAAACTAAAGTTGAAAGCGGATACAGATTTGCGTTACATCAATTTCAACTCCAATTTATCTAAAGTTTGCTCAAAAAAAAAAAAGTGCCACTTATGGTCAAGCAAATTTATAGGAAAACTGTCAATAGTTTCAAAATATATAATTTGACATCTTATTGTTCAAACTAAATTGAAAAGACGATGAAAATCATTAATTGACGTGAGTAGACCAAATGACAAAAATATCCTAATATATATGAGGATAAAATGCAGAAACACCTCTTGTGGTTAAACAACTTACAAGAAAGTCTCCTGTAGTTTAAAAAAATATATATTCATCCCTTTCACACATAAAATAGTTGTTCTGATTTGGTTAATATTTGTATATGGAGTAACACGATGATAAAAAAAAAAAAAACCACAATCATTCATTGCACACATAAAAGTACAATAGTCCTTTTGATGGCCTTTATGACCTCAACAATGTTTACTTTCGCTTTTTGTGAACACTCACAAATCTTGTACTGGTATCGTAGGGTCTAGTTTTATTGTCTACCCGAGAGCTTGAGACAGATATAAGCAACTATTTGCAAAATTTTTCTTCACTTTATACAAAGAAAAAGTATTGAAATTCTTACTTTAAAATTTTAAAAAAGGCCCTCTAAGATAATATTATAATAGCAAAAATCCAAATTTAAAACTTTTACCATACCTCAAAAGTAGTGTGCATAAGATTGGTAGTTGATTTCTCTCAAGAAACTTTACTCATTTTTCAATATATTTTCTGAAAGTTTCGGATCAAATCCAACTTGTATGTTTTGAAATTACAGAGAATTTTTTTTTTATATAGGTTGGGTTAACCATAGGATGCTTTTTATAAGAGACAGAATAGGTATATCGATTGAAAATTGATTATAAAAAACTGTTTTCAGGTACTATCAGTTGCAAAACAAGCGCGTGTGCCTTAAACACGTTAATTTTGACGATTTCCATTACCTTTTCAGTTTAGTTCAAACCATGAGATATCAGATTATATGTTTCGAAACTACCGAGACTTTCCTGTATGCTCGTTTAACCACAAATGCCTTTTTTACCCTTAGTTCAATATTAGTTCTTGATTTACTTGAGGCTTTCCTCTTGTAAAACTTTATCAATGATCGTAATAAATTTCCATCTTTTGCTAAAAATAGTGATTGTAATTGCCCTATTTGAGGAATTTTAACAGATTTCAATAGAATTTGCAAATTTTGATAATGAAAAAGAAATTAAAGAAAAATGAAGCTTACGGTCAAATGATATCGGGCTCAGTACTTAGTAGTCAGTCCAGTCCAGTCCAGTCCAGTACTGGAGGAAGCTTCACTACGGACTCCTTTTGGTGTGGACTGTGTGCTCAAAGTTCGTTGTTGTCCCACACAATATATACAGAAATTAGAATGTAGTCTGAAAGAAGATAGGGGAAACTGAGCAATACGTGGACCAGGAAGCAAATGTGTGGCTAATCACTGCACTGGTGGGAATAGATGAATTAACCAGGGAGAAATAAGTTGTCCTTTGATGTGATTAATCTACAGCACTACCAAAGTAGAAATTGAATTTTATATGACAGTAACTCTAATTCAAAATGCTAACATCTATTATATTATTATGATGAGCTTTCCTCAATTACTTGAGGAATGCAAGTGAAGATCAGTCATGCTTATGCCGAAGCGATTTTTTTTAATCTTTTAAATATAGATTTATCTATTTACACAGACAGCGTATGAAATTATAGTTTAAATTTAAGTTGGAATTAGTTAGAAAGCAAACAAAGAGTATATTTTCTCCTTTAATTCTTTCTTTAGGTTCTATTTTGCAAGAATTTCCTATTTTACACAAAGCCCTCCCATAATTCTACTGATTAGTTTTACATCAAATTAGATATGTTCATGCTTATTGTTTGTCAATATATTTGCCGCAAAGAGGGCTACCAACTTGAAAAGAAAAGCTAAAATGAAGCAAGCAACTTGATAGAAAGACAGACTTGGTGGACGAATTTTAAAAACCAACAAAAGCAAAACAGAAACAAAAATTAAGAAGAAGAAAAAGAAAAGTAATGGTAGTTGGTGATGAAATTAACCGACATTGATTCAATTTGGTGCTGATAAAAAAAGGACAAGATAGACTGACAAGTGACAAGAAATTGTCCTGTGAGGTGATTACGGTGATTACTCAAAAGTGTACTATCTCAAGAAAAGGGAAAGAAATTTGCAAAATTTTGGCCGAAAGTAATATAAAGGTTGTTCTGGTTTCATGACCGGATGTGTATTCCGAAAGACTCCTTGCACACTTTTATTATGTATTTTATCAAATTATACATGTACCCTGATCAGGAAGTCTTGGCCAGTCAGGTTAGGATAAGAATCCAAGGGTCAATTTGAAAGTTTCTAAATTTTTTGTAGGGCCAAGTATTACATTTTTTTAAAAAGAAACCCTCCATTTCATATACACTTGATCAGTTACCGTCCATTTGACTTGACATTAGAAAGATTTAAAAGTCATCCCCTAACCTCGTGAAAATCTTTTAGAATTTCGGGGACAAATAACATAAATATTTAGACTTGGGGACGATCTGCCCTCCTTGCGTTAGTCATTTGAAGTTTAATAGGATTGCAAAAAATATAGAAAATTTTATCTTTCTTTCTTCAGAAATAATCGGTTAGAAAAGAGTTATTATTATCAATAGTAATAGTGTTACCATTACTATTATTTTTGTTTAGTGCTATTGTCACTTTTATTAAAGCAGAAATAGGAAATAGGTTCTATGATTCAATCTCAGGGCTTCAGCTAAATTCGTATCCTATACCTCAACAATTATCCCATTAACTGTATGATAAAACATAGAAATTGATACCAAAAAAAAAAAAAAATACAGCAACTAAAACAAGAAGATCACAACCATCATGTATTTGTCTGACATACTCAAACCAATTCTACTAGTATAGCAGAAAAAGTGCATAAGAAAAAAAGTAATTTCTGAACTTTTATTTATTTTGCTTCATGGTGGTATTCAAAACACCAAACTTTGGTTTGCCTTGAGAGAATTCTAGCCTTGTAAGGTAAATTGTAGAAAGAATATTCTTCCAAGGTGCATCCAAAATATTAAAGAGAGTGCTATAAAAACTTGAAATTTAAGGTACCATTGAAAATAGAGGACACCATCTCATGACTATCTTAGGTTGATTATAGATTGAAAAAATGTTGATTATAGAATATGGCATTACATGTTTTGAAGTTTGTAATTTGACCAGTGATCTGGAAACGGAAGGCCTTTATATTTTTAGATCTCAAATCCATCTTCAGATAAACTCAAAATTATCCTCTTTCTGAAAATCTTGTGGGCATGAGATCAAGAGTTTGAAAATCAAACTTGTTTTCATCAATTTCAACTCCAGTTGATTCAGGATTTATACTAATGAGCGCGTTAACATAACCATGGCATGACCTTAAGAAGGGGGGGGGGGGTGTGGGGAGATTCCTAGTAATAAGGTCCTATTTGTTCTACGAATTTAGCAAGGAAAAGGAAATCTAAGAATAGAAAAGTAAATTACTTTGGAAATTTTAAATCCCTCATCTTGTCTGGTTATGAACCAAAGTAGTCAGGAAAATGATCTCTACAAAAATTTTTTTTTTTTTTCTGTTTGGTATGTGGATTTTGAAAATGAAATCCTTTGCTTTTCTTTTTCCTTTTTATGAAAGTTAACTAATAAGAAGATGAATTTTGAAAAGGAAATCAAAACAAAAATCTCCTTTTTTTCTGAAAATTGAAAACTTAATAGAGAATCAACTAAAATAAGTTGCAAAATATTTTAATTTTGACGCCAATCTTCCAACTAAAACTGTTTAGATCACCTCATTCTCAACCTCAAACCTTCACTTGCAAACTTGAAAGCAAACTGGAAACTAGTTGTAGAGTTTATAAAAGAACATTAGTAATAATAATAACAGTAATAGTAAAGAACAATATTTTGCTAAGACCATATGACAGGAGTTTAACAAAATGCCAAGCAGTTGCAAAAATTGAAAATTAAAAATGCAGTGAAGTCGAAGCAAAATGAAACTTACGGTAGCAGACAAAACAAGTTTGCTTCAAATGATTTCCGGCTCTGTATCTCTTCTGCCCCTTTGGTGAATTGGTGGGCTCTGTATCTCTTCTGCCCCTTTGGTGAATTGTAGAGTCTATCTCTTCTTTCAGTCCAGAGGTTGATGATGAAGCTTCCCTATCTCTTCTGCTCCTTTGGTGAATTTGTGGCAATGAAGAATGGTGTAGTGAAATGAGAAACGGTGACAAGCGAAGTTGGAGAAAAAGTTGGGATAGAGTTTGTGATCAAAGAAAGTCCAGGAAATAAGAAGATGTTTACCAAGTCATCAGAAAACAATATGAAATTGGAATGTAGTCTGAAATGATGAGAAGATAATGGAGCAATTGGGTGGGTAATAAATAGAAGGACCAGCGGCAAGAAATTATCTTTTAATATGAAATTCATATTATGTGTTATACATTAGTGGTGAAAGGATATACATTGACAGTATATATATATATATATATATATATATATATTTCTTGGGTGTAAGAATGAAAGTGGAAGATTCTCCCCACTTAAGAAAGTGAAATGCAGGAAGGAAAGAAAGCAGAAACTGATTCATTCGTTCGTTCAGAAACTCTCAATGATTGCACTCAACCTTTGATTCAGTGGGTTCTAAAGATGCTATTTTGTTGTATTTTTCTATGAGATTTTTTTCTTTAACTTTCTTGCTCTCGTCATCCCTTCCTATCCTTGAGTGCTAGTTGGCATCATGTTTGTTAGAGATTTTCGAAAGAATGAAGTGGTTATTTATTCAATTATAAATTGTTGAAATCGTTCACACATTTTCACAATGGGAATAACTAGTTTTAGTAGTAAAAAAAAAAAATACATATGAAATAACTAACATTTGACATCTGTAGCCTATAAAAGATTAATTGATGGCGGATTTACTAAAAAAATCATTCCATCAAAACTAGATATTAGATAAAAATGCATTAAATACTATTTTCTTTAGGGTCTTGAAATACTAGTGCAAAGTGTTCTTAAGAATACTTCATTTTATCGTAAAGAGAATTCGTCCATTGTCTTAAACTTTTATAGAGGGCAAATTTAGCCTAAAGGAAAGTAATCTAATTCATGACTTGAAGAAAAATTTCTCTTTTTTTACAATCACAAGTTCAAGTCTGTTAAATTTTGCACCAACAATATTGGTATCTTTTACCAGAGGAACAAACCTTTTGTCAAGCAATAGCCATATCTCCGAGGCGCAGGTCAGGAAAGAAAATGGTTGCAGCCTGAAACACGACAGAAAGAACAGCCCCATCAAATAACCTGGCTTTTAGGATTCAGTATAACGTTGGTTTCTTAATTCAGCAGCAGGCTTATTTTTCTTATCAACTTGGAATGGATAGACCACACAAAAACCTAGACAATACAAATTGAAAAAGTTAAAAGAGTAATGAGTAGGAGAAGCAGATTTGAAAAAAAAAATACAAGAACAAAAATGGTGTAGGAAAACTAGTTCGGAGGAAGTTTCCACTTCACAATTTCACTCAAGGCTGAACAAACTAACGCAAATTATAGGTTATTGACTATTGAATAATAATAAATGTTTTAGAAGCTGTAAATGAAATTGAAAAATAAGTTAATACACACATATATTTATTTATTTATTTTCTCTATATTAGTGTGTGTACTCAAAATAATTACCTGAATGAATTCACCGTCACTGGAATTATAGCCCGTGTATTTGACATGGGATATTTTTTTCTTTTCTTTTTATTCGATTAGTTGTATAGATTGCAAAGCAGTTTTTCAAGAATAATGCTGTGGTATCGATATCGTTAGGTGATTTAATATAAAATAATAGCAGTAGACCTAAACATCCAGTTTTCTTTCCTTTCGGGACAGTTTACAGCTTTTTGCGTCCCTTTTTTTCTGAATTAAATAATGCATTCAAAGGTACATGTAACTTTTCCAACTAAATCAGTAAGATTGTCTTGTAAAATAGTAAGTTTTAAGTCCTTAACAAATTTACTTTTTTAATATTGAATCTTACCATTTATGTAATGAATTTTACTATATTTTTTGTCAAACATACTCACTTTAGCAATAAGTAAGTTTCTGAGGCAAATTAATAAGTTGGTCCAATAAAATAGCAAATTTCAAAAATTACATTTTTATTAGTAAAACTTACTATTTATCTAACAAAACTTACTATTATTTTGATTAAACTTACTAGTTTAGGTGTATGTAAGTTTTCCAAGTAAAAGGGTAAGTTTGTGCAATAAAAAAGTAAATTTTGAAAATTATCTTTTTATTAGACAAATTTACTATTTATCTGACAAAACTTACTACTGACCTCATTAATCGGTTATACCAGTATTTTAATGTAAAATATTCAGCAGTTCTGGTAAGATCGGCACTGTAGCATTATCCGTTTTCCAAAACTAAAAATGAAATGAAGTTGAAGAAAAATGAAACTTACGGTAGCAGAGAAAGAAAGCAAGTTTGCTTCAAATGATTTCGGGCTTACAAGTCGATCAGTCCAGAACTTGATGAAGCTTCTCTACTGATCTTCTGCTCCTTTGGCGAGTTGGCAATAGTGAAGAAAGCTATAGTGAAAGGAAAAATGGTTACAGAGTGAAGTTGCAGAAAAAGTACAGGATGGAGTCTGCGATCAAAGAAACTCCAAGATTTAAAAAGATGTTGTCCTTTGGTGCGATTAATCCAAAAGGGTATGGGACCCATAGCAAATTCTTTTAAAGAAAGAACGAACATGGAAGTTGCTACTTAACTCTTAGCAAATTTTCTACCAAGTTGCTACTTTTCTTTTAGCAAATTTTTAAAGATTTGTTAGTTTCTAAATTACCAGGTTGGCCCCTATACATCATTTTCAAGGAAGAGTCCTTTTTATACTAAATAATTGTAGAATTCTACAATTTGTTAGTATTAAACAACTTGAAAACCATACATTTCTTTTTTCTATTCAATAAAAGTCTGTAAAATTCTCTTACGCTAATCATTTTTAGGGTAAACTACATTTGTGGTTTAGCGTTTTTTTCTTATCATCTCCCTATAGTTTTAAAAGCTATACAAAATTCTCTCATGATTTGGATTAAAGTGTCAAAATGACGGAATCTGCATTTTATAATAGAGTCAACTAAAATGTCAAATGTACACCTATGTAAAGTTGGAAATTATTTATTAACCACGAGGGGTTATATCTATAATTTAAAAACCATAAGGGGTTATGTGGGAAAGCACTAAACCATAAGGGGGGGAGTTATATGATAAAATATAAAATTATTTGGGGTTAAACTGCCGTGTATATTATGTTTATATATTTTAGTCACTCCAATTATTTTAATTTTTAAACAAGGGTAATTTTGATATTTTCATGGGTTCCATTACAGAGGATCATTTCCATCAATTCGACGCTTTAATCAAAATTATGAGGGGGTTATATATAACTTTGGAAACTATAGAGGGATTATGTGAAAAATCACTAAGTCACAAGGAAATAAAGTGTATTTTACCCTTATTTCTACAACAATGTTGGCTAAACCAAAAGGATCAATTGTCAAGTTACTACCTTCCATTCTAAACAGCAGTACCATTATGTTTTGTTAAAGATCCTGAATAGCTCTTGAAACTGCGTCTCTTTAATCAAGAAATAATTTTCTATGCTTCTTAATTCTGATGCAGGGACCAAAGATTTCACCAAATTGAGCGTTCGAGAGAGAGAGAGAGAGAGAGAGGCATAAATATATATGCTTCCTAAGATTAAAGAAATTGTAAAAACGGAAGGGGTACATTGTGGAATGAATTAGAAAAGCAGATTAAAAATTTGGGGTAGGAAAAATATAGGCCTAGCTTTTACTTCTCGCAATAAAGGATCTTTTTTTTTTCCTCTCTCAATTGCAATCATCCGACTAAAATAAAATGTCTACCAACTATTTATACTTCAAATTAGATGACTGGTTCTTGTTCAAATGTATACAAAATAGCCGTCATCCACTATTAGGCCAACATTTGTGTTTCCGGTAAAGAAACTATTAGATCTGGATTCCGGTGAAAAAAAGTGAAAAACATGACCTCCAAATCCAAGTAATCAAATCATCTAAATTGTCTACAGGGAAAAAATAAAGCATGACCTCCATATTTAACTCATCAAATCAATGTCATAAAGGACACTGCAAATGACTTTTCTTCAGTAAAAATTATTGGATGCAATTCAAAGAAAGCGTCGCAGATAAGCATCTTGACACTGATTACAAAAATCAAGTTGGAGATGAACACGAAAAGGACTAAAATTCTAAAAAAAGACTTAAATGCTAAACACCAAAAAGACTACAATATTTAAATTACAGTCGTGACTGGCCAGAGAAAAAATGAATTGCAGATATACAACACTGGGATTGGCCACCACTGTATATAGTGGGGTGGGAGGTCAAGGGTTCAAACCTTACCTCCCATCAATGTGTCTCAATACGAGGAGTGTTCTAAATCCATGCGGGTGAGTGATGCACCCGTCTGGTCCGATGGTGGTTAAGTTCTCGTCAGGTTTTCCCGACTCAATTGGCCCACTCCCTAGAGTCGTTTCCCTTAAAAAAAAAGTAAGTCCCCCCCTCTTAGGAGTAGGAGTAGGCTAGGTTAGGTTAGATGTGCCGCTAAAGTGAAAAAAAAAAAAAAAAAAAAACACCGGGATTAGGAATTAAAAGTTTGGGTGGTTTGTACTAAAGGAAATTATACTGACAGTCAAACTTGTCATACTGGGATGAACATGACAATAATGGTTCTTTAATGTAACTAGTGGAGTGATGGTGCCATTTATGATTGAGATGTATACCAAACTTGGTCTTAAAATTCCAAATTAATTATCAGACTAAGTTTTATAGTTTTAAGCCAGAAAGATAACTGAGGTTGGTTAGTTTGTTAATTGAACCCAAGCCCCAAGGGTAGGAAGGATCACAAATACGTCTTCACGCGGTTTGACATAAACTTGATGCAACGTTCACGAAGGAGAAACGAACAAAAATTGAAAGTAGGAAAAGTTACGTAGTGAAAAGTACACTGATGCCATTCGGCTTTGTTTGGATATAATATAGTCCACTTCGGGTTCTGAATTATCTAAGAACAAAATGCAAATTGTGTAAATGTTTGTGTGGTACCGCAGCAAATTCTTTGCAATTTCGGCTTTGTTTGGATTTAAAAGATTTGATGAAGGAAATGACAAGTAAAATATTGGGAAGATACTTCTCATATTAGAAAACGCAGTTGGTTGAGAATTAAGACCGTTAAATGGCAATTTTGACAGCCATAACTCTATCAGGTTTCCAAGAAATTCATTTGCAACTTTATTTCCCTAATGCACACGGGCATGCGACACACACACATATATTCAAAAGGATTTCTCAAATGATTCTCTGTAGATTTCAATGAGATCAACTTTAAGACATAACTTAGTTATCCTGGAGCTAATTGGACAATGCTGGCGGCTACATGCAGGGATGAATATCCTGGAGCTTAGTTATCTGCAACGAATATTGAACTAATTAGATGGTGACCTTTCAATTTGAATTGAATTCTTTAATTATGAAGGACTACCCTAAATATTGTAAAATAAGTTGTAGGACTGTTTAGAATAAGTTTCATCCATTTTCGTCAGGAAAAGATTGCGCATGCTTAAGGGTCCTCTCTCGTTTTCGAGAACTTACTAAATAGTCTTCACAAATCCTTTCTTTTCCACTTCTTTCTTTCCATTCAAACGCACTTAAACTGATAGCCTTCTACAACCTCTCAAGGAAACAATTGATTAATTTTTTCCCTCAAATTTCTTTGCTAGGGATGGGAGATAATCAAATACTAGGTTTCTTATAAAATGAGAATGTAAATGACAAAAATTGCCTCCAAGATTTCTTTGGGATTTTTTTTAGGCTCAATCCCAAACTACCCCCTGTAATGTTACTTCAGTAGTAAATTGCCCCACTAAAAAGTCAAAATAATAAAAATAAAAAGAAAATCGTGTTCACAGAACACACAATTGTCCCCTGTAAATTATGAAAAGACAGTGATGCCCTTGTCGCTTATTTATTTGATAGTTTTAACCTTTTAGTACCAAAAAAACTAAATTTTATATACCAAATATAACCTTGTGGCTCTAAAATTATGTTCCTTTTTTTTCATTTTATAGAGAATTGTTATATTTATAGGGGTAAAGTCTCATGAATAATTAAGCTAGATGCCAAATACAACTACAGTTTTTTTTTATCTTGTTCAAAAAATAGCTTGTAGTTTTAATGTTAACGTCCGAAATATGTCTTTGTGCTTCCTCATACTCATAACTCACAAAAAATCATAAAAATTCAATTGATATAAACATAACTCAAAATTTTAAATAAAAAATGTATCTTTTAGTTTCCTTCTTTTTCCTTTTATTGTTTGCTTTTCTTCTCCTCAAAAAAATATAAGCTATTTTTGATATATAACCTAATCATTCATGAGAGCTGTTTTTGATATCTAACTTAATCATTCATGAGAGTTTTTTTTTTTATATATCTAACTTAATCATTCATGAGACTTTACTCTTATAAATATAACAATTTTCTATAAAAACAAAAAAAAAGGAACATAATTTTGGAGCTAAAAGGTTAAGTTTGGCATACAAATTTAGGTTTTTGGTGCAAAATACTAAAACTGCCAAAGAAATATGTAATAAGCGCATCACTGCCTTTTCATAATTTAGAGGAGGCAATCTATGTGTTTCACGAATACAGAGACAATCTGCTTGTTGTATTTGGGAATTAGCCTTGTTTTTATGTTCTTGAAGGACATTACGATATGATGATGTTTATATAGCCAAAATGAATCTACAAGCAAAGCTGTGAGATTTTTATGGCAAGTGTAAACTTGATAAGCTATTCCTTTTTCATTATTAGAAATTTACCATCAGAACTAATTACATATTCATGGTGGCCGGGTAAGTATTAAACAACTTCGAAACCATACATTTGCTTTTTTCTATTCAGGAAAAGTCTGTAAAATTCTCTTACGCTAATTATTTCAAGTTACTACCTTCCATACTAAACAACAATACCATTACGCTTTTGTTAAAGATCTTGAAACTGCATCTCTTTAATCGAGAAATAATTTTCTATGTTACAGAGAGAATAAAGTCTATGCCCTCTTGATTCTGATGTTGGGACCAAAGATTTCACTCACCTGAGCTTTCAAGAAAGAAAAACGGAAGCGGTACAGTTTGGAATGAGTTAGAGAAGCAGATTAAAATAAAGGATTTTTTTTAAAAAAAATTTTCTCCCAATTGCAATCATCCGAATAAAATAAAGTGTCTACCAAATATTCATACTTCAAATTAGGTGACTGATTCTTGATCTTTCCTTGTCAACACTTATACAAAATAGCCAGCACACACTATTAGGACAATATTTGTCCATCATGGAAAGAAAAGTATTAGTTCTGGATTCCAAGGAAACAAAATATATAAGAAAAATTGACCTCCAAGGACTCCAAGGAAACACTGCAAATGACTTTTCTTCGGTAACAATTATTGGGTGCAATTCAAAGAAACTTCGTCAGATCAGCTTCTTGACAGTGATTACAAAAATCAAGTTGAAGATAAACATGAAAAGGACAAAAATGACTACAAAGTATTCTTTTTTTTTCTTTTTTTTTTTTTAAAAAAATGACTTCAAAATCTAAATTACAGTTGTGTCTGACCAACCAAAGTCAAATAGCACTTCAGCTCTCAATAAAAATTACAATTAGTGGAGGCAGCAATAATCAGAAAAAAACAGATTACACCGATAAAAAAAATTGGAATAGGAAAAGTCGGGGTAGTATATCCTAGAGGAAAGCATACTAACAGTCAAAAGTAGTCGTGCCACAGTCCTAGATGAACATGACAACAATTCTTCTTTAATGTAACTAGTGGAGTGATGATGCCATTTTTAATTCTTCTTTGAGTTTTATAGTTTTGAGCCACAAAGATAAATGAGGTTGGTTGGTTTGTTAGGTGAACCCCGTCTCAAGGGTAAGCAGGATCACGAATACTTCTCCACGGTTTGATCTGAACAGGAAAAAAAAAGTTTTTTTTTTGGGTCAGTGTGAATAGAACTTACAGTGTACAATGACATAAACTGGACAGAACATTCACAGGGGAGAAACAACAAAAACTTGGAAGTAAGAAAGGTTTACGTAGTGAGAAAATACATTGGTGCCAATCATGATTGAAATATAGTCCATCTTTTTTTTTTTGTCAAACGGCATTTTTTCATATATATCTGTAAATAGAATCTTTACAAAAAGATTTACAACTGCTGGGCAATTGCCCTATTAGATGCTTGTGACTTTGTTTTCAGCCACATGGAACGGCTAGTTTCCCACTTCACCTCCTGAACCAGTTTAATGGCAAATATTGCCGGTGAATGCTCATTTATTTTATAATTAATTTCTCCTATTACCTGACCCGATGTGGATTAATTGTTGGATTCTACTCACTTTTAGTATTTTGCATTTATTTCAGGAAATAGAACGAAAATATAATAACAAGTGCCAATTTGATAGAAAAGGAGTCCAAATCACAGAGCTTACCCCAGAGGCATTGTTGGCAACGGAAAAACTTGGGCCATTTCGGTAATTGCTGAGAAAGAAAGCAAGACTGGGGAGTCTTCGTTTTCTACACAGGAGCCGCCGCAAGTAGCAGAAGACTTTTTAACTTTGGAAGTATTGTATATAAAGAACTTTAAATAAAGTGGGAATGCCACTTGAATTGTTGGTGGTCTTTCGTCCTCTACTCCTGTGCAAATCCTATTACTGGTCCTGAGTGGCTTGCTGCCTTTTTGCTCCTCCATCATCATGCACCGTCATTTTTTGCATCCCTGCTTCTATTTTTTCCCCCCTAATTCAGATTGCTCACTATCCATTATTTGGTTCTTTTTTATATACCCATGCTGTTTTTTTTTTCCGCTCCTTCTTTGCTTTTCTAATGTATTATATATTATATTATTATTATATATTATATACCTATCTTCTATTATATTTATTTAGTCTATATTTTTTATATTTGTTATAAATTCTTTTTTATATATTATTTCACTATTCAATATTTGCTTCTTTTTTAATATAGTACCCATGCTGTGTTTTTTTTTTCTCTCCTCCTTTAAAATAAATATTTACTATTTGTATGACTTTTTATATTATTTTTTATACTTTTAAATATTATTTTTTCCTTTCTCCCGTTTTTTCATCTTTACTATTATATTTATTCTTTCTTTTGTTATTACTGCCTGACTATTTTTTCCTTTCTGCGTAATAATTTTCCTTATATTTTCTTGTCCCATTTTTTTAAACATATTTTCTTATGTGATCTGTCTTACCTATTTTGTAATAAAAAATTTATTAATCAACATGATAATAGTGCTTATTATTATAAGGCTGGTACGAATGATACATT
This sequence comes from Coffea eugenioides, assembly GCF_003713205.1. Classification (NCBI taxonomy): domain Eukaryota; kingdom Viridiplantae; phylum Streptophyta; class Magnoliopsida; order Gentianales; family Rubiaceae; genus Coffea; species Coffea eugenioides. The sequence continues at coordinate 40,046,689 of NC_040036.1, read as the reverse complement.
AGTATGATATCTTATCTATATTGTCATGGAAATATTACTAATTATAATGATAACAGTACTTATTATTATAAGCCTAATACTAATGATAGATTAGTCTAATGACGATGAACACAAGACATTAATAATCGAGCCAGCATAAGCAGACGCCTTGCCCGTTTCTTCTATTGGTCGGCACAGTCACCTCTCAGCATACGCAGCCTGCAATTCATTATTTTTGGGTGTCTCCATGCAACATTTGCACGTCTCTAGACATGTTTTCTCAGGTTCTCATGCATCCAAGAGCTTCCAGGTAATCATTTGAGTTTCTTCCACTTGCATTTCAGCCTCCTTTCCTTCTTCTTTTGCTTCCTTTCATGCATTGCTTCCACATCTTCTTCCTCCAGCTTTTCCTTACCTCTGTTTCCTTATGCGTCTTTCTTCAATCAGTGTTCTTGCTGCTTTCCTGCTGTTTGCTATTACATCTGCCGTAAGTGTTGCTGCAATTTCACTATCCCTATTCTTGTAGTACTGTTTGTATTTTCCCCCCTATTCTTGTACTTATCATGCTTACTGCTTTATTCTACATGACGATGCTATTATTATTCATCTTGCATTTTTTTTTCGATTCTGTTTGTTCTACCGTTTCCATTTTCATTCCATTGTTATCTCTTACTGTTTTGCCTTTCGTTTTTACTTTCACTTGTACCCAGTTTTTAGTTACCTATGTTCCTTTTCGTCGGCTTTCATGCTAAAACATTGCCTCTGTTCTATATGGTTCGCATGCTTTCTTGGTCATCTTCGTTTGCATGCTATTATTGTTTCTACACTTCGTAGCTTTCTGTCGTTAATTGCTATTTTTTGTGGCCCTCTTCATTTCCTCCAGGTTTTGATAGCTGCAAGTTGCTGCTTATTTTCCTTGCTTCAGCAAGGGGTACTTTAGGAGTAGCAGTTATAAGCAGGCACTTTTGCTTCTATATAGTTTTGTTTTCCTCATGCCATGTGATTTCTTTGATGATAACCAAAGATTTTCAAAATAATTAGATATTCCCTGCTCAATTTCTGCTGTTTCTAAGAAACCACCAACAACGTACGATAACTATTCGAGAAGGCTATAGAACATGGACTATCAGCATTTTAGAAACTTGGTTTGGAGAAGGCTGGTAAGACTTTTGCGAGAATAATATCATCCGGGAAGACGACACAATGTTCCTTTGACAGTCTGGAAACTTGATGTTCGACGTGCTCCATTACTCAGCAACAAAAACGCATGACTAGTTACCTTGGATTCATCCACTACCTGGTCTGTTAGATACTCCAGACCATGTTATCCAAAAAAATTAGTTTTCTCATGCTTAAACATTTCCAGATTTTTAGCATCGTACTTGTTTTATTTGCCAGCTTTGTGCGCTTACCTTTTTTTATTAAACACAGAACAAAGAATGCAGTGTCAGAAAGTAGCATCGGCAATGAAACCAGATTTCGTTCAAGACCTCACTAATGGTCTATCATTGTATGAGATCTTCACTGAGCAAAACCAACATAATTTTGTGAGCTTCAGTTATCTCCTGTTTTATTTTTTCATTTGCTGATTTCTTTCCCACTAATAATTTTTCCTTTCGCTGAACAACAGAGAGTGCCCAAATTTGTATCCTTCTTCATACCTGGTGACAAAACTCCTCTGATCACCCTAAGAACCAGAAACAAGACAATCACTCTTGGAATGCGTCGGAGACAGTTTACAACAAATTGGAACACGTTTAGTTTTGAGCATCAGCTACAATTTGGCGACGCTTTAGTATTTATCCCTGAAACAGAGTTCTACTATACTGTCCTAATCTTCGACAAACATGGAGTCGAAAAGCTGTTCCCTTGGTACAATAAGTTCTGCATCTTCTCCGATGCACCAACCAGTAGAACTTAGCCAACTTCTTTTACATTAGTTCTAGGAGAAACGTTGTCCTTCTTATATGTTCGGTAAGCATATGAATGCCAGCTTTTATTATCCTTTTTTTCCCATACCAAATTTACCTTAGCAATTTATCCGCGCGTAGGGCCTTTTTTTTTTTTTATAGATATAGACAAAGCTGGGCGACTGGGGAGATGGACATTGCAGTTGTCAGAATTTGACATCTCGGTTGAAAGACCAAAAGCACTCAAGGGGCAAGCGAACTAGGCAAGGAAGATAAAAAGAGTTATCCCAAAAGGCTCTAAGGGCGCTGCCGCACATTTATTTCAACCATTCAGGAAATTTCGACCAAATTAATTCTCTTTAATTCTATTAGTTAAAGGAAATTATTTTGCCTACAGACAGTTATCTGTCCACTTTAATTCCCTACAATTTTTTTTAAAATCTGTTACCCTGAGAGTGGAACAAATAATTACGTTTATTATATTCTACCTTAATTATCCACTTTTTAATTAATGCCAAGTTCTCCATATCGTTAATTTATAATTGCATTCCGCTGCTCACCAAATTTCATGTTACATGGTAAAAAATAAATTTCTACTAACTTTTGGCTTCTTGATTCAGATGCAGTGTCGTTTGAATTAATGGTTTGTGTATCCTTTTTTCCATCTTTATAATTATCTCCCCTACACCACCTAATTTTTACACAACATACTGCAATTACAAATTATAGTACTTTATTAAATTCATACTCTGTAATGCTCCTGGTGGGCATTGCATTAATTCTTCACCGTGCGCAAGCACGGTATATTTCTGCTAGTAGATAGAAAATTGTGCAGAGAACAAGCACTACCGGGAGTCTTAGCTTTTTGCTTTTCCTTTTCGTCTTTTAGTGGGCTTTTTCCTTCGTACGAAGAGACCGAGTGAAAGAATTGATCACTCTTTGTAGTTTAGCTTTTCCTTTCATGATTGAAGCGAATTGAGTTCTCTAAATCGAAGACCATGGCCGCAATTATTTCTGAATTTCCGCGAGGGTTTTCCTCACCAGGGATGAACTAAATTCCTTTTTTCTAGTCAAGGAACAACGGAGGTTTTGATTCATCTAAAAATTATGAGATCGAATTAATTTTATTTATTTTTTTTATTTACTGGTATTTGCATATTCTCTGTTTGTAATGCTTATGGTTGTTTTGTTAATTAAATATCCTGGGCCCGGACGTTGAATTAATTTAGTAACCTGATGTCAATTAGAGCGTTAAATCCGTAATTGTTTAATTACTCTAAAATAGTGACAACTGGCATAATTGGGTTTGTGTCAGAGGAATACGCGGGCTAATCTAAAATAACCTTGATGGTGCATTATTTGGTTAGAATAGAGCTCCTCTAACACGTAAAGTAATTGGGGAATTAAATCTTACGGGCGTACCTAAGATTATTTCTCAATTAGAGTAGTGATTGATGGGCGTACCTCAGTCATCGACATAGTAAGGAGGAGTTGACTGGCATCGCTTGTTTGACAGTTGTAACATATTTATTAGTTAATAATTGAAATTATCTCTGCATCGATGATCAATTAGTTGAACCATTGCCGAAGTTATTTCTTGACTAGAGCTTAGTTATTATTCCTTTGATTTTAATAGTTTGTCATTTAATTTCTAGTTGGCTATTTATTTTTGTATTTTACTTATTTCGAATCGTTTAATTATTGCCACTGCTATAAAAACCCCCCATTGTCAATTTAAACTTCAAGAGAGACGAATATCCCTATTCCCTGTGGATTCGACCCTACTCACTACTATTGTGACGACCCCGCTTCTCCCAAGGGCGAACCCTAGGGTATCGGCGGGACGCCTACCTAACTCACGTCAGGACTCGAAATTTCAAAACAGTAAAAACTAGGTAAACCAAAAGCATACTATTCACACTATAGCCAACTCCAAAAACAAAAAAATTCTATTTACATCCCCAAAAGCAGCTAGTCAAACCACTATATTACATTATGATAATAACCAGCAAAAAGTAGACCCTAAGGAGGGTCCTTATATAAACCACCAAAACAAAAACAACCATCTTAATTGTCCAACTATTACAAGCAAATCTAACTATACTAGTGAATGTGCCATGGAGTTCCCCGTGTCGTCCCCTGCTAAGGAAAACAAAGGAAACGGGGTAAGCTATATGCTTAGTAAGTAAACAGGGGTAAAATCGTAAATTGCACACTCGAATAAACATATAAATCCAAATATTTCACATCAATACAGAAATATAACATCACAATGGTAGGATACGGGTTGGCTCCAAAGCCAAGTCGTTTGCCATACGTGACCTCCTACCGACACTCCGTCGACCACAAATAAGGTCCGTAGAACTCCACTTGTACTCCCACCTAACACCTTATCACCCTCACTAGCCAGTCACCTCACAAACTTGCTCGAGTGAACGAAACGAAATTGAACTTGCTTCGCAAGCTCGGTTCACAAACTTGGTTCACAACTTGAACCTACAAACTTGGTTCATAACTTGAACCTATAAACTTGGTGACCTCAAACTAGGTTGGACTGGCTTCGACCAAGCCCCGGCTGGCTCGAATAGTCCATCTAGGTCGAAAAATCGACCCCAACTCACAAACATCACCCCGAGCTACAAGCTCAAGAGGTTCAAACCCAAAATAATTCATTTAAACATGTCATGTATAAATATGCATGTAAATTAGGGTTTAGGTCGAGTGCGATGAAATACACCCTCACCTAGGTACCCCTTTCATTCATCTTAAACACATAAGTAAGTTATATACAAAACGGCCCGAATACTTACTCAAAGAACCAAGATAGTAAAAGTACGAAAATTGCGTCGCAAAGGATAGCTAGTAGTAGGCCCCACCGGCTCCGCCTAACTCACCACAGTCTGAAATAGAAGATTGCATCACATTATATCACAAACGGCTACTAACATGCCTAAAACAATCAAAACGGCAAAATTGGCACATGCAAGTGCGGAATCGGCAAACGGAAATGAAAACGGCCGGCAACGGAAACGGCAGATTTGGCACCTAGAATCGTTTTGATCAAATTTTAGGCTACGGTTATCGGATCGAAGTGCATGAAATACTGTTGCGAAGCTAAAAAGAAGGGCTACAACTTTCATAAAGGCACCTCAAGCTAGATCTCAATGGAACTAGGACAAAAATGTGTAAAACAGTTCCAGCCATTTCATTTTGGGTTACCAAACAGGCCCTGTTTGAAAGACCATAACTCACGACTCAGAAATTGAAATCAAGAAATTCCAGAGGTGTTAGAAAACTTATTTATAAGGCTATAACTTTTGTGTTTTGACCAAAAGCTGAATCAGTATGGAGCATAGGGAAAAAGGGGTTCAAAGTTCCTGTCAGAACTGTCTAAATTCAAAGGCAGTTCTGACAACCGATCTTGGTTTGATCATAACTGAAGCTACGAAACTCGGATTTGGATGCACTTTATACCGTTTCGAAGCTAAGACCAAAATCTATATTTCTTGTGAAGGGATCAACACCCAATTCGCACATTATCAAGACAGACAGAGCATGGTCAGAAGCAAAATTCAAAAACGTAACACAATCCAGTGTACAAAATAGGTGCAAGTGTTTTGGCTATAACTCGGGTTACACTGATCCGTTTGACCTGAAATTTTGCAGGAACATTAAGGACTTAGGAAGCTACAACTTTCATATTTTGAGAAACTTTTGAATCAGCACTCAGCATAAAGAAAAATAGAACTCAAGTTCGGGTTTGTGGACTGCCCTGTTTCCAGTTTTGCCGGTTTCGTGCGCCGCAACCGCACAGTCCATTTCTATGGTTCTCATACAAAACTTTCTAGCCAAACTCATACCAAATGAACACACATAAATCACCTCCTATTTGCTCTCCAAGTGAACCGAAATTCCTTTCCCAATTACTCCCAAGACTTACCCAATACTAACCATAATCTAGGTGCTAATCCTACTAACTTTTCTAGTTTCACCACCTAATCAACCAAACTCTAATCACTTAAGCCCTAACCCAACCAAACTAACTTTCCTTTGAATTAGGGTTTCATGACTAATCTGGAATTTGCTACTTACCAACCATACAAGTGAAATCAATACATTAAAGATGCCATTAACAAGCCAAAATCCAACCAAACCAACTCTATGAGTCATGAATCAAGAAACCCTACCTTTTCCTCCTAGCCTTTACCAAAATCAGCAACATAACCATCAAAATAAACCATAAAACTACTCCATAATCATCATACAACCCCTAAAAATGCATAATCACAACAAAAGCATCACTTTCATAGTTTCAAGATTAAAACCCCAAATTTAACTTTCAAAAGAGATAACTTACCTTCAAGTTGCAAGTTTCTTAGGTTGATCTTCCAAAACCCAAGCTCCAAGTTGTTCCTCCAAGATCCAAACTCAAGATTAATGGAAAACAAGATGCAAGAAACAAAAGTTTTTCTCTCCCTTAGCTTCTCTCCCTCTCGGCTCTTTCTCTCTCTCTTTCTCTTTGGCTTTGTTTTGTTTATTTCTTAGCTTTATCTCACAAGTCCTACAACATAAGCTTAGTCAAACATTAGGAGATATTTTCTACTACCACCAATCACACAAAAATTGGAATTTGCTCCTTAGCCCCTTACACCTTCACTTTGCATTTGATCAACTCTGGCCCTTAAACATTTGAAAAGCTTTCAATTAACTTCATAGATTATAATCTTAATCTAGTCCAAAACATGTAATCACACTTAAGTGCTTCACTAATCATTTTCCATTTTTAATCACCTATGCTTAATCATACCTTAACTCACATAAAAGCAACTAAACTACAATATTTTTGTCATAGGCAAAATTAGGGTTTTAAACCCAACTTAGAATTCTAATAAATCATAACACTAGAAACTTTTTCTAGTTTAGGGTTTTTCGAATTTCTAAACTCACTTAACCTATATAAAATGGATCAAATCCTATACTTACCCGCACGAAAACACACACTAGCATAACTAACTTTATCCACCACTCGAACTTATGATTAATACAAAACCTAGGGTTTCAATCCTAACCCCAACTCAGGGTTTTCTAATTAACCCTAAAGCCCCAAATTTTACCGCACAAATAATGAATATCACCTAATATCAAACTTAAGAACTGACCGGGGTCTCACAACTATACACAGAAAATTATACTTTCTTCGAATAGGTATTTATTATTGTACAGACCCGATACCTGACAAGTACTATAGGTCATGTAGTCATTTTCTTTTTTTATTAATCTTCTCACAGGACAATTTCTTGTCGGTTTGTTCGTTTCTTCATCACCACCAAAGAGAATCATTGGTTACTTTCCCCGCCACCCTCCACCCAGCATTACTTTTCTTTTTCTTCTTTCTCTTTCTCATTTTTATTTTTTCTGTTTTGCTTTTTTTTTGGTTGGAAAAACTTGCATTCCTGTTCTGCTTTTGTTGCTTTAATACAGGGAGGGTGTCTAAGGTTGGTTCTCAAATGGTTTATGCACCTGTTTCGCTTTCGTTGCTTTTTTCACCAATAAAACTTGCATTTCTCGACGATTCATTATCTCGGAATCATCTCGTCCCAATATCGAATCGGGAAGCCCCATTCCAGTGACGACTCGACCAAGTCTTTGAACCATGGATGCAGCCCGGAACACCTCGGAAAATAAAGGAGGATTAGGTAGAGTGGCCAAGAACTATTAAGGTGAACTGATAACAACTTGGGCTATACCAGTAGATCATGGTGTTAAACCTGACATCTTGGAAGCAGAGGCAATTAGAACAGCACAGCTATATGCAATCCAACAGAAATGGGCAGTAATTGTTATATAATCGGATTGCAAGGTAGTAATAGATAGGATTAACAAGTCAGAAGTAGATAAGTCTCTTTTGGCCATAGTAGCTAGTGACATTTTGAAACTAGCTAACTCTTTTTGGAATTGCTCCATCTGTTTGTCAAGAGGGAGGACAATGATGTTAGTACTTGTCTGGTGCCGGGCCTGTACAATAATAAATACCTACTCGAAGAAAATATAATTTTCTGTGTATAGTAGTGAGTAGGGTCGAATCCACAGGGATTGGGGATATTCGTCTCTCTTGAAGTTCAAATTGACAATGGGGGATTTTTATAGCAGTAGCAATAATTAAACGATTCGAAATAAGTAAAATACAAAAATAAATAGCCAACTAGAAATTAAATGACAAACTATTAAAATCAAAGGAATAATAACTAAGTTGTAGTCAAGAAATAACTTCGGCAATGGTTCAACTAATTGATCATCGATGCAGAGATAATTCCAATTATTAACTAATAAATAGGTTATAACTGTCAAATAAGCGATGACAGTCAACTCCTCCTTACTGTGTCGATAACTGAGGTACGCTCATCAATCACTACTCTAATTGAGAAATAATCTTAGGTACACCCGTAAGATTTAATTCCCCAATTGCTTTACGTATTAGAGAAAGCCTATTCTAACCAAATAACGCACTACCAGGGTTATTTTAGATTAGCCCGCGTATTCCTCTGACACAAATCCAATCATGCCAGTTGTCACTATTTTAGAGTAATTAAACAATTACGGATTTAACGCTCTAATTGACATCAGGTTGCTAAATTAATTCAACGTCCGGGCCCAGGATATTTAATTAACAAAACAACCATAAGCATTATAAATAGAGAATATGCAAATACCAGTAAATAAAAGGAATAAATAAAATTAATTTGATCTCACAATTTTTAGATGAACCAAAGCCTCTGTTGTTCCTTGACTAGAAAAAAAGGATTTAGTTCATCCCTGGTGAGGAAAACCCTCGCAGAAATTCAGAAATAATTGCGGCCATGGTCTTCGATTTAGAGAACTCAATTCGCTCCAATCATGAAAGGAAAAGCTAAACTACAAAGAGTGATCAATTCTTTCACTCGGTCTCTTCATACGAAGGAAAAAGCGCACTAAAAGATGAAAAGAAAAAGCAAAAAGCTAAGACTCTCGGTAGTGTTTGTTCTCTGCACAATTTTCTATCTAAAAGTCTACTGCTACTTGCGGCGGCTCCTGTGTAGAAAACGAAGACTCCCCAGACTTGTTCTTTCACAGCAATTACCGAAATGGGCCCAAGTTTTTCCGTTGCCAACAATGCCTCTGGGGTAAGTTCTGTGATTTGGACTCCTTTCCTGTCAAATTGGCACTTGTTATCATATTTTCGTTCTGCTCCCTGAAATAAATGTAAAATACTAAAAGTGAGTAGAATCCAACAATTAATCTACATCGGATCAGGTAATAGGAGAAATTAATTATAAAATAAATGATAAATTGCAACCTATCAATTCCCCCTACACCTAAACCCATGCTTGTTCTCAAGCATGAGAATAGTAAACAAGCACTAATATTTGACAATGGTCATTGTTCCATCTACCATGTTGCCAAGATACCGAGAAAATCATATATCAAGCATCAGTGATCAAAATCCGAGAAACATCACCCCGGTTAGCTTCTTAACCACAAATTCCTTCAATTCCAAGTTAACTAATCTAAGAAAAAGGAATGGCGCACAACATCTATCAGCAAATGTTCCAAATATTAACCAAAATCTCAACATTAAATCCATAAATCGGCAAGCTGACTTTTATCACACATTAACACAACCTTCACTTTTTTCACGTTTTTCTATTTTTCTCTTCTTTTTTTTCTTTTATTTTCAATAGTAACACAAGACTTAGTCTCTAGCCATTGAAATCTTTTGACGCGAACTCCAACATTTGCCAGATGAAGGAGTTCGGTTACTCAGCTTCTACCGCTATACAATTACGTACTCATAGAAATTACTATTTTTTGACGCAAGAATCGACACTTTAGGTGAAGATCCCCGGTTACTCAGTAGTAACAAATAACGGAATACAGTCACCCTTATTTCCCAGTCAGATAACACAATAACTCAAAATATCACAAAGAAAATATTAGCAGCTAGCCTCATTTTTCAAACATGGAGAACTAAAGTTAATAACTGGACCAATTCACATTAAAATGCCAACAGTCATTTTCTATGCCTAGAAAAGTTAACAAAGAAATCAAAAGAGTCAAGCAGTCACCGATATTCACCAAAGAGATGTTTTGGACTCAACCACATTAATTCGATACACTTTTATTATTAAAACTTGGCAAGAGTAGATTTAGAGTCAACAATCCAACATCAAACTTTGGCATTCATATGAGAGCTCATCACTAGAAAGAAAGAAAGAGACTGAACGAAAATGAACAAATAACAAACTAAAAATAAAGGAAAAATATTTAAAAACTAAAAATTTAAAAAACTGGCACCCAACTAATCCCCCCACACCTAAATGACACATTGCCCTCAATGTGACAAATAAATGGCAATAGTAAGAAGAAGGGCAACGGGACTTCCCTGAAGTCGTCAAAATAGTGGCGGACTGAAAAGGAGAGGAGAAGCTGGCGATGTCTGCTGTGGGAGAGCTTTGGCGCGTGAGTTGTGAGTGAGCAGAGACAGCAGCGCGCTGGTGATGAGGGGAGGAGATGGCGGCAGACAAAGGGAAGAAGGGATTGGGGAAGAAGAAAGAAAGAAAAGAGGAAGAAAGAAAGAAATGAAAGAAAGAAAGAAAAAGAAAGAAAGAAAAGAAAGAAAAATAAAAAGACAAAAATAGTTTTTTTTTGAAATTTTAATTTTGGAAACAAAGGTTATAGCTAAACAGAAAAAGACTTTTTTTTAAAAAAATTTATTTTTTTATTTTTTTTATTATTATTTTTAATATTATTATTAACAAAACTCATTTTCAAAATTCAAAATTAGAGATTAACGGGAAATCAAAAACTGTTCTCAAGTTTTGAATACTAAACTTTCCCGCGAACGTGACGCGGGCACGTCAAAAAGGCAAGAACCCTTCTGACCATAAGCTTTCCATACGACTTGACGCGGGCGCGTCATAAAGGCACGAACCCTTCTGACCATGAGCTCTCCATACGACTTGACGCGTGCACGTCATGTCAGACAGACACCTATGAATCATCAAAAATGAAAATTGAACCCAAAAATCAGTCAAATTCAAGGAAAATATATTTAAACTATCAAACAAAACCGAGCAAACAACTAAAAGATATTGGGTTGCGTCCCAATGAGCACCTTTCTTTAACATTTTTGGCTAGACGTTAAACACTACTGTTCAATTTGGATGTAATTCAATTTTCCTTATAATCGGTGGCCCTCCTCCGAGATCCATATAGCCATTGAGTGCAACCTTCTTTCTTAATTTTCGACTCATTTTCACCTTAGAAATTACTTTCATCCCCTTATACTCGTTCGCAACAATTTTGAATTTATTCCTACAAGCAAACTCAGAAAATTCTTACACAGAGAGATTAATAGCATGAATAGCAAACACAAAGTGAGAGTTAACAGGATGTTCCATTATATCAAAAATATTAAAATGGACCATTTCTCCATCAAATTCCATGGACAAAGTGCCCTTATGAACATCAATTTTTGTGTGGACTGTATTTAAAAAGGGTCTACCTAATAGCAAAGATGAAGGGTCGGGAGAATGGTCATCATCCATGTCAAGTACATAAAAATCAGCCGGAAATACCAATTCATTAACTTTAACCAGCATATCTTCGACCAACCCATTAGGGTATGCATTTGTTCGGTCAGTTAATTGGATTATTATCTCAGTTTCTTTTAATGGACCGGGATTCAAAGAAGCATACATAGATTTAGGCATTACGTTGATCGATGCTCCTAAGTCCAGCAGGGTATTCCTAATCAAAGTGTTATCTATCTTACATGGGACAGTAAACCTACCTGGATCCCCACACTTCGGTGGAAGCTTCCTTTGTAGAACTGCTGACACATTCTCCCCAACAATGATCCTTTCGTCTCCCCTCAACCGCTTTCGGTTGACACATAGGTCCCTTAGAAACTTAGCATACTTCGGCACTTGTTTGATTGCGTCTAGCAGGGGAATATTGATCTCTACCTTGCGAAACACCTTCAGGATCTCTTTCTCCTTGTCTTGCTTCTTCGGTTTCTTCAACCTACTAGGAAATGGAAGGGGATTAGTTTTAACGTCTATGATCGAGTCAGGGAGTACCACTGGATTTTTGGTGCTTGTATTCTCTGCCTCAAACTCTTTCTCAATCTTCTCTTCGTCCTTATCCTTGGGAGTCACGAGTTCGGGCCCCTGAATTTTCTTCCCGCTCCTTAAGGTCATTGCACTTACATTCTTCAGGTTCAATTCAGGTTGAGACGGCAATTTTTCATAAACTTGGGATTCTAGGCGGTTGATTGCCACTGCCATCTGACTCATCTGACTTTGCATTTCTTATATCTGGCCCAATTGATTCCTCATACTTTGTAGGTCAGAATCTGTCTTTTGTTGATTAGCAATTAATTGTTTTATCATCTCTTCCATAGACGGACTTGAGTTTGAAGGGGGTGGTGGCGGGCGAGATTGGTACTGTTGTTGGTACCCTTGCTGCCTATTTGGTGCAAAATTCGACTGCTTATTTCCTCCATAACTGAAGTTAGGATGATCTCTCCAACCCGAATTGTACGTATTCCAGTATGGGTCGTATGGCTGTCTTGGCGGGGCGCGTGACCAGCCATGTTCACTTGTTCCACACTTTTCTCTTGAATCAGTGGGCATATCTCCGTAGAATGACCCATACCAGTGCAAATCCCACACACCTTGGCTTGTGATGCATTTCCCACAGCCAATTGCCTAACGAAGGATGTCAACTGCTGCTGGATAGAGGATGTCTCTACCTCGTTCACTTTGCGTATCGGGACATCCTCCCTCATACCAAACTGTTGCGAATTCTCAGCCATGCCCTCAATCAGTTCCTACGCTGCTCGAGGGGTCCTGTTCACCAGTGCCTCTCCACTCGCAGTATCGATTATACTCCTATCTCTGAAGAGTAGCCCCTCCACTCGCAGCATCGATTATACTCCTGTCTCTGAAGAGTAGCCCCTCGTAAAAATATTGTATGAGCAATTGCTCACTTATTTGGTGCTGAGGGCACTTGATGCACAACTTCTTGAATCGCTCCTAGTTATCATAGAGTGACTCCCCTAGATACTGTTTGATACCATAGATCTCCTTTCTTAGACTTGCAACTCGAGACGCGGGAAAGCACTTGTCTAAGAACTTTTTTTTCAACTGGTCCCACGTGGTGAAACTACCTGGTGGTAGGTAGTACAACCAGTTTTTAGCAGAGTCCTTCAAGGGGAAGGGGAATGCCCTCATTTTTATCTATTTCTCTCCCGGGGGTTTCATGCTGTTGCACACGACATCAAACTCCTGCAAGTGCTTGTAAGGCTCTTCACTTGGTAAACCATGAGAAGATGGCAAGAGATGAATTAGACCAGATTTTAACTCGAATGGAGTGTTATCATCTAAATTTGGAACAATAATGCATAAAGGTTACTGATTTAAATCAGGAGCAGCCAACCCCCTTAATGTTCGTGCATTAGCCATAGTGACTTCTTCTCGATCCGAATCACTAAAAGTATCACCAAACAGACTTGTTGCTTCGACTTCCGGATCAAGGCTATGGGATGCAACACTAGATTGCTCCTCTCTGAGTTGTCTGGTCTCTTTCCGTGTTCTCCGCGCGGTCTTCTCTACCTCAGGGTCAAAAATCAATTCACCTGTACGAGAAGACCGAGGCATACACTAGAAAAATACCAGAAAATTAGAGCAAAAATGAACTTAAAAAGAAACAAATAATAACGTCAGTCCCCGGCAACGGCGCCAAAAATTGACAGGTGTCGAGCTTGTACAATAATAAATACCTATTCGGAGAAAATATAATTTTCTGTGTATAGTAGTAAGTAGGGTCGAATCTACTGAGATTGGGAATATTCGTCTCTCTTGAAATTCAAATTGACAATGGGAAGTTTTTATGGCAGTGGCAATAATTAAACGGTTCGAAATAAGTAAAATACAAAAATAAATAGCCAACTAGAAATTAAATGACAAACTATTAAAATCAAAGGAATAATAACTAAACTCTAGTCAAGAAATAACTTCGGTAATGGTTCAACTAATTGATCATCGATGCAGAGATAATTTCAATTATTAACTAATAAATAGGTTATAACTGTCAAACAAGCAATGACAGTCAACTCCTCCTTACTGTGTCGATGACTGAGGTACGCCCATCAATCACTACTCTAATTGAGAAATAATTTTAGGTACGCCTGTAAGATTTAGTTCCTCAATTGCTTTACGTGTTAGAGGAGCCCTATTCTAATCAAATAACGCACTATCAGGGTTATTTTAAATTAGCCCGCATATTCCTCTGATACAAACTCAATCATGCCAGTTGTCACTATTTTAGAGCAATTAAACAATTACGGATTTAACGCTCTAATTGACATCAGGTTGCTAAATTAATTCAACGTCCGGGCCCAGGATATTTAATTAACAAAACAACCATAAGCATTACAAACAGAGAATATGCAAATCCCAGTAAATAAAAGAAATAAATAAAATTAATTCGATCTCACAATTTTTAGATGAACCAAAACCTCCGTTGTTTCTTGATTAGAAAAAAGGGATTTAATTCATCCCTGGTGAGGAAAACCCTTGCGGCAATTCAAAAATAATTGCGGCCATGGTTTTCGATTTAGAGAACTCAATTCGCTCCAATCATGAAAGGAAAAGCTAAACTACAAAGAGTGATCAATTCTTTCACTCGGTCTCTTCGTACGAAGGAAAAAGCCCGACGAAAAGGAAAAGCAAAAAGCTAAGACTCTCGGTAGTGCTTGTTCTCTGCACAATTTTCTATCTAAAAGTCTACTACTACTTGCGGCAGCTCCTGTGTAGAAAACGAAGACTCCCCAGGCTTGCTTTCTTTCTCAGCAATTACCGAAATGGGCCCAAGTTTTTCCGTTACCAACAATGCCCCTGGGGTAAAATTTGCACTTGTTATCATATTTTCGTTCTACTCCATAAAATAAATACAAAATACTAAAAGTGAGTAGAATCCAACAATTAATCCACATCGAATCAGGTAATAGGGGAAATTAATTATAAAATAAATAATAAAATTGTAACATATTAGTACTCTTTCAAGAAAAGGAAAGGAGAGCTGCTAAGGATCGGTCTTTACCCTAAGTTCTCGATTCAAGTTGTACCTGGTGCTTACCCCCGGGAAATGCCTTCTGAATATAAATAAAATAAAGAAGCAAACGGCTTGTCTTACAAGGGCATATAGTTTTGGGTGATATTATTATTCATGTCACGGTTTTGAATATTATTTCTACAGCTATTATTGAATGAATTGCCAAAATTGCCCTTCCAAGTACATTTGAACTTGAAAGGGATAATTTTGTCCTTTAAACAAGAATTGCTGTGGAAGTAGAAAAATGAGTTGTGGCAACATATTATTTTCCATTTTTTGTTAGCTAATTTTGGGCCAATATATAGTACAATAGAGGTTGTATAACAAGTTATTCTACTTTCACGACAAAAATTATTTGTGTGCATTCCAAATAAATATAAAAAAAACTCCTTGCACGCTTTTATGATGTATTTTAAACATGCTTACTTTTTATCTAAAATTAACAAAGAGTGTTTTAAAATATTTGAAAAGAGTGTGAAAGTATCATCAACCTTTGTGAAACTGTCCACTTGCTTGGCTGAACATTATAAAGAAACGGGAATAGTGAAAGCAGCCAAAGACTGGAAATTCTGCTCTTGATTGTGGAGTTTTATAGTTTTATTGTACCTTGCAGGTTGCACTGATTAGGAAGTCTTGGCCAACTTAATCATTTGTAGTCGATAAATTATTCTCTCTTTCACGATTCTTTTTCTTGTTATAAATTGTTATATGAAAATGATGATTCGAGCGTTCAAGAATCAATTTAAAGACATAAATAAAGTAAGCATCCTTTTGCACTGCCAGATGGCAAAAATTTGCTGTTGTTCTATAAAAACTGCACTTTAGCAAATAATTCACTTTTTGTCTTTTCATTTAGCAGTTTAATTGTATGTAATCATTTAATTTTTATGTTTTCACAAATTGAAAGATTTTCCAGTAATTAATCATGCAAAAATGTGAATTACGATGGTTCAAATTGAAACAACATACTTTGTGAATGCTTCTTTGATAAAACATTACATTCATCAAATCCATTTATTACTGTTTGGAAGAATTTTGAAAAATACCACTTTTTTTAAAAAAAAATTTACAAGTCTCACTTTTTGGGGATTTATTCTTATAAAATGACAAGTTCAATGCTAGTATCTTTTGGAAACAATAGTACCATGAAAAATCGTGTTTAATTCTCCACGAATATTACAATATTCAACCAACTTCTTAACTTGAACCTTTATTTTTTCCCACAATGGGCGTTAAAAAACACTCTTTTTTTTCCCAACTTCTAGTGTGCATTTCCATTTTAGCCAATTTGATCCATGAAGCACAGGTTCATTGGTTTATAACAAAAATTTCAGTAGATAATACCTGGCACAAACCCATGTTGATTTTCTTTTCAATATCGTTAGTCAATGAAAAAGGAAAATGAGGTGGGCAAAAAATTAACTAGTTTATGGGGGCCGATAATTACAATTATTAGGTCAGACAATGAAAAGTTTTTTTTTTTTGAATTTGATGTGTACTTTGAAACTCAAAGCTAGATGTCAATTACTCGATAAAACTAGAATTAGTATTTTCAGATTATAAGAAGATAATGGGAGCAGAAGTGCTACGGCACCTTTTAAATGTGGTAACAAAAGGACCTGTAGCAAATTTTCGTTGACAAACAAAGCCCAAGAGGCTATCAAAGTATCAATCATGCTTTGTGGGAAAGCCAAATGTTGTGGGTCTTGCAAAAATTAATGCGAAACTCTTGACTACAGACTATGGAGACTATTTTTATACTTTGCACTCCGAGTCCGGACAGCGTTATTGGCAATGTTTTGAAAACCGGACCGGACCGGACGGTTAGACCGGTTGAACCGCGAACCGGCCGTGGCACCGGTCCGATTCAATGTCATAGTTGATTTTGTCAGAAAACCGGTCAAGAACCGGTCGAACCGTAAAAACCGCTATTGAACTGCTATTGAACCGGTTTTCAACCTTCCTTCTTTTTTTTTTTTTTTTTTTTTTTTTCGCAAAATGCAACTATCAAGATCTTTGTAATAGAAGACCAATGTATTAACCGTTGCACCATCACATCTTATTAGTTTTTTTTTATAACTTATTTATATAAAGCAAACACTCATATTTCTTTTTTTCATTTTTCTTACAAAATCTTATCCTCTCATGGCTCTTTCTTTTTAATTTTCAACTCTCTCTCTCTATCCTCTTTTCTTTTGTCACTCTCTTTTTAATCAAACCTCTTTATTTTTAATTTATTGATGTTTTCTTCCATCTTTTAATTTTGTTTTTGTCCATTAAATTGAAAAAGTTAAAAAAGAATTTTTTTTAACCCAAATTATTTAATGCCACAACCACTCACTTTTATCTCATTTTTTGTTTCTTATCAAGTTTACATTTCTATTTTTGATTTTCTTGACTTCCTTCAAACTCCAAACTTCCTTTTTTAAATTGCAATCTCTAAATCCCAAAACGTAAATTAAAATTTAAGTTCACAATATCTAAATTCTCATAGATGTGAATTTTGTATAATTTCAAAATATTGTGATATTTTTCTCATAGACGTGAATTTTGTATAATTTCAAAATATTGTGATATTTTTGGGTTGGATTTAGATATAATTGAAATTGAGATGAAATTTAATTGTTTTAACTTATAATTTAAAAAATTTATTTTTAAAATCCAAGTTATTAAAAAATAGTAAACTTTTCATCATATAAAGTATTAAATTAGCCCATTACATGTCTTATTTTGTACTATATATATTTATATAAATTATTTTTTAAAAAATTCATTGAACCGAGGTTGAACCGGTCCGATCGGTTGAATCTCGACCCTTTCACTTCACCGGTTCAATTAACGGTCCGATTTTTAAAACATTGGTTATTGGAAGAGACAGCATCGAAAAATGCTAGGATGATAATGGGTTAATTCCACTTCGCACCCTTCAACTATATCTAAATTTTTCACTTTAGACTTTAAATTAAAAATGAGACACTTTAGTTTCTAAATTATAAAATTTATCCCACTTATTAAGGAAGTCTCTAAATTATAAAATTTATCCCACTTATTAAGGAAGTGAGACAGATTTTACACCTAAGTGGATTTATTTTAGGGACTAAATTGGAATAAAATTCATACTTTAGGGATTAAAATGGATAAGTAATATATTTTAGGGACTAAAGTATAACATTTTATAATTTAGGGACTAAAGTGTCCTATTTTAAAGTTTAAGGACCAAAGTGAAAACTTGGGTATAATTAAAGGATACAAAGTGGAATTAACCCCACGATAATTTCTTCATTTTTATTAACAAACGTTAGAATTAGTCAAATTTAAAATGATTATATCCCTCCCTAATAAATGAAGATACATATCATGCATCCAGATGTGCACCACAGGAAATGGAGAAAAAATCCATTGGAGAGGAGCCAAATTCTTGTAGGGTTTTCTTAAACCTTTAATGTGGGAATTGAATTTTGTAATTTGCAATTAACCCAAAGTGTCCCCACATAGTTACAAACGAATTTGACATGTTCAACCTATTAACGAATATAATTTGTTTATCCGCTGAACCTATACCAAAACAGTAAAACGTACACGGCTCATCTTCCTTTCAAGTTCATGCAATCATTTGCTTGTTAATTTTCTTAAACTGATGAGTTGTCAGATGCCAAAAAAAGAAGTGCTGGGGTATTATTTACTTGGAAAATTTGCCAAATTGGTCCCTAACATTTACCAAAAACACTTTTTTAGTCTTTAACATATAAAATCAGCCAAAATGATCCTTAACATTTAAATTATGAGCCAATTTGGTCCTATTGCTCGTTTTTGCTCATTTCTCCGGCTAAAAATAGCACACCCCCCTCACGTGGTCATATTTTTAGGGCAAAACTGGAAAACACATTTCATTACCGGTTGAAGGT
The DNA here is from genome assembly GCF_003713205.1 of Coffea eugenioides. NCBI lineage: Eukaryota > Viridiplantae > Streptophyta > Magnoliopsida > Gentianales > Rubiaceae > Coffea > Coffea eugenioides. The sequence goes on along the minus strand of NC_040036.1, from coordinate 40,027,740 downwards.
AAAAGGATAGGGGACCACCACCAAAATACACATTTCACCTTTGGCCCTCGAATTACAGTTTGAAGAAACCCTAATTGCATCCCCAAATTAACAAACATAACTTGGAAATGTACTGCCGATGATGACGACGACAAACCTGTAGGGTGTGATTGAGAAAAGATTGAAGGTTTGGCCAGAAAATCGTGAAGAAAATTAAGAGGGCATGTACACACACACACACAAACAAGATGCAATGACGATTCTGACCTTTCACAAAAAGCGGTAGCTGGAATCCATCGCCGTTCGGAAACCATCCCTATGGAAGTAGAAAACCAGCTCCAGTCGCTAGCCCAGCAGAAGGGGGGTTGCAGAATCTGGAACAGGACTGGACATAAATCGTGACGGTGCTTGTTTTGTGAGGTAGGGGGCATGGAGTGGGAGGCAGACTAGAAAAAATTGAAAGAAGCCGAAGTGGAGTTGCTGCCAGACGGGCGGGTTGGACTTTGGATACATGGACGGGAGATCGAGTCTTCCAAAGCTTCCATCCTCAAATCCCTCCAGCGCCAAGAGTAACTACCTCTCTCTATCTCTTCTTCCCCTTCCCCCAACCAACAAAAAATCAGATGCCTGACCCTCCCCCCCCCCCAAGTATTACAACTATTTTGTAAGTATTTGATTGCAGGTTTCCAAGAAGTCACAATGATGGGTTCCTTTCCACAAAGACATCGCTCGTTTGGATCCATTTTACTCTTCAAAGGTCAGCTTCTTCTTCCCAATTTCTTGCTACTGTATTTTCCCTCTTCAATTTCATGGGTTAGTGAGGTGATTAGATGAAGGAAAGATGGCTTCTTTCGACCGGTAATGAAATGTGTTTTCCGGTTTTGCCCCTAAAAATATGACCACGTGAGGGGGGCGTGCTATTTTTAGTCGGAAAAATGAGCAAAAACGAGTAATAAGACCAAATTGGCTCATAATTTAAATGTGAAGGATCATTTTGGCTGATTTTATATGTTGAGGACTAAAAAAGTGTTTTTGGTAAATGTTAGGGACCAATTTGGTAAATTTTCCCATTTACTTTGCAATATATTAATTTGAGGAGTTAACTAATCTACTAAAGCATGGAGATCTAGCGAAACTTTGGAATTACTGACCAATGAAGCAATGCTTTTCATTTTTTTTTGGCTTAAAAGAAAAGATACAGAGCCTTTCCAAGAGTAATTTGAAGAATTAACGTATAATTTACATGATTTGAAAGCTAGTTCAAAAGCCAAAGTAAACAGAGGAATTTCAATCCGTCTAATATCTTGGAAACTGTGCAGAAAAATATCAAAATAAAAGCCACATCCGGAAACGGCAACGAAAGTGCAAGGAAACGACCATGAAATAAAAGAACAATAGTGTCAATTATTAAGTCAATGAACCACAAACCAAGAATTCGCATCAGCACAATGCTTGACAACAATTGTAATATTGTAACGTGTTAGTATTTGTTGACAAATTTAAAAATATTTTAGGACTTTCGTTAATTTAAATTTAGCAATTGGTGCTATATTAGGTGATTGCATATTTGAGTGCCTTTTGGGTTATAAATAGGCTATTTTATAGTATTTTTCTATGAGATTTTTTTTTTAACCTTTCTCATCTCTCCTTGTACCCTTCCCACCTCCAAGTATTAGGTTTAAGATTCAAATTTTGAATTTAATAATGAGGAAGAGTCCAAGAGCCCTTCTTTGGTTATTAGACCAACTACAGTGATCAAAGTTTATAGAACTTATTGATCACAATTTATGTGACATTCTTCATTGTTTTAGATCTAAAATTATTGTGATTTGATTTCTTTGTTCCGTCCCACATAATTAATATGTGATTATGTAATTCCTTCAATTCTGTGATCATGCAAAATATTAATATTAGAATTCTAAATTTAGAGATCTACAGCATTTCCTTTTCTTTCTAGTAACTCTTTTTTTTTTTTTTTCATTGGGCTTCTTTCTAATAACTCACACACTACATAGTCAAGCTTAGGTATGGCAGAAATGATTAAACTTAGAAATGCCAAAATGAATCAGAAATAAATTGTCATTTTCATTGTTAATAGAGGAATTTATAGATGCGATAAGGAAATAAATTTCAGGTTTTTTAAAATATTTTTTAAGTAAAAAAGGTGTGAAATTTAAGAAATAGAAAGAAAAAAATGGACATTTGAACTCAATACTTCTAGTTTCTAAGATTTCAATTCTAACCACTAGATCAAAATATTCTTGACCAAAATACATGTATCTTGTATGATATAAACTTCAAAGTAAGAACTATAATAATATTTGTATATCACATTGATAAGTTAAAAGTTTTAAAGTAACTTGTCTAAACTTGAATTTGACGAATATTAGTACTTTTATGGTCACTATTCGACTTTAACGCGATGCAACTCGGGCTCCAACTCATCCAAGTAAGCAAAACTAACACAACTCGGCTACACTTAGTAGTGTACCACGCTTGGAACAGGGTCCATTATAATTAACAAATTCATTTTCACACCTTACAGCTCTAGAGGCCTCCGGGATCATAGTTGGCTCTCACGCTAGCCCACAATCTCTTGAATTCCATCAGCCCAACCCATGTTCAGAAATGTACAGGACGTCGTCGTTTGGCAGTTCAACTAGTTGAAAATCTCTTCCTCTTTTGCTTTTTGCAGAGATCGGAGAGAAACACGACAACTTCTGAACTTCAAAAAAATGATTGAAGAGGCGATTTTTGGTTGGTAGCTGAACCGACCTGAATCAGTCCTCTTTGAGATGAGGTGAGGTGAACTCCTGGATCCGAAGTCAACCTCCTTGTCCGAAGTGAATGGCGGGGCTTCTCCCCTGGGATCACTCCGACGATCAAGTTAGTATGAGAATGAGAAATATGCTAGAGTATGAGCAAACGAACAGTGTATGCTTACTTGTTGGGAGTGTGCGGGGTATTTATAGAACGAGAGTGGAGGGCATGACGGAGGTCTTATGCCGGCGGGACCCATGTCCTGCCATTACGGCTCTGCTCCCTGTCAGATGGCCTGACTCTGACACTGTAGCCGCCCGGACAGGGTGACGGGGAGTCCTTTGCAGTAGCCATTAAGTGCAACAGTGCTTTTCAAATAAAGCACACTGATCCCGGGTGATGTCAGGTGTCCTGACATCATTAGCGTGCAGCTGAGGTGAAGGTGCCGAGGTCACCTACCCGGTAGACTAGGGATTTAGCCGAGCTTAGGGGATATCCCCGAGTCGCGGATGAGCTCTGATGAAGGACGAGGTGAGTTCACCTCGGTCATGAAGGATGGCCGAGGTGAGCATCCTCAATAAGCCCCCCAAGCCTCGGGAGCTCCGGGCTAGGGAGGTTCCGAGGCTTCCTTGTGCCGAAGTTGTAGAGAGTCGGAGTCCCGAAACTGCCCCGGAAGATGCGGGGACGCGACACGTGGACGTGTCAGTTGACAGGACGTGGTCACTGGTAACCGTCGCGTCGTGAAGTAGTGGGACGTTTCGTGCAGGGTGTCAGCCGAAAGGACGGGGCATTAATGAGGAGAGAGGGAGGCACGACGTTCTGAGTTCGAACGTGGCCGTCCTTTCGCATTCTTGCCGCCTCTTCATATTCCGCCCAAACCCTTATAAATAGGGGGGGCCCCCTCACCGCACTTCTCACACCTTTCATTTTCATCTGAGATTTGCAAGTTCACGAGCGTAGCCGAGGTCAGTTCTTTCAGCCGAGGTCGGTCTAGTAGCCGAGATCAAAGCCGAGGTCATCAACTTCGTCCAACTCCGTAGGCAATAGTAAGTATTCTTCTTCTTTCTTACCTCATCTTTCACCCATGGCCAAAACAGCTAAGACCCACAAAGAAACCGTGACACCGAGTTACCGAACCGAGGTGAGGCCGGATCCTGTAGAAGTGACGACGTCCAGCTCTGATGGGTCGACGCCGAGCTCTGGGGAAGGATCCACCGAGGAGACCCGCGAGGAGGTTGACGTCGAGTTGGAGTCATCCGAGATGAGCGAGAGTGGCTCCGAAGTGGCCTATGATGAGGAGCTCGGCGTCGAGATACCACACGACGAGGACGCACTGGAGCCTGTCGCTCCCGAAGATACATCCAACATCGACTTCGGCAAGATGCCGAAGTTTAGGAGTCGCATCGGAAGAGATAGGGCCGTGAAGGTGATAAACAAGTACCCTTTCCGGTCGGGGTACGAGATCACACCGCCCGGGGTGGATGACTCAGCCGAGAAGCCCCCCATTGGCATGGTGGCCATCTATGTCCAACAATTGGAGGCCGGGCTGAGGATGCCTACGTCGAGGTTCTTCAGGGATCTGCTCCGTCACTTCGGCGTGAGGATTACCCAACTCGCCCCGAATGCGATCCGCATCATTATTGGGTTCGAGATGCTGTGCCGACATCAGGAGGTGACTCCGTCTGTCGACCTCTTCCGCCGATGCTATACCCTCAAGGCGCACGGGACAGACAAGGGATGGTTCTATGTTGGCAATCGGAACAATGCCATTCCGAAGTTGGTGGTCGGCGCTCCCAGCTCAATCAAGAATTGGAAGCGCGACTACTTCTTTGTGTCCGAAATGGACTTCCCCAGGGGCTTTTGGTGGAGGCCAATCAAAGCGAAGGCCGATCCCTCTGCTGGGGATGCCAAGGAGGAGGACTTCCAGAAGCTGATGGGGTCGGGACTTCGGATATACAGTCTGGACTACCCCGAAGCCGTGCTGGTTGACGGGGGAATTAGCCGAGCTTTGATCCCTCTTGACAAGACTCCCTTCACCTCCACTAAACTTAAGATACCTTGTAATTTTCTTTCATAGCTTTGATTTCACTTCGGCTAAGGCACATGATAATATTTGCTCTTTGTGCAGTGACTAAACTGTCCGACCTCGTCGTCTCTGGCTCGTCCGAAGTGGCCAAGAGGCAGAAGAGGAAGAGCACTGACGAGACATCGGCACCTCCGCCAAAGAAGAAGAAGTCACAAGGACCAGCCGCTAAGACTTCGGCGTCTAAAGGCACTCCCACCAAGGTTGGCCAGAGCAGCTCGGCCACGGCGACTACTGGGTCCACCTCGTCTGTGCCAGAGGGAGTTCCCCTTGGAGTTGTTACAACAGTCACATCTCCTTCTGGCCGAGGCAAGCAGCTGAAGCCTCCAGTTAATCCGGTGTCGGGGACCTCGCTATGGAATCGTTTCCATAGCCCCCCAGTGTTTCCCGGAGGCGATAAGACGCACCCCGGCGGGCATTGGTGTCCGGACTGGAAAATTTCGGTCAACGACAGGTGCCAGCATCCTCGGGTTGCCCAAGAACTAGTGATGCACTCCCCCTTGCCGAGGGACTTGGAGTTCATGAAGAAGCTGAGCCCGGCCGAGATGGTTCAAAGTCTCATGGTGTCCACAGCTTCCACCTCGGCCTTTGTGGCCGAGATGGCACACCGCTACTGTGCTCTGGTCGAGGAACAGGACACCGGCAAGTTGCAGAATCAAATCTCCAAGTTGGAGAAAAAACTGTTGGTGTCCGAGTCTGAGAAGGCCGAGCTTGAAAGGCGGCTTAAGGAGGCCGAGGTGAAGGATGAGGAGGCCGCGGCTACTATCAACAGTCTCCGATCGGCCCTCGAAGAGGAGCAGAAGAGGGGGGACGAGGTGAAGGCGTCCCACGAGCAAGCTCTCGAGGGTACCGGAGCCTCGGCCGTAGACGCTTTTCGGAAGTCCGAGGCCTTCATCAAGGACCTCGGCCAACTACTTACGCCTAACTTCATGTTTGGCTTCACATCGGCCGTTGACGAGGCCGCAGCTCACCTCTCCTCCGAGGCCTTGGAGTCCTTAAAAAACCATACCAGCTACAATGAGGACTCCAAGGAGTTATGCGATCGGATGGCCGAAGGCATTCAGGCAGGAAGGAATTTGGCCGAAGTCCAGGTCGAGTTCAACAAGTGGCTGTCCGAACTCGACGAAGTGTTCGAGGACGTGGAAGTGGAAGAAGCTGGAGGAGAGGACGCTGAGGGAGACGAAGCCGGAGGGGACGTCGGCAAAGAGCATGGAGATAAAGTTCACCCCGGCGGAAAAGAGGCCGAAGAGAAGGATGCCCAGGAGGGAGCCAAGACCGGGGATGGAGCCGAGACGGGGGTCTAGGCTCGCGGCTTTAAGGGGGTGGCCGAGGTGGAGAGTGCTTAGTAGCATTCGGACCTCGGCCTTGTACTTTTGTAACGCTCTTTCTTATTGAATGAAAGCATATTTCTTCTCGTCTCAGTGCTTTAATTTCTTGCTTTGACTTCATCCCTTGCTTGTCCCCCTTATTTTTTAATAGCGTAACAACGATATTGAAGAATAACATAATAGCTGAAGTCATTACTTGATTAAAAATTCAGGCGTAATACAATCTGAGGTTCTCGGCGTGCCAAGACCTCGGCACTAATGAGCCATCTCGGTAACTCAGTTTACAATACCCCTTAGCGTCAGATTCCACAACTCGGTAAGGGCCTTCCCATTTCGGGCATAATTTCCCTTGCGGTTCAGCTCGGCTGACTGAGTTTTTTCTAAGAACCAAGTCTCCAGGTTGGAATCTACGATGTCTCACGCGGGCATTGTAGTAGTGTGCCAGTGTGTTCTTGTAAGAAGCTATCCGGGCTGAGGCGAGATTCCTTCGTTCTTCGACGAGGTCGAGGTCCAGCTGCCTCTCTTCGTCGTTCACCTCGGCGGCATAGGCTGCCAGCCGAGGGCTGGGGGTAAGGATCTCAGCCGGGATGACCGCCTCGGCGCCGTAGGTCAGGGAGAATGGGGTCTCTCGCGTCGCTGACCTCGGCGTGGTCCGATACGACCACAGGACACTGGGGAGTTCCTCCACCCAAGATGACCCAGCTCGGTGTAGTCGGGTCCTGAGACCATGTAGAAGAGTCCGGTTGAAGTTTTCTGCTTGACCATTGGCCTGGGGGTGGCCTACCGAAGTGAAGTGTTGTTTGATGCCGAGGTTCTCGCACCAAGTCTTGAACGGGTTCTCGGCAAACTGTCTCCCATTGTCCGAGATGATGACCCGAGGTATGCCGAAGCGGCAGATAATGCACTTCCAAAAGAATTTTTGAATGGCCAGCCCTGAGATGGTCCGAAGTGGCTCGGCCTCGACCCACTTGGTGAAGTAATCCACAGCGGTTACTAAGAATGTATAACCCCCGACGGCTTTGGGGAAGGGACCTATGATGTCTGTCCCCCATTGCTCAAACGGCCAGGGTGAAGTGATGGGGACCATGAAGTTTGAAGGCTGGTGGTGCTCGGGTGCGTGGACTTGGCAGGAAGGGCAGCCGAGAACGAGGTCCTGGGAGTCTTGCCGAAGTGATGGCCAGAAATATCCCAGGAGCATAGCTTTCTTAGCTAGCATCCTGTGGCCGATGTGAGCCCCACATAGGCCCTCGTGGATCTCGTGGAGGACCTCGCGTCCTGCCTCGGGGGTGACACACCTCAACCATGGGCCGAGGTAGGAGCGCTTATATAGTTCTCCATCGCGGAGTGCATACCGAGCGGCTTTGCGTTGTATCTTCCTTGCTTCAGCTCGGTCTTCGGGAAGGACTCCTTGACCCAAGAAAAGGATGAACGGGGTCATCCAAGTTTCTTCAGAGTGCACGGGGCAGGCCACCTCTTCCACGTACCCTGGTTCACTCAGGACCTCCACCAAGACGGTTTTGTTGAGGTCAGAGAATGAAGTGGAAGCCAGCCGGGATAAGGCGTCGGCTCGCTTATTCTGGGACCGAGGGATCCTTTGGATTTCGAATGACTTGAAGTACGCGGTGAGTTGGTGAACTTTGGAGAGGTACCGTTGCATGGTCTCATCCTTGGCCTCGTACTCACCAATAACTTGGCGTACCACGAGCTGGGAGTCACTGCGGACATGGATTTGCTGGGCGCCGAGGTTGCGGGCTAGCTGGAGTCCAGCGATTAGAGCCTCGTACTCGGATTCATTGTTGGTGGCCGGGAAGTCAAAGCGGAGGGCGTAAGAGCAAACCTCCCCCTGAGGTCCTTCCAGGAGCAGTCCGGCTCCGCAGCCGTCTCCATTAGAGGATCCATCGACATACAATGTCCACAGGGATGAGGTGGACACCTCGGGTAAGGCTGAAGTGGACTCCGGACCTTCCGTGAAGGTGAGCTCAGCAAGGAAGTCAGCTAAAGCTTGAGCTTTTATGGCGGTGCGCGGCTCGTAGGACAAGTCATATTCTCCCAATTCGACAGCCCACTTGGTGAGGCGACCAGAAGCTTCGGGTCGCACCAATATTTGCCGAATGGGTTGGTCGGTCCTGACCGAGATGGGATGGGCTAAGAAATAGGGTTTCAACCGCCGAGCTGCGTGGACGAGCCCCAGCACAAGTTTTTCCACCTGCGTGTATCGGGTCTCCGGCCCGCGGAGGGCTCGGCTGACGTAGTAGACCGGCACTTGGGTGCCCTCATCTCGGATGAGCACAGCGCTGACAGCCTCGTCGGCTGCGGAGAGGTAGAGGTAGAGCTTCTCCTCGGGCCGAGGTGAAGCGAGAGTTGGTAGGTGATGCAAGTACTGCTTCAGCTGGTCGAAAGCAGCCTGACACTCCTCAGTCCAGGCGAACTGGTCAGCATTTTTCAGCACCTTAAAGAAAGGCAGAGCTTTCTCAGCTGATTGGGACAGGAAGCGATTCAGCGCGGCCAGGCGTCCATTCAGCCGTTGGACTTCTCGGATGTTCCGGGGTGGAGACATGTCATGAATGGCTTTCACCTTGTCGGGGTTGGCCTCGATTCCCCGGTGGGAAACCAGATACCCCAAGAATTTTCCCGAGGTGACGCCGAAGACGCACTTCTTGGGATTCAGCTTCATCCTCGAGTCTCGCAGGACACCAAAGACTTCCCTCACGTCTGACAGAAAGGATGAAGTGGCGAGGCTTTTAACGAGGATGTCATCCACATAGGCCTCCACATTGCGGCCGATCTGATTCTGGAAGAGTCGGTTGATCAGCCTTTGGTAGGTCGCCCCGGCGTTCTTTAGCCCGAAGGGCATGGTAGTGTAACAATAAGTACCTCGGTCGGTGTAGAACGCCGTTTTTTCTTGGTCCTCCTCACTCATTCCTATTTGGTGGTACCCTTTGAAGGCATCTAGGAAGCAGAGGATTTCATACCCCATCGCCGCGTCGACGAGGGCGTCTATTCTCGGCAGAGGATAGCAATCTTTGGGGCAGGCCTTGTTGAGGTCGGTGAAGTCGACACACATTCTCCATCCACCGGTGTCCTTTTTGACCATGACTGGATTGGACAGCCAGGCGGGATATTGGACTTCGTGGATCATCTTGGCCGGCAAGAGCTTGTCGACCTCATCCGATATGGCCTGACTACGTTCGGGGCCGAAGTGCCTTCGTTTCTGTCGCACAGGTCGGGCCTGTGGGTCAACGTTGAGTTGGTGGGTCATGAGTTCGGGTGGCACTCCGACCACTTCATCCGCGGACCACGCGAAGACGTCTCGGTGGTCTTTGATCAGGGAGATCATTTCTTCTTTCAGGGGTGAGGGTAGTCCAGCCCCTACTTGGACCACTTGGTCAGGTTTCGCTTCATCCACTACCACCAGTTCCACCTCATCCCCGGGCTCCAGCCTGTTGGGCTCTTCTGCCTTCTGAGGGTCGATGCGGTCTATGGAGAGGACCGCTGGCCTCTTTTCTTCTGACCTCGGTGAGGGCCGGTGGGTGACTGCTGCTTGAATGGTGGCGAGGTAGCACTCCCGGGCGGCGCCCACATCGCTGCTTACCTCGGCCACCCCCGCAGATGTTGGGAATTTAAAGCTCAGGTGGTAGGTGGAGTATACGGCTCTCAAGGCATTGAGCGTGGGCCGGCCTATCAGCATATTGTAGGGGGAGTCTGCTTTGACCACCGCAAAACTGACAGGCACAGTTCGGCAGCGTGGATGACGCCCGATTGTTACCACCAGGGTCAACATGCCTTCCGGGTGGACGACGTGTCCCCCGAATCCCACGAGGGGAGTCCTGACAGGAGTGAGTTGCTCCCTGGTCAGTTTCAAACTTTCGAAAGTCCGGTAGTACAAGACGTCTACCGAGCTTCCGGGGTCTACGTAGACCTTTTTGACTACGTAGTTGTTGGTGAGGACTTCAATCACAAGAGCTTCATGATTGCTGGAGGCCGCAGGAACGGGGTCAGCGGGACCGTAGGTGATGACCTCGGACAGCCGAGAGCTCGGCTCGGCCACCTCCATCTCGGCCTGGCGGTATGTCCGCTTCCGGGAGTTCTGGCTGTCTCCTCCCGTTGGTCCACCCGCGATGGTGTTGATCACCCCTGCGATGTTGGGGCCGTAGCCCGGTGAGCCATCGCGTGGGGGCTGCTTGTCCTCCCTACGGTCTTCGGGACCTCGGTAATGCATGTTCGTGTCCCGTCGATCGTCTCGGCGGGGGCCTCGGTTCTCCCGGTGGGAGACGCTTCGGTTGAAGCCTCCATCCTTGCGGACGAATTGCTTCAGGTATCCCTGCCGGATCAAATTTTCGATTTCCCGCTTCAGGTCATTGCAGTCTTCAGTCTCGTGCCCTACATCACGGTGGTAGGCACAGTAGAGGTTCGAGTTCCTCTTATCTCTCCTCCCCGGAATTTCGGGAGGGTTGCGGCCGAGGTGATTCTGCCTCATCACAGCCAGGACGTGGGTCCGGCTCGAATTGAGGGGCGTCAGTTCGGCGTCCGAGGTGGACGATCTGCCTTTCACGATCCGGTCGAAGACACTTCGGCGGTCTCGGGGTTGGTTTGAAGTGCCACTTGGGCCTGGTTCACTTCGGCCAGTGTCTTTCCTCCTCCGGGGATCTTGCCCCGTACGAGATGCTTGGGCTTCTCGCTTCATGCGATTTACATCTTCACTTCGGATTCCCTGGTCCACTCTTTCCCAGAGCTCCCGAAGTGTACGGGGGTACTGCCGATGGATTTCGGTGTTAAAGATCCCTGCTACTAACCCGTTGGTGAAGGCAACAATAGTTACTTGCTCGTTCTGGTCAGGTATCTGTACATTCTCCTCGTTGAACCTTTGGGCGTACGAGCGAAGTGACTCGCCCTGACCCTGTTGCAGGTTCAAGAGGTAAGCTGAAGTCTTTGTTATTGGTCGAGATGACACAAAGCGGTGGATGAACCGGTCTATCAGCTCATCCAGGGAGGAAATGCTCCCCGGTTCTAAACTCCAGAACCACTTCCGGGCGGTCCCGTGCAGGAAGATGGGGAAAGCCCGACAGATCACGGCGTCGGGGACGCAGTAGAGTCGAAATGCGGAGATGAAGGCGCGGAGGTGATCCTCGGGGTCACCTCGGCCGTCGTAGGTGTGCAAATTTGGAAGCTTAAAGTTTGGGGGCACCATCTCCCCATTGATGTCATCAGTGAAGGGCGGAGCCCTCATGTAGTCAGAAGCTAGGCCTCCGGGACGCCGAGGTGGGTCCTCGGCTCGTTTTCCCAGTAGTCCCCGAGAAAACGCTCGGGAGATGGAGGCAATCTTGGAGGTTGCCTTGGATGAGGCTCGCCTGGAGGTGCTCCGAGATAGACGCCCATCTTCGGAGTCCTCGCCTGAGGGCACTTCAGGGGACTTCGTCGGTCTCCTCTTGGAAGACTCGGCTTTTTCTTTTCCCTGCCTCTTGAGGTACCTTCCTAGCTCCTAAAAAATGTTAGGGTTGTCTGATACAAACTCGGCCATCTTGGCGATGGCGTCCTCATTGTTGGGCTGGGTCCTTTGGGACCCTGGATCTTCAGAGATACGATCTTGCTGGGCTCCGGATGTCTGCCCAGCCCCAGTTGAGGGAACTCTTCCGCTTCTAGAGCGCGTGGATCTCATTTTAGCAGTAATCTCGTTCCCACAGACGGCGCCAATGATGAAAGGGTACGCATGGGCTGTTTCATCTGGATTCAATGCTGCTCTTGCTGCCATTGCCGCCAAGCACTTTTCTTCCCAGGTAATTCTTGAGATATCCTTTAATAATCAACTAAATCATATCAGCAAGAAGAGGCGTTAACAGTTGTTAATAGAAAATGTATTCAACATTAATAGCTTGAATTTGGTTAATTATCAAGAAATTCTTTTTATATTTAAGTTTGTTTACTTCCATGTTGATCTGGAATGAGAATGTGATTAGTTGACGTCCATTTATCTCCTGATAAGAGATATGTCTTGTTGATTTGTAGTGAGAAATGAAAATTTGTTCTTCAGTTCTATATAATATGTTTTAACTCTTTAGCCGCAGTATAAATGCGAATATCAATGTTATCTGGTAATTGATCATCCCATTTCGGCTGCATACTGTTTTATTTCAACTAGTTTATAAGAGGCACTCCTGCTTTGTGTATTCTAGAAGCCTAAATTTTCTACTATAGGCTCAGTTGCCTCGAGCTGGAATTCCTGCTTTAAAGGCCCTGCTTCCTACTTGGATCAGCTCATGTATGCAAGTTGTCACGTTAAGGAATACCAGTGTTAGTTTGAGTGCCTCGCAATCTTGAGCAAAAGAGTGCTTATTTTCCCTCCCAATATGAAGATTGAAATGTAATTAGCATAACACATTATACATGCCATGTCAAATTCCAACTCATCAAGAAAAGTTAGAGATCAGCTAGATCTGATAATATTGCTTATGTTATTAGTTGCTGTTTATCATCCATACCTGAGAACGTACCCATTCAGATCCAAATTCCGCTTATGGAATTTAGCAGGGAAGGAGTCAACCTTGATTATTTGTAGAAATCTTAATTTTCTGCTAGTATGTATCATTTGCCTGCATGTGTTCATTAGGAACAGAGATACAAGAAAGTGCACAAGTTATCTGTGTGTCTCTCTTTTCTTCTCAGGAGATATCTAAATGTCTTTGCTGCAGGAGTACAAGTAAAACCTATCTATAATCTATTATCGCTCAACTGACTTTTTTTTGTTGTAATAATAGCTTGTTAGGTATGGCCTGGTCATAGTACTGAATGCTTTAATGTGGGGGTGTTATGTAAATAGCCTAAAAGCTCTATCATCTCTCCAAGCTACCGTTACAAACTTTGCAACGAACTCTTCTGGATTGGCTGGATTCTTCCTCTTCAAAGAGGTGCTGCCGTTTCAGGTAATTAAGTTGATTTTCAGTGGTCAAGACACCTGCACACTTCAACTTATTATGATAGCAAGAGTTTCCCCAAATCCAGCCTTATCCATGGCTACATGCCACAGTTTTACTTAGTTGCTGCCATTGCAGCACTTCCTTTGTCCTTCTTAGGCAGTGAAGTGATGGACTCAAAGTAGTAGTTTAGTTGAGTTTTGACTCTCTTATCTGATGGACTCAAAGTAGTAGTTTAGTTGAGTTTTGACTCTCTTATCTCATCTTTGTGTGCCAATGGCTAAACTTAGTAGTGTTTTACATGTTCATCCTAGTCTTTTTGTTTGTTGAGGAAATAAGATAGGATGGATGATTGAGAGGTAGAGCTATCACACCATGTCTTGGTTCCTAATTCCGATTCATCTAGCAGTGTTCAAGCATCAATCTCTGTGGATTCATTTCTTGATGAGTTGTTAAGAAATGGCCAAACATGTACTCACACACATACTTGCAACCCTCCTGGCCTTGATGCTGCACATACTCACACATGTTACCATACTCATACCCAGGTCATTCCATCTGAGAAACTAGACAATCCTAGTGAGAAAGTAGATGATCCTTGTGATAGTGGAAAGTCAACATCAAAGACTAGGAGGTCTTCTGGAAATAGAGAAGCTGTTAGGAAATATAGGGAGAAGAAAAAGGCGCATACAGCTTACTTGGACGGGGAAGCTAAGAAACTGAGACCGGTAAACCAGCAGTTGAAAATTGCAGAGGCAAGCTATTCTTGAAGCAGAAATCTCGTGGCTTAGAAGCCTTTTGCTCGATGTTAGAGGGAAGATTGATACTGAATTGAGGGCTTATCCCTTACAAAAGTAGCGTACTTCAAGCACTAAAGTTAAAGAAGGGGATTCTAGGATGCAATATTCTGGTCTGGCAATGGAGCTTCAGTGTGAGAATGATTTAACTTGCTTCCATCCTCACGGGGATTCATCCATAGAGGATGCTGGTTTTGGTGGATGTGATAAAATGGGAGCTTCATCTTGGGAAGGAAACTACCAGTCTGTAACTGTTGCTTGTAAAGCTAATGGACCTGCAGAAAGAAGTGGTATGGACTCCGTGGAAACAAGGCTTTCATCTGCATCTCAAGCAGAGTAATCAAGAGCCAAGGCAAGATATCAATTATGACCTTCCCAATTGTCAAGTCTTATAGAACTTCTGCTTTAGTTAAATTTATGACAGAACTATGCTTGGTTGGCCTGGGTAATACACATTTGAAGTACTGAATATTCCAAGAATATAGTCAAAAATCATGTTAACTCTCTGACAGGTTGTCGAAGCCTGTGCAATAATAAAACCTGCTCAAACTAAAAGTAATTTCTGTAGATAGTGGTAAGCAGGGTCGAATCCACAGGGACTGGGAGTAATTGTTCCTTTTGAAATTCACAGTGACAAGGGGGGTGTTTTTATCTCAGGGGTGACAATTTAAGCAATTCAACTAAAATATAAGAAACTACCAAAAATTAAATAACAAATTACTAAAATCAAATGAGTGATACTTAAGGATCTAGCCAAGGAATAACTTCAGCAATGGTTCACCTAGTTGATCATTGAAGCAAAGACAATTCCAATTATTCATCAATAAATAGGTTATAACTACCAAACAAGCAATGGCAGTCAACCCCTCCTTACTGTGTCGGTGATCAAGGTACGCCCGTTAATCACTGCTCTAATTGAGAAATAATCATAGGTACGCCCATAGAATTTAATTCCCCAATTGCCTTACGTATTAGAGAAGCCCTATTCTAACCAAATAACACACTACCAGGGTTATTTTAGATTAGCCCGCGTATTCCCCTGACACAAACTTAATCATGCCAGTTGTCACTATTTTAGAGCAATTAAACAATTACGGATTTAATGCCCTAATTGACAATAGATTACCCAATCAACTAATTATCTGGATCCAAGACAATCAATTAATTAAATAACCATAAGCATAGTAATCAAGAAATGTACGGATACCAATAAATAAAAGGAAAAGATTAAATTAAAATGATCTCACAATTTTTAGACGAACCAGAGCCTTCGTTGCTTCTTGACTAGAGTGGTGAAATTAGTTCATGTTTGATGCGAAAAACTCGCACAAAGGTGAAGAGAAAGCAGTGGCCATCGTCTTTCAAAATTGGGAAAATTCACTTCGTTTGAGCAATCGAAGAAAACGAAAACTACAGAGGAAAGTTCAATGCTTCCCCTTTGTCCTAACATCCGAGGGAAGCAAAGTACTAAAAGACAAAAAGGAAAAGTCAAAGAAAGCAACTAAGCTCCTCACATGCGCAGGAGAGGTCCTAGTCAAAACTCAAAAGCTTCCAAAGGCAAAAGGAATCCCAAGCTAAGCTCCAGCCGTCCTCTCCTCTGCACACTTTTTCTAATTCCTATCTACTGTTTACTCTCATGCTTGCGGCGGCTCCCTCCTCTGGGGAGGAAGAAGTGACCCCCAAGAAGACTTCGGCCTCCTCCTTTTAATGCTGTCTTCGGGCCAATTACCAAGAAGGGTTGTGGTTTGATATTCCAAAAATGTCCCTAGATGCCTGCTACTTGAACTCTTTCTTGATAACTGTCAAATTGGCCTTGATTGTGATATTTTTGTTCTACTCCCTGAAATAAATGTAAATTACGAAAAGTGAGTAGAATCTAATAATTAATCCATATCAAGTCAGGTAATAGGGGAAATTAATAATAAAATAAATGATAAAATTGCGACCTATCAATTCCCCCCACACCTAAACCATGCTTGTCCTCAAGCATGAGAGCATCAAATAAACACCAATATTTGACAATGGTCATTACTCCATCTACCATATTGCCAAGATACCAAGAAAAATAATAGTCAAGCATCAATGGTCAAATCCAAGAAACATCACTCCGGTTAGCTTCTAAACCACAAGATCCTCTAATTTCATGTTAACTAATCTAAGAAGAAGGAATGACGCATAACATTTATCAGCAAATGGTCCAACTATTAACCATAATCTCAACATTAAATCCATAAATAGGCAAGCTGACTTTTATTATACACTAACGCAACTTTCTTTTTTTTCTTTTTTTTTTTACATTTTTCTACTTTTCTCTCTCTTTTTTTTTATTCTCTTTTTTTCAATAGTAACAAGACTTAGTCGCTAGCCATTAGAGCCTTTTGACGCGAACTCCAACATTGGCCAGATGAAGGAGTCCGGTTACTCAGCTTCTATCGCCACGTGACCACGTACTCATAAGAACTACTACCTTTTGACGCGAGAATCAACACTTTTAGGTGCAGATCCCCGGTTACTCAGTAGTAACTAATAGCGGAGTACAGTCAAGTTTATTCATAGCTAAAAATCACAAAAACTCAATATAACACAAGAACCAAAAGAAAACTTGCATCAGCTAGCCTCATTTTCAAACATGGAGAACTAAAGTTAATAACCGGACCAATTCACATAAAAATGCCAATAATCATTCCCTATGCCTAGGAAAGTTAACCAAAAATTATAAGATTAAAACAATCATCGATATTCACCAAAGAGATATTTTTGGACTCAACCACATTAACTTGATACCCTTTTATTACTAAAACTTGGCAATATCAGAATTAGAGATAAAAATCCAACATCAAACTTGGTATTCAAATGGGAACTGACCACTAGAAAAAAAAGAAAAGAAAATAAATGAAAAAGGAGATAAATATAAAAATAAAGGAAGAGCCTTGAGAACCTAAAAACTAAAAATACTAGCACCCAAACTGATCCCCCCACACCTAAATCACACATTGCCCTCAATGTGATAAATAAATAGTAATAGTAAGTAAAAGAGCAACGGTACTTCCCTGAAATCACGGGGACCATGGCAGGGCCACAGTAGTGGGTGAGGCGGAAAACGGTGGAGTTGGGTTGGGGTAGGCTAAGGTCGAGAGGTTCCGGACCTAGAAGAGAACTTTGATCTCACCATTGTCGCTAACAGGTACCCCAATCAACAGAAACAAAATTGCCAACGTATAGAGGAACAAGTAAATGCAAATCATTAGAAATCAATATCCTCTAGTGAAGTCAACAATCAACCTAACAAGCACCGGCAACTCCCGATTCAAAAGGGTAGTGCACAATAAATGGCCCACCAAATTAGCAATTTAAAGCCCTGAGCAATTTACG